>NC_142869.1:39912500-40223125 GCF_051225735.1 Oryctolagus cuniculus | reverse complement strand
CCACAGTGGCTGCACCAGTTTACATTCCCATCAACAGTGGACCATGGTACCTTTCTTTTTACCCACAGAACCATTCTAACTGGAGTGAGAGGAAACCTCATTGTGGTTTTGATTTCCATTTCCCTGATGGCTAGTGATCCTCAGCATTTTCTCAAGTGTCTGTTGGCCATTAGAATTCCCTCTGTTAAAAATACCTGTTCAAGTCCTTTGCCCATTTCTTAACTGGATAGTTTGTTTTGTTGAAATTCTGGAGGTCTTTAGAGAGTCTGGATGTTAACCCTTTATTAGTTGTGTAGTTTGCAAATATTTTCTCCCATTTTGTCAGATGCCGCTTCACTTTGCTCAGTGTTCCTTTAGTGGTGCAGATGCACGTTTGATGTAATCCCATTTGCCAATTTTGGCTTCGATTGCTTGTGGGGTCTTTTCCAACAACTCTTTGCCTATGCCAAGGTCTTGCAGAGTTTCTCCAATGTTCTCTAGTAATTCCATGGGTTGTAGATTTAGGACTTTGACCCATTTTGAGTGTTTGTGTGTGTGTGTGTGTGTGTGTGTGAAAGGGGTAAGGTATGGGTCTAGTTTCATACTTCTGCATGTGCAGATCCAGTTTCCCCAGCACCATTTGTTAAAGAGACTGTCCTTGCTCCAGAGGTTGATTTCAGTGCCTTTGTCAAAAATAAGTTGGTTGTAAATGCATGGATTGATTTCTGGATTTTCTATTCTGTTCCATTCATCTACAAGTCTGTATTTGTGCCAGTTTTCATTATAACTGTCCCATAGCATCTCTTGAAATCTGGTATTGTGATGCCTCCAGCTTTGTTGTTGTTGTATTAGACTGCTTTAGCTATTCAGGGTCTCTAGTTTTTCCATATGAATTTTAGAATCATTTTTTTTCCTAGATCTGTGAATATCATTGGCATTTTGATTGGAGGGGTCACAATAAACCTGCAAATTTCTTTTGGTAATATGGATATTTTGATGTCGCTGATTCTTCCAATCCATGAACATGGAAGCTTTTTCCATTTTTTAAATGTCTTTTTCTATATCTTTCTGTAGTGTTTTGTAATTTTCATCATTGAGGTCTTTGACATTATTTGTTTTTCAATTCCAAGCTATTTAAATTTTTTTTTTTTTTGGAACTATTTGAATGGGACTGATCTTAAAAGTTCTTTCTCAACCATGATTTGGTCTATGTAAACAAAGACTATTGATTTTTCCACGTTGATTTTATATCCTGCCACTTAAACAGACTCTTTTATAGCTTCCAATATTCTCTCGGTAGAGTCTTTTGGATACCTTATACATAGAATCATGTCATCTGTAAATAGGGATAGTTTGACCTCCTCCTTCTCAATTTGTATCCTTTTGATTTCTTTTTCTCACTTAATGGCTCTGGCTAAAACCCCAAGCACTATATTAAATAGCAGTGGTTAGAGTGTGCACCCTTGTCTGGTTCTGCATCTTAGGGGGAATGCTTCCAGCTCTTCCTCATTCAATAGGATGTTGGCCATGGCTTTCTCATAAATTGCCTTCTGTTGAGGAATATTCCTTCTATATCCAATTTGCTTAAGGTTTTCATCATGAAAGGATGTTGTATTTTATCAAATGTTTTTTCTGCATCTATTGCGACAACCATATGGTTTTTGTTCTTCAGTTTCTTAATGTGATATAACACACTGATAGATTTGTGAACGTTGAAACATCCCTGTATACCATGGATAAATCCCACTTGGTCAGGGTGAATGATCTTTCAGATGTGTTGCTGGATTTGATTAGCTAATATTTTGTTGAGGATTTTTACCTCTATGTTTATCAGGGATATTGGTCTATAGCTCACTTTCTCTGTTGTATCTTTTTCAGGTTTAGGAATTAAGGTGATATTGGCTTCATAGAAAGAATATGGGAGGATTCCCTCCCTTCCAATTATTTTGAATAGCTTGGAATTAATTCTTCTTTAAATGTCTGGTCAAATTCAATAGTGAAGCCATCTGGTCCTGGGCTTTTATCGGGAGTGTCTTTATTAGTGATTGAATTTCTGTTTGGGTTATTGGTCTGTTCAGGTTTTTTATGTCTTCATCACTCAAGTTTGGTAATATTGCATGTGTCTAGGAATCTGCCCATTTCTCCTAGGTTTCCCAATTTGTTGGCATACAGCTCATTGTAGTAATTCCTGATGATTCTTTTTATTTCTATGGTATCTGTGGTTACATTTCTTTTTCATCTCTGAGTGTAATGATTTGAGTCTTCTCCCTCTTTTTTTCTTTTTCTTTTTTTTGTTTTTGGTTAGTTGGACAATTGCTGTATCAATTTTATTTTTTCAAAAAACCAGCTCTTCATTTCACTTATCTTTTGTATTTTTTGTTTAAATTTTGTTTATTGCTTCTCTAATTTATTTACATTTTTCCTCCTACTGATTTGGAGTTTGATTTGTTGTTTCTAGGTTCTTGAGATGCATTGATAGCTCATTTATTTGGTGTCTTTCCAATTTTTTCACATAGGCACCAAATTGCTATAATCTTTCCTCTTAACACTGCTTTTGTTGTGTTCTATAAGTGTTTATATGATGTACTGCTGTTTTCATTTGTTTCCAGAAATTTCTGATTTCTGCTAGAATCCACTGTTCATTCAGGAACATGCTGTTCAGTCTCCATGTGTTTCCATATGATCTGAAGATTCTTGAGTTGTTGATTTCCAGCTTCATTCCATTGTGGTCAGAGATGATGCACAGTATGTCTTTTTTTTTTTTTTAATTTGCTAAGACTTGCTTTATGGCATAGCATATGGTCTATCTGAGAGAAAGTTCCATGCACTGATGAGAAGAACATGTGTTCTTTAAATGTAGGGTGAAAGTTTTGTAGATATTACTTAAGTTGATTTTGTCTATAGTGTAATTAGCTTTGTTGTTTGCTGATTTTCTGTCTAGTAGATCTGTCTACTGATGAAAGTGGGGTGTTGAAGCCCCCATTACTATATTTTTTGACAGAGTTATAGACAGAGAGAGAGACAGAGAGAAAGGTCTTCCTTCCATTGGTTAACCCCCCAGATGGCCGCTACAGCTGCAGCGGCACCCATCTGAAGCCAGGAACCAGGAGCTTCTTCTGGGTCTCCCACGTGGGTGCAGGGGCCCAAAGAATTGGGCCATCTTCTACTGCCTTTCCAGGCCATAATAGAAAGCAGGAACAGCCAGGACTAGAACCGGTGCCCATATGGGATGCTGGCACTTCAGGCCAGGGCTTTCACCAGCTGTGCTACAATGCCTCCCCCATTATTATTACATTGGAGTCTACATCTCTCTTTAGATCTATTAACATTTCTTTTAAATAGCCAGGTGCCCTGTGATTGGGTGCATATTTATTAACTATAGTCACAATATCCTGTCAAATTGGTCCCTTAATCATTACATAGTGCCCTTGTCTCTTTTAACAGTTTTTATTTTAAATTCTATTTTGTCTGATATTATGATGGTAACACCTGCCCTTTTTCGGTCTCCCTTAGCATGGAATTTTTTTTTTCCATCCTTTCACTTTCACTTTCAGTCTGCATGCATCTTTGTTGGTGAGATGCATTTCCTGTAGGCAGCAAATAGATGGGTCTCATTTTTTAATCCATTCAGGCAGCCCATATCTTTTAACTGGAGAGTTGAGGCCATTTACATTCAAGGTGACTGCTGAAAAGTAAAAATTTGGCCCTGCCATTTTTTCATAAATATCCCTGTTTATGTTGGATTTCTCTTGTACTTCTACTGGGAGATTTTTTTGTCTTCACCTTCTTTCATAATGATGAGCATGTTTCTGTGTTTCTATGTGTAGCACATACTTAAGCATCTTTTTTAAGACTAGATGAGTGGTGAAAAATTCTTTCAATTTGTTTGTTATGGAAAGTCTTTATTCCACCTTCATTCATAAATGAGAGCTTTGCAAGGTACAGTATTTTGGGTTGACAGTTTTTTTTTTTTTTTTTCCTGAAGTCTTAGACTATATCTTACCATTCCCTTCTAGTCTATAGGGTTTCTGATGAGAAGTCAGCCCTGAATCTAATTGGAGGTCCTCTGAAAATAATCCGGCATTTCTCTTGTGCACATTTTAGAATCTTATGTTTTACTGTGGAAAGCTTGACTACAAAGTGTTGTGATGAAGATCTTCTCTGGGCATGTATGTTAGAAGTCCTATGTGTTTCCTCTACTTGGATATCCTTTTGTTTCTCCAAATTGGGGCAGTTTTCTGTAATTAGTTCACTAAATAGGCCTTGTAGTCCATTTCCTCTTTCCATGCCTTCAAGAACTCTTAAGACTTGTATATTGTCTCATTTGATAGTAACCCATAAATCTCCAACATTGTTTTTAAGTTTTCTATTTTCTTCTTCTTCTTCTTCTTTTTTTTTTTTTTTTTTTTGGTCTGATTCTAGTATTTCCAAAGATTTGTCTTCTAGTTTTGATATTCTTTCTTCTGCCTTGCCAAGTCTGCTGTTAAGGCTTTCCATCACATTTTTTATTTGATCTATTGAATTCTCCATTTCAATATTTCATTTGGATTTCTCTTTAAAGCTTCAATTTCAGGGGAAACATTTCCACTCATGTCATGTATGGTTTTCTTTAGTGTGTGGATTTGCTTTTAATTGCTTTTGAGTAATCCTATTATTAAATTTTTGAATTCTATTTCTGGCATTTTCTCCATCTCTTCATCTTCACATTCTAATATTGAAATTTCATTGTGTTCCTTTGTGGAAGGGTTCATGGTGTCTTCCTTATTCTTTTTTTTTTTAAGATTTATTTATTCATTTGATATGAGTAATTGTGGTCAGAGGGTGGACTATGGTTGATTATAAAAATAGCTGTATTTCACCCCTCTCTATATCACTGTCCTTTGTGAATTTGCAGTTTTCTCCATTAAATGCTGGAATCTATTTCCCCACCCCTTGAATTAGGCTGGATTTGTTTCCTGCCCATGACAACTTGAATGTGCTAGAAATAATATTGTGCAAGTTCCATTGTCTAGGCCTTACTTTTGCTCACTTTCTTAGGCCCTGTCACCATGACAAAAAGCCTAGTCTAGTCTCCTGGATGATAAGAGATACTTAGCCTTGTCAACCCTGTTGCCTTAGTTAATAGTCAGTCCCCAGATATGCAATTGAAGCTATCATAGAGGAGCCATCCCCCAGCCATTAGTCTAGAGGAATACAGACATCAATCAACATCAGCTGAGGCTGGCTCAAATTAGCATATCAGCCCAGGTAACTAGCAGACTCAAGAGCAACATAAATGCTATTATTATAGGCCAGTAGGTTAATTTGCTGTACCATGTTATTTCAATAGATGATATATATGATACATATATAGATAATTATTTCTATATATATTCCCTCCTCTTCATATTAAATATATATACACATACATATATATAAATATATATATATACATACACACACATATGTAGTACAGAAATATGTCTAACTGGGTTCCCTTGCACATTTTCCCCTCCTTCAGTTTCTTCTCCATAGTGCTATAAAACTAACCTTGAGTTTTCCTACTTAAAATTCTTAAGTGGCTCCCTAATTCTTTCAGGGTAAATGTTATGGTTAGTCTCATACAATGCCAGTTTTATGCAATTATTAATCTACTTTATTTTTCTATAGATAAGCTATTCTGGACCTCTCCTACAATATATGGCTAGCTTCTCTCACTTAGTGTACTTTCAAGGTTCATCCATGTGTTAGCATGTATCAGTACTTCATTTCTTATATTACTGAATGATATTACATTGCATAATTTCATCACATTTATCAATTTGTTAGTTTATGGAAATTTAGATTGTTTTCACTTTTTGGTTACTTTGAATAATGATACTATGAACATTTGTGAACAGCTTGCTGTGTAGATAAGCTTTCATTTCTCTTGAATATACAGGTAGGAGTGGAACTGATGGATCACGTGGTAAACCCATGTTTAGCATCTTGAAAAACTGTTTTGTAAAGCGGGTATGCCATTCTTTCTAGCAACACATGAGGATTCCTACTTCTCCACATCATTGTCAACATTTGTTGTTGTTTTTTTTTTTTTAAACTATAACCCTCTTAGCAAATATGATGTAGTATCTCTTGTGATTTTTTTAAAAGATTTCATTTTTTTATGAAAGGTAGTTACAAAGAAGGAATGACAATTGGAGAGAGAGATAGAGATGGAGGCAGAGAGAGAAAGAGAATCTCCCATCCTTTGCCCATAAAGATTCAAAAGGGTACAGAAACAGACTAAAGAAAACACACTTTTTTCCCCACAATGAGGGATTTGTACAACCCTACAAGAGATACTTGGAGAGAGAGTCACAGCTCAAATCAGTTGAGTTGTATATCATTTATTGGAAGTCACTGACACTGCACTTCCTTTTCCCAAATGGCTGCAAGGCTAAGGTTGGGCCAGGAGAAAGCCAGGAGCCTGGAACTGGATACTGATCTTCCACATGGGTGGCAGGGGTCTAAACACTGCCTTCTTAGGTTCATAATCAGGGAGCTGGAAAGGAAGTGGAGCAGCAGGAACTAGAATCAGCATTCAAATGGGATGCTGGCATCATAGGCAGCAGCTTAACCTGCTGTGTCAAAACACCAGCCTCCTCTTTTGATTCTAATTTGTATTTCCTTAGTGGCTAATCATGATGATCATCATCTCATGAGCTTATTGTACATTTGTATGTCTTTTTTTTTTCTATTCAGATCCTTTGTTCATTAAAAAAATTGGGTTGTCTTTTTATAAAATGGTAATAATCCTTTATACTTTTTTGTAAGTCCATTATCAGATACGTGATTTTCAAATATTTTCTCTCATCCTGTGAACTGTCATTTCACTTTTTACTGGTATCCTTTGAAACATCAAAAGTTTTTTATTTAGGTGAAGGATTATTACCATTAATTTTACAACTGACTGATAGTGAACGGTGACTGCCTTTTTGAAATATGACTTGTCCAACTGAGTATTTTTATTGAGAAAATAAATATGGTCCACCAGTCTTTCCTACCCCCTATTGTAACATATATAATAAATTATACTTTTAGTGATACACATAAAGCCTCTGTAGATTCTGGAGCTTTTGTCTTTTAATGCTGTTCTTCCAAATGTAAATTAGCCTTTCTATGATTCCTTCTAATTTTGCAAAATATTCTATTATATTGAACAGCATAACAATATTTCTCATCACCTTACAGGACTATCAGAAAAGAGGGGGAAACTTAGACCACCAGTTACAGTAACTTTATACATGTAAGACCTCTTGCTAGGATGCAAAGTCCAGCTCTGAAAGAGAATAAAATTGGATGGGGTGGGGGGTGTGGAAGGTGAAGTGCTGGGTCATCGTGTCCAGGGTTATTAGAAAAGCGGTACTTCACAAAATTGTTCTCCTGTAAGGAAGAGGGGCTAGACAAAGAAAACAGATGTCACCATGATATCAAGAGATCTATAAAAAGGAAGTACAGTGTCAGTGACTTCCAATGAATGATATAAACACCTTAACTGATTTGAGCTGTGACTCTCTTTCCAAGTGTCTTTTGTAGGGTTGTACAAATCCCTCATTGGGGGGAGAAAAGTGTGCTTTCTTTAGTCTATTTCTGTACCCTTTTGAATCTTTATGGGCATTTCTGAAAGACTTCAATTTCCTTAGAGATATTGAGAAAACTTTGTATTTAGTATTTGCTATAGTTTTCTTTGTATGACACAAGAGCTTGCATTCCTTTCAACAGAGATAGATTTTACTTAAAAGTCAACCTAAAAAACCAGACTACAAAAATCAAAAACTGCATTTGCAATATATGCATGTGTCTGGATTTTTAGGTTATGTATCAGGAATCCTCTAAAGAGGGAAAGTAACATGTATGCAATTTGCAAAACAGAATGAAGGCTGGCTGCTTAACTATGGTTATATAATCAAATTCTATTTTTTTAAAAGATTTATTTATTTATTTGAAAGTCAGAGTTAGAGAGAGACAGAGAAAGAGATCTTCCATCCACTGCTTTGCTCCCCATTGGCCACAACAGTCAGGACTGGACCAGGCCCAAGCTAGGAACCAGAAGCTTCTTCCAGGTCTCCCATGTGGGTGCAGGGCCCCAAGCACTTGGGCCATCCTCCACTGTTTCCCAGGCACATCCGCAGGGAGCTGGATAGGAAGTGAAGCAGCCAGGACTCCAACCAGCACCCATGTGGGATGCTGGCATTGCAGGCAGTGGTTAACTCACCATGCCACAATGCCAGCCCCAAACTACATTTCTTTGTAATTACTAATACTGCTTAGTAACTGTAATTGAATAATTCTTGGTTACTTACAATACTATGATGTCAAATGGAATCCAATTATTTAGAGAACATTAGCACATTACATCTTATCTCTGTGAAACCAGTAACTGTATATGTAAGAAAATTATATTTTATCATTTGCTCATTTGTGTTCCTGTGTGGAGCAAAGAAAATGGCATGTTTGCTTAAACACACACACATGCATAAACAGAATAGCTGTATATAAAATGTTTACTTAGTGTAATTTTTGTAATCCTCGATAATTTCCAGACACTCTTCCAGTCCCTTGCCTCACATAATATTTAAAATACTAGATTCCCCCCTTCCCTGTCTCCAGGATACATTCTGACACATCTTCCTACAGAACCGGCTGACTGCAAGAATAAGGTGTGAGACAGAAAGACTGGACTGCTCAAAGTGGCTCTTGAAAACCCTAAAATAACAAACGCCCCTGGCTGCAACCACCCCTCGCAGAACATGCGTCAACTAATGAGGCCGAGTTCCCTTTCGGTCGCAGGCCCTGAGCCCCGCTGCCTGCTACCAGGCTGAGAGGGAGGAGAGTCCCCGTCTAACCACAAATTCCTCCCGGAGTAGGACGCTTCTGTAGCTGCCCCGTTCTCCTCAGGAAACTCAGGGCAGGAGAACAGAGTCCCCTCAACCAAGGAATGCAGCCTTCCCACCGCCTTCTCTTCAGGGTAGAATCATTCTTACATCTTGGGGACTTTTTTAAGACTCGGAATAAATAAACCTCACCTGAAAGGTGAATCTCTCGGAACAAGGAGCAGTGTCTACTCAAAACTACACAGCTGCCGACTACTGGGCAGCAACCGTCCCGTCGCCCCCGCCGGTGCGCATGCGCTACAACCGCCGCCAGTTCGCGCTGGAAGTCATGCTCTCCACCGTTTCTTCTTCCTCTGCTCTTCCCCGGCTTTTCCCCAGACTTCCGTTCGAACTTCCCGGTCGCAGTAGAACCCACCAATCACAAACGTCCTCCCCCGGGCCACGCCCCCCCATCGCCCTCTCCGGGAACCCGAGCCCAGTTTCGCGCACCGCCCTCCCTTGACGCACGCTGCGCGCGGACGTCGGCCTCTGACGCCGCCGTCGCCCCCGCGCCGGCTCCCGCCCGGGCCGCTCCCGCCGACCGTTGGCCGGGCCGCCGAAGTCCCTCCCTCAGGACCCCCGCCTCCGGACCGCTCTGGCGGCGGCGACCCATGTGGGGGTTACGACTCCTGCGGTCGCCGCCGCTGCTGCTCTTGCTGCCGCAGCTCGGGATCGGAGACGCCTCGTCCTGCTCTCAGGCCGGAACCATGAACTCGGGCGGCAGCGGCGGCGGCGGCGCGCGATGCTCCCCGGCCGCCGAGGGGCGCCGCCGGCAGTGCCTGCAGCTGTCCACGGTGCCAGGAGCGGAGCCGCAGCGCAGCAATGAGCTGCTCCTGCTGGCGCCTGCGGGGGAGGGACGGGAGCGGCGGGGCCTCCCAGGGGACCCGGCGAAGGAGGAGCCGCAGCCGCCGCCCCAGCATCACGTCCTCTACTTCCCCGGGGATGTGCAGGTAACCCGAGGCCTGCCTGGGCACCTGTTCCCTCCACTTGTGCGTGTGCGCTTCCATTAGGTCTTTCCCTTGTGGTTGCTGCCGGTCCCTTGCTTCGCCTGGACATAGCTACCCGTGCAGCTCACGGCGGTGGCCCTGTCGGTTCCTCCACCAGATCCCAAGCCCTGACCCCTTCCCCATAGAACCCCGAGAGGAAGGTGTCCGGGCACGGCTTGGGGCCAGCTGTCCAGGCTTCCGGGGGCTGGGGTTTGAGACAGGGAATGAGGCATACAATGCGTACTCGTTCCGTAGCTTGGTCTTTTAAGTGAACTGCGTGTGTGTGTTTTGGACTGGGGATAGAGAAATGGCTTTTAAATTAACTTAGCATGTAGCGTCCAGAAAATGCTGATCGTGATTAAAAAGCAAAGTCAACAAAAAAACCCATTGCAAAGGTATGCTATTCTGTAACCCTAAAAAAAAAATGGAGGTGGGACAAAAGGGGCAGTTATTACTAAACTTGTCAATATTTTGATGCTCACCCAAATTCTGTACCTTTGTTTTTGTGTGTGATTTTCTTTATTATCAATTTAATAGCTGCAGGCATATTTCCATGGTAGTGGTTGTCCCGGAAGCTGGTTCTTAATCTAAGACTGCATTGTCTGATACAGTAACCATTAACCATATGTGACTATCTAAATGAATTAAAACTAAATAAAACTAAAAGCCTGGTTTCTCAGTCATACTAGCTTCGTTTTAAGTGCTCAGTAGCTGCAAATGGCTGTGCGTACTGTATTGGACAGCACTTAGAACATTTCAGTCGTCACAGGAAGTTCAGTTAGCACTAAAGCTAAAACTGGAACGTAGCTAGGTGTGTTTCTTACCCATGAAACGATATTCGTTTACTGTTTTTGAAGTTGATGCTTTAAAATGATAAATTCACAGGGTCAAATAATATAAATATATTGTGTTTTTTCTTGTACTTAAAGTAACTGGCCTAGTTGCCTGCTAATAAAAACTATGAAAAAAAAATAGTGCTTAGGTTGAAGGAAGAAACTTAATTACTTCATTGGTACCCTTGTGCTCACCTTAGGAAAACAGCGTGTAGAATTTCTGACCATAACTTTGGGGAATTTATGGATCGACTATGACAGGCATGTCTGTAATAATGTAATAACGATTATGATAGTAATGACAACTTTTTTCCTTTTTTTTTTTTTTTTTTTGAGAGATAGAGAAAGATACCAGGCTGTCCCGTCTTCTGAGTCACTCCCCTAAATGCCTACAATAGTTAGGACTGGGACTGGGCACGAGCCAAGAGCCAGGAACTCTATCCAGGTCTCCCACTTGGGTGGCAGGGAACAAACTACTTGAGCCATCACTTGGGGCCTCCTAGAGTCTGCATCAGCAGCAGATGGAAGGATGCTGGAACCAAGAGCCCGAGCAGGGAATCTAACACATGAACTCTGATGTGAGGTACAGACAGCATACCCATTTGGCCAATGCCTGCTGCTGGTAACATTTGTTGAGCAGCAGCTAAGTGTTTTTAAAGTCAGCCAGATACAAGTCTCTGGATGAAGTCGATAATGTTCTACCTATTTTTTGAGTCCAGGATGAGCATTCCTTAGAATGAGCATTCCAGAGCATTTATTGAGCATCTGAAACCAAAATGCTATAAACCCAGAACTTTTTGAGGGCCAATGTAACACCACAGTGGAAAATTCTACATCATGAAACTTTGTTTCATATACAAAATTATTAACAATGTTTTATCAAAATGATTCTCATTCTGTGTATATAAAATATATATGAAATATAAATGAATTATATTTTAGACTTGGGTCACATCTCTAAGATAGCTCATTATGTGTATGCAAATATTCCAAACTCCAAAACACATTAGTCCCAAGCATTTTGGATAAGGGATACTTAGCCTGTATTACCTCCTTTTGATCCTAGATCATCTAATGCTTTAAGGAGCTCTTGAATTTATTACATTTTGGGACAGTGATATGCTGTTGATTTATGCAGAATATGAAGTACTTTTTTATTTTTATTTTTTTGACAGAGTTAGACAGTGAGAGAGAGACAGGGAGAAAGGTCTTCCTTCCGTTGGTTCACCCCCCAAATGGCTGCTAAGGCCGGCGCTGCGCACGATCCGAAGCCAGGAGCCAGGTGCTTCCTCCTGGTCTCCCATGGGAGTGCAGGGCCCAAGCACTTGGGCCATCCTCCAGTGGCTTCCCGGGCCACAGCAGAGAGCTGGACTGGAAGAGGAGCAACCGGGACAGAACTGGCACCCCAGCCAGGACTAGAACCCAATGTGCCAGTGCCGCAGGCAGAGGATTAGCCTAGTGAGCCGTGGCACCGCCCAATGAAGTACTCTTAAAAACCCTAGGTCTTTTAGAGAAGAAATAGAACAAAATACATCAGGAGGCTTTGAGGCCAGATTGCTTAAGTTTGAACCCTGATTCTGTACTTTTAGCTATGAAATCTCTGGCCAGTTGTTATATTTCTCTTTATTGCAGCTACCTCAACTATAAAATGGGAGTAATAGCTTATTTAGAGTATCAATGGGAATTAAATATGTGAATACTCAAAAGGTTCGGATTCCGTCTTGTCTTTCTAGTGACTTTTTCAATTACTGGCTTCCCCTAGCATTACATTCTTGAACTTTTTCCTCTACCTTCACTCTGTGATCTGTTTCAATCTCTTGACTTTGCTTACTACCCCATATCCTGACAGCCCTTAACATTTGTTTATCTATCCTAAGTGTATTCCCAAACTTCACATGCACCAGTTATATGCACAGTTATTTCCTTTAGAATATTTAGTAGATCTAAAATCCTCTGGATTGTTATCCCTATGCAGTTTTCCTTCTGTCAGTTCATGGAAACTGCCTTTTCAGTTGCTCAAGTCAAGTCATACCTTTGGCCACTCCTTCACACTTCACAGCTAATCCATCAAAAACTCCACTGGCTTCAGTGAATCTAAAATGATCAGAATAATTATTTAAAAGTATAAATCAAATCATGCCATACCACATGTAAAACTCCAGTAGCTTCCTGTGTCACTCAGAGTCAGAGCCAGAGTCCTTAAGAGGGCCTGAAAGGCATTCGCCATCTACATTTGCCACATCCTGTTACCTCTCTGACTTTGTCTCCTTTTTTCTGTTGTACTCTGGTCCAGCCTCACTGGCCATCTTGGTGTTGCTCAAATAAGTCAGGCACACTTGACTTCAGAAGATTTGCAGATACAAGGCAGGCTTTTGGTGTAGGTGTAAGGCACCAGTTGGGATGCATATAGTGTCCCATATTGAAGTGCCTGGGTTCAAGTCCTAACTGTATTCCTAATTCCAGCTGCCTGCTAATGTTCACCCTGGGAGGCAGTAGGTGATGCTTGTGCAAGTAGTTTAGTCCCTGCCATCCACGTGGGAAACTCAAGTTGAGTTCTCAGCTCCTGGCTTCAGCCTGGCCTCACACCAGCTATTGTGGAATGAACTAGCAAATGAGAGATCTCTGTCTCTCTGCCTTTCAAATAAAATGATTTAAAAAAAAGTTTTAAAACAGATTTGCACATACTACCCAAACAGCCTTCCTGTAGATATTTGTAGTTTTATTATCTTACTTCTCTCAGGTCTGCACAAGAGTCTCCCTTAATAATCACATGCATACACAGGCTCCCTGTCAACTTTTTTCCTTTATTTTTAACCATATCATTTACTATATTAGTTATGCTTCATTCTTGGCTTTGTTTTCTGCCACTAAAATGTCGGAATGTAAGCTCCTGTCTGTTCATGCACTGATACATCTGAAGCTTCATGATTGGCACATAGTAAGTGTTCATGCTAATTGTTGCATGAATGCATATACAAAGGTAATTCAAGGGCCCATAGGAAAATGTAGAAGACTCATATATGCATGGATTTCAATGCTTCTAATTCCATTTTCCCTGAACATTTTGAACTGCCCTCTTACATAGTTGAACAGTGTGTGAAGTACTTAATATGTGTTGACTGGCATTATATAAAATGCTAGTCAGATTTCCTTATAAGTATTTTTGCACCTGATTCTTTAGAACCTAATACTTACCCTTATGAAAGTTTATCTATTATATGCCACCTGTTTATCTACTATGTTGATTTTTTGGGAATGGTTATTTCTACCATGTAGATTAAGTAAATTTTTTTAATATTTGTATTTTCTATTTGAATGAATATTGGACAGATGAGGGCCAAACAGAACTTTGAAAGAACATTAGCAGAGGCCGGCACCCGTGGCTCACTTGGTTAATCCTCTGCCTGTGGCACCGGCATTCCATATGGGCGCCGGGTTCTAGTCCGAGCTGCTCCTCTTCCACTCCAGCTCTCTGCTGTGGCCCAGGAGGGCAGTGGAGGATGTCCCAAGTGCTTGGGCTCCTGCACCCGCATGGGAGACCAGGAGGAAGCACCTGGCTCCTGGCTTCAGATCGGCGCAGCACGCCAGCCTTAGCGGCCATTTGGGTTGTGAACCAATGGAAGAAAGACCTTTCCCTCTGTCTCTCTCTCTCTCTCACTGTCTAACTCTATCTGTCAAAAAAAAAAAAAAATAATAATAACAACATTAGCAGCCTTGCCTCCTCTTGACACTAATTCATTATTTGTCATTAAGTGGAATGGTTGTCCATATAATTTTAACTCTAATTACTATTACTTTCTCAATATTCCTTTTGTGTAGTTATCTTTTGTTGTTATCCTTTGCTTTTTAACTCTATACTTGTCTTGCCCTTTATCTTTTATTTTTGAAAGGCAGAGTTAAATAAAGAGGAGGAGAGACAGAGAGATATCTTCTATTCATCCACTGGTTCACTTCCCTAATTGGTCATAACGGCTGGGGCTGAGCCAGGCCAAAGCCAGGAGCCTGGAGCATCTTCTGGGTCTCCCATGTGGGTGCAGGGGCCCAATAATTTGGTCCATCTTCCGCCACATTTCCAGGCACATTAGTAGGCAGCTGGATCCAAAGTGGAGCAGCTGGGACTGGCGCCCATATGGGATGCCAGCATTGCAGACAGTTTAACCTGCTAGGGCAGAATGCCTGCCCCAACTTTTATCATTTTAATGACAGGAAAACTTGAGATTCTTATTTCTTTAGGTAGCACTTCATATTTGTCTTATCCATCAGTGATTTCGGAGAGGGATCAGGAATATTTTTATGTAGATGCTTTCTAATTTGGAGTTATTTTACTTTTTGAAGGGAATGGAATTACACACAACTCTTTTTTCAAAGTGTGGGAGTTTATTTATTTTTAAAAAATATTTTATTTATTCATTTGAAAGGCAGAGTTATAGACAGGCAGAAAGAGAGAGAGGTCCTCCATCCGCTGTTTCACTCCCCAGATGGCTGCAATGGCCAGTGCTGCACCAATCTGGAGCCAGGAGCTTCTTTTGGGTCTCCCACGGGGGTGCAGGGGCCCAAGGACTTGGGCCATCTTCTACTGTTTTCCCAGGCCACAGCAGAGAGCAGGACTGGAAAAGGAGCAGCCGAGTCTCAAACCAGTACCAAATGGGATGCCAGCACTGCAGGCAGCGGCTTTACCTGCTACACCACAGCACTGGCGCAAGTGTGGGGGTTTAATTTGATGAATTTTGACAAGTGTAACCACTACAATCATGTTATAGAGCAGCAACCTAAAAAGCACCCTTGTGCCTGTGCCCCTTTGCAGTCAACTTTTTTCCCAGGCAACTGCTGACCTGCTTTGTTTCATTATAGTTTTGCCTCATCTGGAATTTCATTAATTTGGAATCATATAGTTTGTAGACTTTTGTGTTAGGCTTCTTATGCTTAGAATAATGGTTTTGAAATTCATCCTTAATTTTGTTCCTTTTTATTACCAAGTACTATTATATTTATGGATATGTCATTTGTATGTTTGTGTGTGTACTTTTATTTGTACCATACTCTAAATAATTTGGACGAGTCATGAATCTCAGGGCTTCGCATGCTGTATCTGGCAACTCCTTTTAGGCCAAATGCTGTTCTGGTCATGCTAACCTGCTTACTTGGGATGTCTACTTTATGCTCAGAGAAGATATCTTTTTTTGCCCCATTTTTGATGAAAATGCATTTCATACCCCAAAATGGCTCTCAGTGCTCCACTCTTAAGAGTAGACCACCTAGCTTAAATCTTTATTGTGAATGTTTCCAAACTCTTGATGACATATGTAACATTTCCCTAGAAATCCTTTGTACAGTGTGGGCCTGTAAATTTTTACAGGTCAAGCAAGCATCTCACCTCACAGGAGTAGCGCTGCTTAATCTCCAGGAGATTGCACTGTTGCCTGCCTCGCTGAGCAGAAGCAAGGCCTTCACCCATTGTCCTTTGAAGGGATAGTATGTGTGTTACAGCTTTAGTCTTCTCTGGCAGTCTTGCACTTTTTCTGTAGATTGGCCATGGATCATAGTGTGGGTCAAGTTTTTTCTGTAGATTGGCCATGGATAATAGTGCAGAACAAGTTTTGGCTAATCCTGTAAGACTCTTTGGTGCCTCTTTTTAGAATATGGAAGTACTCAGATCTGGGCTTTGACACAACAGTAACAATTTCATTTTTACATTTAGAATACAGTTTTTTGGTTATAAGCACTTCCTCCCCCCATCATTTAATGGGCTAATTAAGGGTAACACCAAATTCTTAGAGTTTAGAGCATCTTCTATTGTGGTAGAAACTAAACTAAGAGTCATAAAATCTGGGTTCATTTTGGCTCATTAACTAAATAACTAATATAAAGAAAGACATTAGGTTTCTTAAGTATAAAAAAGATTTAGATGAGCCCTTCAAGAGTTAAGCCTCTGATTTTAGGATAATTTTGTGTAAATTCTGGATGTGCAGAGGCAACAGCTCCACATAAAGTCAAATGAGGACCTTCTGGGTATAGTCATTTAACAAAAAAAATCTGACAAGCCTCTAATGCCAATGAAATACACCTGTAAGGAATTGGGCTTCATAGTGGGGAAATTATCAAAGAACATGAACAGAGAATTAAAAGAAAGATGCAAATCACCAGTAAACAAAAAATGCTCAAGCTAATTAGGAAACAGCATGTAAATTAAAAGTAAGACATCATTTTATCATAGGAGCAAAGATTTTTAAAAGTGCAAATGGTCATTAACATTAAGGATTTGTAAGGATGAGGAAAAATAAGCACTCTTGTATACTTGTAGGAATTAAATTGGTATTAATCTTACTGATATCTGAAATGAATGCAAATCTATACTACTATGGAATCATGCCTGTAACATTAAGTGAAAAGTACATATAAACTTATTGTTGCCTCTTGGACAGTGTTCTTTATATAATACTTACATATATATATATATTTATGTAAAGAAAACTGTACTGCTAGACACCAACACTCTAATGATGATTCCTAATTGGTGGTTTTGTGGATAATTTTTCTATTTTTGAAAAGTAAGTTTTCATCTACCCCATACTCTCCAGGTTCCCTCCCATTTCCCTTGCCTGAGGCTACCATTGTCACTAATATGTATGTGTGTATATTTCTAGACATTCTATGCTTATGCAATTTTTTAAAAATACATATATGGTACCATAGCATACAGAGTTTTTTAGTTCTTATTTTACAACACATATGAATCCCTGTAGAGCTGCCTCATTCTTCTGAAGCAAAAATAAATATCCTTATACATATTTATCTATGCATATATGCAGCTCTATCAGATAAAATTCCTAGAAGTGGAATTGCTAGGTCAAAGAGAGATACATGCAAAGCTGATACATACTGTAAATTGTTTGAAACAAGGAAAATTCATTTTTCTTTTTTTTCACAGTCTGCATCCAATCCATCAGCTAATCTACTTCCATCATACGTTCAGAATGTGACCGCTTCTTAGCACCTCACTTTACTGCCACCCTGGTTTAAGCTACCTTCTTCTATCACCAGGATTGTATTTCACTTCCCTTTTACCAGTCCTCTCCTTTGTTGTTGCTCTTTCCTACAAGGAGCCAGAGTAATCCTCTCAGAACAGATCTTGTCAGCCCTCTGCTCCATCCCTTTTCAGGACAAAAGCTGCAGTCCTCATAGTGTCTTATAGAGTTAATAGCGCCTTCCTGTCCTCAGTGATCTCTTTGCCCTGGTGGTGGTCACTTTGCTTCTGCTCACTTCACCAGAGCCTCACTGGCCTCATTGTTACATTGTGGTGGTGTCTAGTGTGCTTCTACCTGAGAGCCTTTTACAGTTGCAGTTTCTTCTGCCTCCATATTCGTGATTCACTCCTTGATTCCTTCATCAGTATTCACTATCACCTTATTGGAGAAGGCTTTCCTGACCATTATATGTTAAAATACTAATTCCCCATCCTCTCCAAAACCTTACACTCCCTTCCCCTGCTTGCACTGAAAACCATCTCATGTTTTATACTGTCCAGTAAAATAGCTACTTGTGCTATTGGCTACTTGCAATGTTGTGAGCGTAACTGAGGAACTCAATTTTTAATTCTATTTAATTTCAGTCAATTTAAATTTTAAAAATGATACTCAATTCAGTTCCTGGAAAACTTAGTATATTTGGAACAACTTGGGTATGCGAATCTGCTTTTTCAACTGCAAATTTTACGAAATCTAAATTCAGATCAAGTATTTCCGATGAAGATTTAGCATCCAAATTGAGCTGTGCTGTAAGTGTAAAACACTCACTGGATTTCAAAGACTTAGTAAGAAAAAAGGAATGTAATAATCTCCCAGTAACTTTTTATACTGATTAGCCATTAAAATGGCAATTGGGCTCAATATATTATTAAAATAGTTTCAGTTGTTCAAATTTTACTTCTTAAATGCAGCTCCTAACAACTTCTATGTATGATTCATATTTCTGTTGGACAATGCTGCTGTGTTTACTTCTAGAGTTATTGTTTATCTCTGCACTAGATTGTAAGCTTCATGTGGGCAGAGATTTAATTTGTCCTGTTCCCTGCTCAATCAGGAAGTATCCAGTAAATTTGATAGCATAAATTTGAATGAATTGTTCCTTTAAAAAAATGCAGTATGGATAAAAATGAAAACAACAAAATTTGTATGCCCTAGAACCGAAACAAAAAGTTTACATATATGTATGTGTAT
Organism: Oryctolagus cuniculus; assembly: GCF_051225735.1. NCBI lineage: Eukaryota > Metazoa > Chordata > Mammalia > Lagomorpha > Leporidae > Oryctolagus > Oryctolagus cuniculus. The sequence goes on along the minus strand of NC_142869.1, from coordinate 40,204,220 downwards.
GTGTGTGTGTGTGTATATATATATATATATATAATTCTTTACCATAAATAAGATCCAAATACAAAAAGGCAAAGGATATAGTTGGATGAGAGTGGAAATCCAGATGGCTAATAAATGAACACAATTTCAACTTTATTCTAATTTTCAGTAAGTCCATATTTCAATGTTATCCTATTGTCTATGAAATTTAACAGAATTTAGACATAGCTCTGTTGAAGGCAGTATTATATTAAATATCATTACCATTAAATAATGAATAGTCTTTGGCCTAGTTATTCTACTTCTAGGAGTTTACATTTAAAGATGTAATCACAATTGCATACAAAGATTTTTCTATATTGTTCATTGTAGCTTTTGTTTGTAATACTAAAACTGAAATCAAAGTGTTCAGGTTGCTGAAGGAATCTAAAAGGGAGTAGAGCAGGACGGCAGCTTAATAAAAGGGAAATATTTTAAAATTCTGTTTGGCAACAAGTCTGATGAACCAAATTTATATTTTCACTTGATAGGAAAGTTGATCATATTTATACTAAACAGCATTTTTAAAAGACTATATATAATCTTTGCAGATTGTTTTATTTTTAAAATTCTTACTATTCTGTGTGGATGTCTTACCCTGTCTGTTGCTGGATTTGAGGCTTAAACTAAAGAAGTGATTTCTTTAAAATCTGATAAAATAATGACAGATTTATAGTTTTTATTTCTAGTGCTTTAACCATAGGTCATAGTAGCACCCTAAGTTTCCCTACAATAAAATTGTGAAGGTATTTTGTGGAAATAGTTTTATGTAAATGTGTACTTAATGCCTGTTTCATTTTTCTTGCCTTTCAGAATTATCATGAAATTATGACTCATCATCCTGAGAACTACCAGTGGGAAAACTGGAGTCTAGAAAATGTTGCCACCATTTTAGCCCACCGATTCCCCAATAGTTACATTTGGGTAATAAAATGTTCCCGAATGCATTTGCACAAATTCAGCTGCTATGACAATTTTGTGAAAAGCAACATGTTTGGTGCTCCAGAACACAATACTGACTTTGGAGCTTTTAAACACCTCTATTCTTTATTAGTTAATGCTTTTAACTTAAGTCATAACAGTTTATTATCGAAGAATGTGAATGTTTGGAAGAAGGACTCCAAAACATCTAACTGTAGATCCAGTTCTACTACTACTAATGGCTGCCAGGGAGAAACAGAGAGGACCTGTGAAAAATTTGATGAGTCTGCCATGAGTTTTCATCCACCTTCACTAAATGGTGCATCTTTTACTTTGATTGGATTCAGTAAAGGTTGTGTTGTTCTGAATCAGTTGCTTTTTGAATTGAAAGAAGCCAAGAAAGACAAGAATATAGATACTTTCATCAGAAGCATAAGAATGATGTACTGGTTGGATGGTGGTCACTCTGGAGGAAGCAATACTTGGGTTACTTATCCAGAAGTCTTGAAAGAATTTGCACAAACAGGGATTATTGTTCACACCCATGTAACACCTTACCAAGTACGTGATCCCATGAGATCCTGGATTGGAAAAGAGCACAAGAAATTTGTTCAGATACTTGAGGATTTTGGTATGCAGGTGACTAGCCAAATTCATTTTGCAAAGGAAACTCCTTCCATAGAAAATCACTTTAGGGTTCATGAAGTATTTTGAGACTTCGAGTACACTCATGTACTCAACTTAGTGGAAGAACATAAGCACTTTCAGTGTTAAAAATTCAGATAATGAGATATAATTCATAAGTGCATTGATTCAGATGAGATATAATATATAGATGCATTGAATCAGATAATGATAATAGGTACATTGTCATTTTGGGGATGGGGTAAGCACACATTCCTAAAATATGAGTGTTATGTGCAATAGTATTCTTTGCTTGTGAATGTGAGCAGTTTTAAATTTGGATTGGGTTAGAATTAGTTAATTTGAAATCTAAAAAAGTGGTTTGTGATAATCCTTTGAGGAAATATAAAACAAAGTTATTAAATAGTCCCTTGAAAAGATAACTAACATTGTGTTGGAATTAGTTGATTTTCTGAGTAACGCTTTCAGCTAATTTTGATGACATTAAAACAGTATTAGCTCAGAAACTTAAGAATATTTCCTTTCTCTTCAAACAAAGCAAAGCACAGTTTCCCATCATTTTGGAATTAACTATTCTGCCTCTTGCGTTACCTAACTCAAGACACAGTCTTAATGTGTCACCAAGTGTTTTGTGTTTTTTTCTTCTTGAGAGTCAAAATATATTTGATTACAAATATCTAAGAATGTGCAATAGTGTAAAGGTTTTTTTTTTTTAATATTACACCTCAGTACTGTGGCTTAATTTTTCTTTTTAAATATTTATTTGAGAGACAGGGAAAGAGCTCCTATCACTGGCTCACTACCCAAAAGCGTGGGGCTGCTGCAACCAGACCAGGCTGATGCTGCGAGCCCAGAACTCGGTCTGGGTGTCCCATGTGGGTGGCAAGAACCCAATTTTTTGGGCCACCACCACTGCCTCTCAGCGTTTAAATTGGTAGAAAGAAGAAGTGGGAGCTGGAGCCAGGCACTGAACCCAGGTACTCCAATGTGGGATACAGATATCTCAATCAGTGACTTAACCTCTAGGCCAGCTGCTGACCCCATGGCTTAATTTTTAATTGACAATTTTTAATTTATTATTTTGGATAAGACAGTTTGGGGTTTCTTGAATCTTGGCCAAAAACCAGTTGTTTTGGAAAAACTGGTTTAAATTGAGCATAATTATGTATATTGGATAAAAATATACTACAGAGCAGATTTCAGATTTTTCATTATATCAATCTTTTGAAAGAGATCAACTTTGGTAAAGTAAATATATAATGCTGTATTTGTTAGTGCTCCATTGAAAAGGAGACAGATTCCACAGACCTAAATCAATGTTCCTCTAGAAGCATGATTTTGTCTGCCAAAAGAAAATAGCTCTCTTTGGCCAAAATGCAAAATTATATTGCTATAAGAAAAGTTATAAGGGAAAGTTTGAAGACACAAATGATTTAGTTTTGGCTCAAAAACTGAATTTGCTTAACACTGCTACATAATTTGGGGGAAGTTTCCTTCTGCCCGTTTTTCTTGACCTAGATAAATACATTTTGAGAAACCAAGATCTAATGAATTTCAGCCTACTTTGAAACAGTAGTATGTTTACAATAAAAGGTGACCAGTCACTTTTTTGTTGTTTATTAATAATTAGCTTTTGCAAGTCATGAGGTAACTAAGCAGGGAAGTAACATGCTGCTTTAGGACTGAGAAAAAATACACTGAGGCTTACTTTTAATCCAGAGGACCTATATTTACAAAACAACATAAAACAAAAATGTTAACTTCTTGGTTTCTTCTCAGAATTACACTTAATGACTCTATACATACATTCCAAGTATTCAGAGATTCATAAGATTCTTACCTAATGCTTAAAAATCTTTTTGGTGTTTTAATAATTTTATACACTACAGAAGTGTATTTTTTAAGATAAAATAGTTTTGTATTACTTCAGTTTCTTTAAATACCTGCTGTTTCTTTTGAGACCAAATATTTCTATCAAGTCAGCCTGATTTTAGCATATTGTACCTTCAAAGCACTATGATTGGATGGCTTTTTTTCAATTTAATAATCCTAGGTTAAGTTCTTTTTTCTAATGTAAAATAGCTGAGTTACTGACTGTTCTATGGAGTGGGGAAGGAAGGACATTTATTTTCATAGGATTAACAAATGAAAAGGCAGGACTTTCAGAGGACATTCATTTAAAAATTTTCAGGTATTTAAAAATCTGGGTGCTTCAGCTATCCAGTCCTGTGAATGCTTAATTACAATTTTTGTATGTTGAATGGATATTAAGAATAACTCACTGAGAATACAGAACTTCCATCATCTCAAAATAAGAAAACAAGGGAAAGTAAAATTATTTTCTGGAAAAAAAAATAAAAAATATATATATATCAAGTTGATCAATACTCAGATGTTTTCAGTCTTAACATTTCAAACTGGTCCTTTCTCCACCTTTGTTTAAAATTGTTACTGTAATTGTTAGTGTATCCTTTTGAATTGTGCCTTTGTTGTGAGTCAGTTGAGAAAAGTAGTCTTACAAATGCTGTGAAAGTTGTTACCCCCAAAGCATGAATGTATAATTGTATTAAAAGTAATAATCCACATTTGTTTGGATGTGTTTTATATTATTAGCAGTGTTAAAAAGTTCAGCTCATTATTTGAAAGGAAGCGATTTGTGTCCATGTTGTCAGTTTGGGTGTCCATATGTTTTTGTTACTTTACATGTTTTTTTTTCCCAAATGAATTCATTTCTTTTCTCTTTTAAATTGCTCCATAGAATTTGCATTATATCCTTTTTATTCTGCTGAATTTCTTAGAGAACTCAGGTATCTGCATTTCTTTAGCTCTTAAGGAGAATGTCTTGTGATCTATTCTTTACTTCATTCATGTAGCATCTCAGTACCTCTCAGTACCTGTCATGGTTTAGACCATGACAGTACAGCACAAAGTCCCAGCATGTTAATTAATATGAAATATGTAATGGATTAAAGGTTCAAGTAAAATATGAAGCAAAAAGAGGTATTCATAAATTTAAGCTCCTTTAAGATATGCAACAGAGGATGTGATGTTGACTGACCTCATCTGTAAACTCGAGTTTCTCTAAAAAGGCAGAGGCCTAGCAAGCTCTTGGTTGAAGAGGCAGGCAATGACTTAAAATGGTCTTTTTAGTATCCCATTTAGTGAACCTGGTTTTTGTTAAAAAAAAAAAAAAAAAAAAACAACGGGATATAACTTAGGTGTATTTAAGACACCTAAGCTTATGTGCTCAAAACAAGAGAAAGGTAACACAGGAGCTGTGTAAGTGACTGCCAATCTACGTTAGTTCCTTCTGCTTTTTAGCAGTGGGGAAAGGAGTCATACAGCACAGCTCCAATTCCATCAGACCTGCCATCCAGTTTCCTGTGTATTTTTTTGGTCAACTCTTTAAATTCAGCCTCAGTGTCTGTTAGCAACTTTTTATAGGTGAGAGCAAGGCTTATTAACTAAAGTTCTTCCCAAATGTTCATATAGCTGTTGTTCAAATGGATGAAGGATACAAGCCTTATTCATTTTGTTTTGCTTGTTTTGATATTTCATGAAATTGAGAAGTTTAAAATTGACTCCTGAATAAAAATAATTCTAGTGTATTCATGTACCAAGATAAATACTGCTCATTTGAAATGCTAATAATTACTCTCCACACGTGGTTTTTCTGTTGTTTTTTTTCCATTTATTTGACAGGTAGAGTTACAGAGAGAGAGAGAGAGAGAGAGAAAGGTTTTCAGTTGATGCACCCCCCAAATGGCTGCTACACCCAGAGCTATGTCAATCTGAAGCCAGGAGCCAGGTGCTTCCTCCTGGTCTCCCATGCGAATGCAGGGGCCCAAGCACTTGGGCCATCTTCCACTGCACTCCCAGGCCACAGCAGAGAGCTGGACTGGAAGAGGAGCAACTAGGACTAGAACTCAGCGCCCATATAGGATGCCGGCGCCGCAGGTGGAGATTAACCAAGTGAGCCACGGCACCGGCCCCCTCCATACGTAGTATTTTGAAAATTACTTTGAACAACTAATGTGAAAGAAACTTCCAATAAAAAAAAAATAGCAAATTCCAGTTGTCCCACCTAGCTATTCAGTCTTTTAGAGGCAACCACTATGAGTGGTTTCTCGTGTATTGTTGTAGATATAATTCTGTGCATATGCATATAAATGTTTACACACAGCACATCCTGTTAAACAAATGGCAGCCCAATTTCAAGCCTATTTTTCATGTAATAACATTGGGAAAATCCTATGCTAGTACATATTCCTCTGCCTCATTCTTTGTGGGTGACATTCCATTTTTGTATTACACTGATGTCCACTTGTATTCATTAATTTTACTTTGAAGCCTTGTCTGTATAGCAAGCAGTGTAGTGAGGTGATTTGCTGGAAGAAGGAAATAATTCCTTTTCTGTGTTGGGTCAAGCCCCCAGACTATTAAGCCACAGAAGAGCTATGTATTCAGAAGCATCTGTGAGATGTGCTGCACATAAAGGAAAAAAAAAATTGAAGAATTTCTGATCTAATAACTTCAACTGTAATCCCCATTTCTGTCACTCACAGTTGTGCAAGCCTGGACACCAACCTATTCAATCTGGGTTGATGAAGTGGTTTCCAAAATCTTTTCAACAATAAAATTGAGAAGCTGCAACTAACAATCTGTTATTTTACACAGTACAAGCAAACATATCATTTGGTCTTCACTCAGCAGACAAAAAAGATTAATAGTATGTATTTAAAATAAACAGACCCTAACATTACAATTATGACCAGGAAAGTAACTTTAAAACCTCCCAGTTCCAGCTTTCTAAATAATGTAATTTAATTTTACATTTTTGTTTATTTGAAAGGCAAAGTGACAGAGCAAGCCCTCTAACTGCTGGGTCATTCTAAATACCCATAATGGAGAGACTAGGCTGGGAAAGTTAGAAGCTGGGAACTCAATCTAGGTCTTCCACACTGGTGGCAAGAACCCAATTACTTGAGCCATCCTTGCTACCTTCCACAGTCTGCATTAGCAAGAAGCTGGAATCATGAGCTGGAGCAGGCTGTTGAACTTAGGTACTCTGATGTCAGGCACCAGTGTCTCAACCAGCAACCAAACACCTATTCCTAAATGTAGTAATTTAATAGTGCAGCAGGAGTTACTTCAAATCTTTCAGTAAGAAGGGACTAGAAATGGAGTAACTAGCAGTCATCAACTGTGTTACCTACCCTTGAATTAGCTGCATTTTTTATAGCAACCCTAGGAAGTACAGTATAGATCAACTATTTTAAAAATTAGTAAAACAGTTTATTAAACAGGTTATTTAGTTTGCTTAAGGTCACCAAGTTTGCTTCCTTATTAAATTAAGTGAAAATAAAATGGGCAAATTGCAATCCATTTCACTTCCAAGTATACTTGTTCTTATGTGACTCTGGATTTGAACTTTACCCTGATTCTCTTACTGGTTAAGAGAAAAACAAAGCTCATTAAAAGTTAAATACATATTTTTATATATATACATATGTAAATACACACACACATATATATATACATACTGTGCAACCTGAAAGTGGTTTTGTCTTTTTCATTTCGTAATGGAAAAAGCAACACTAAATAAAATATTTTGCTTGGGCTAAAAGTTACCAAAGATCAAAATCTGATCATTAGCTCTGGCTAATATATTAAAACAATTTCTTTACTGCAAGACTTTTTTCCCCTCTGTTGTCCTCAGTAACTTCAACATATCTTCCCAAAGATGCTTAGGAAATTTAGAATTTTTATTTATTTTTCCTTTGTAGTTTACTACAGTTTTTTATGCCTAAAATTAATCTAGCTCCATAGTACATGAGGATAAGATTATCTTCATTAGAGAAAATTATTATCTCTAATTAATCTACCAAATTGATGTCAGAAATTGCTCTACTTGGGTACATTTGTCTTTAGTAAATATATTTGTTTTTTTCTCAATGACTCAATGTCTTTGGTTTTTATATTTTTAAATCTTTCTCAGTGTCATTTCTTAAATGACAACATTATAGGATCACTCATTTATTCATCCTTAAAAATAATTTTTTCTTTAAAAGGGGATATATAAAAAATTTAGTGGGGAAAAGCTTTTAGTTAGGTTAAGGTGTAAATATAGGTATTAATTTGTTTTCTATGATTGGAAAATGAAAAAATGGGACACATCTGACATAATGGGTGGCAGAAAAACCAGGATCAGATTAAATGTTTAGAATAAATCACAAAGTAATCCAAATCACTGTCATCAAATCCAATGATTCTCAGTGCTGATTATGCACCAGAACCCTGTGAGGTGCATTAGGTACTTAAACCAAATCTAACATACTGAATCAAACTCTACAAGGCTAGACTAGGCATCTGCATCTTTTAACAAAGTTCCTCAAAAGATTCTGATTCTAGGCAAATGTGGTATATACTGCAGCTTGCATACCTTTTTTCCTGTCAGTACATTTATTTAAACAAATTATCCATTCTCCAGCCGTATGCTGCACAATTCATGTGCCTCAAAGGAATAGGATTCTACTCCCAGCTCCACAGACCTAACTGGCTCAGTGATGGACAAATCTGAGTCACTTTAGAGCAGTGTGACCCAAGATTTGGTAGTGAATTCTGGGAAAGCTTTCTCATATTAACACAGGGCCCTTGGCATCTAGCCTGCCTCTTCCATTGCATATAAATGAAGATGCACAAAGCCCCAACTGCGGCTGGCAATCATCCCATGACCACGAGGGTAGCCAGCCTTAGGTTGGTGCCAATGTTGTAGTTGAAAGGGGAGTGAGGGGGAGATGGGGGCGGGGGGTGAATCCTGAGGTTTTTTGATGACATTACTGAATCACTGGATTGGAAACACTGCAGCCTATACTATCAGTAGACTTCATGTATTATGAAGTGAAACATACATTTTTGTATTAAGTACTTCTACAATTGAATTTTTCATTATTTGCACCAGAGAACTATAGAAAAGTCCCAAAACAGAATTTTTTATAACCATCTGTATCAAGTAGAGACCATGCAAACATCCCTTTAACTTATTTAATCTGGAAATGTGAGATTGATTTATCTTCCCTATTTTAACAAAGCATAAATCTCTAAAATTTAAAATATATATTATAGTTTCCCAATATTTGTGCTAAATTTATGAAAATGTTTATATTCCTTCTATTCATTTCATTCTTTACTCAAAGTTCTTGCTGTAGGCTTTGTCTTGAATATGTAGGACCATTCGCCGTGCATAGAAATCCTTGTATTCCTCTGGTAATTCAGCCAGTGTTTTTAAGGCTCTGTCCAAAATTTGTGCAGCTCTTGATGCTGCTGTAGGATCTTTGTTTCCATAGGTATCTGTTTTATCATAGCATTCAGATGGAAGGTGCTTCCAAAAGACATTCACTCCCACTCCAAACTCTTCAGAAATTATATTATGGAACCATAAAGCTGGATAAAGTTTTAAAAAACAAGTTAAAAATAAAACCTACAGTTTAAAAAAAAGCCCAAAATGTCAGTGAAATATCACGAATTGCATATAGCCAATGTAAGAAATAATTCTTGTAACCAGATCCCTTCGTTAGCACACTCCCAGCTTTTAACAGAATCATTTTAACTTTTATGAATTGCCAACAAATTTAAAGTGTCAATAGCACAACCCTTACTTTTAAAACCTTTAGAAATAGCAATTTTTCCTTTTAACTTGAAAGACATAATAAAATTATATTTGTTTTTTAGCTGTCTAATTTGGGACTGTGTTTCGTGTTACTTGTTTACACTTCCTGAGTCATATAACCACATCAAAAGTGGTATTTTTTTTTTTGTTTCTTGTTTTTTTTTTTGTACACAGAACATTTCAATTATTTGAGGAATAACTCTGACCTTTTCTGATTCAGTACAGAACTTTTGTTCTTAAAGACTTCCTGTTCAAGCTGCAATTTAGTTTTCTAACTTGCTTAAGTTTGCATTCATTGTGGCTTCCTCAGGTTCATATTTCTAATGCAATTACATTTCTTGCAGCTCCTCATAGTAAATATATGAAAGGAAGCATGTATTATGGTGGTAGAGATGATGAGTAAATTTTATCACACGGTATACCGAACTGATTTTTTTTACTTTCTCTAGAAGTCCACTTCTTTGTTTTCAGTTGAGTCTAGACAGTATTAAAATATAGGTGCTATAGGAATAGTAAAGCAATACCATTAAACGACAAAGATGGAATACTAATCACATAAAAAATGTTTAATACTGGAAAAAAGGAAATTGAAATTTTAGAAACAAACACATTTTAAGAGGGCTTAAGGAAAAACAAGCTTAAAAATATTTTGATTTGCAGATCTAGTTTTCAAATATGATTTACTTTCAGAATATTTTATTCAATGCCAAAGATGGAGCTTTTGCTTTTGTTTCAAAATGCATATGTTAAGAATTTCTAATTTTCTTTTCAAAAAGTTGTATATAGAAAAAGGGACAACTACTCAGCCTTTAACCATGTTCTCTAAGGTCCAAAGATAAAAATATTTTTAAAGTTAAATAGAAATTTTAAAATGGCAATGGATTTGAAGATTAATGTGCTCCTGGCTTTGGCAGCCACTGGGGGGTGAACCAATGGAAGGAAGACCTTTCTCTCTCTCACTGTCTAACTCTGCCTGTCCAAAAAAAAAAAAAAAAAAAGATTAATGTGCTGGCTGTTTTTAATGAATGCAAGAATAACAAGTCAATGCATCTAATTCTTACAGATGACCAGTTATATGAAAGTCATTGTATCAGGCCTTTTCACGAATACAAAGATCAACAGACATTCCTTGTCTTCAAGGAATTTCTAATCTAGCTCCAAATGCGATAATCATATTTTAAAACTCATTAATATTTTTCTTAATTCTGTCACCGAAGAGAGGCATTACTGATTGAAAATCAATATATTAATTTAGATATGAGAAATACAACTATAAAAATGAAATTTCTTAATGTGCCACTTTCATTTTAATTGTGACTTTTATAATTTTCAAGTGTTCACTTTTAAACATTTGAACAAATTTAATTACACACTGCAGTGCATACTAACAATATGGAAATTTAATGAACTTTCAAACAAAGTCAGTGAAACTAAGACTGTATATAGAAAGATAATGTACAGAAAAGACATCATAGGTATTGAGAGTATTATATTTTTGATATTTAAAAAAACTCTGTAATCTATTTTGGCTTTGAAACATACCATTTCTTGGTAAATACTTAAGTGACAATAAAAATGTTTTAGCAAAAACAATCAGGAATAATCTTTTTCCAGATATAAAATGTCTAATGACATAATTTATTAAAATAATCTACAGTACAATATTATATTTATTGTAAGTTGCCCTTTAAAAATAGGACTGTTAAATTTATGAGTTTGTCTAAGCATACTTTAAAGATGCATGAACACACATATATAAAAATATCATATAAGACAGAATACATATAACAAATATACTTTTGTACTTAAAAAATCACAGAAAGAATGAATGAAAAAATATAAATTTTATAAACAGCACATTACTGAAGTCTAAAAAGCTTACCAGGAATGAATAATACATCACCAGCTTTAAGGGAACATTCATACCTTCTGGCCTTGGAAAAGAGTGGATATTTAGCCAAGTCTGGATTATCTATATTCAGCACTTCCGATTTAGTACCTGCAAAGTTCCAAAAAGGGATTATATAGACTGGGCTGTTAGAATTTTTTTTTAAATTACAAATATAAATTTGAAAATTTATTCTTTTTAGTACAATAGAATTCCTGTACCCACACTGTGAGAATAATTACCATTCTCTTGAAATCTAAGACAATTTTCAATGACCCACTCTTTAATTATGACCATTGACACCCATGTTATATAATTAAGGGGATCTGAAAATCTTATTCTTCATATAGCATATCATTACATGTATACACACACATAATAGAAAATACAATACATCATAATTAGGAAGAAGTCCTAAAAGGTTTTTTTTTTTATGAGAATAGAGGTTGCTCAAAAAGATTGACTCTAGAAATATAGACCTAAAAAAAAACCCATACCTGATAAATACAAATACTGTGCATCTCGAGGGCTGAACAGTACCACACGCTTTTTTCCTGTCACTTGTATTAAGAAGTTATCCATTACCTGAAAACCAGATAGTACATTTATGGGTAAGCAGTATCTAAAATTCAAATAAACAGAACCAATGGCATTCTAAACAGTTAACTGTAAACCCTATCCTTTAATGGGACTTAATATTACTTAAAACTATCATAATCACCCAAATCTAATAATGAAAATATTTGTATCCCACATATAACTGTGCATCTATTGGAGATATTTCTGCAGTACTGGCATAAAGTGGAAAAAATGAAATATGGAAAATAGGAAATATGAAATTAGGGAACTATTTACCTATTCCCCACCACTGACAGGATAGTTAAACCTTGAGGCTCCCCAATGGTAAATATTGATTTTGTTTATCTGTCAACGAATATTACAGAAAGCCGTCGTTCGACAAAAAGTCAAAGCGCTTAGAAACATCAGGTGTAAGGAAAATACAAAGTGCTTAATATACGTCCAATAATAATTTGGTTATAGGTAACTTGGTTTTCAAATAATTTGTACAGGAATATAACTTGGACATTTTTCTTAATATAATTTTTAAATATTTACCTTTTTAAGACTTTATTTGAAAGGCATAGCGAAATTGAGAGAGAAGACAGAAATGTCTACAATCCATTGGTACACCCTCCAAAAATCCCACAACAGCCAGGGCTGGGCCAGGCTGAGGGCAGGAGCTTGGAATTTCATCCAGGTCTTCCACGTGGGTGGTAGGGAACCAAGTACTTAAGCCATTATCTGCTGCCTCCCAGGAAGGAGGCATCAGCAGAAAGCTGGATCATAAGCAGAGTAGCTGGGACTCAAACTGACACTGCAATAGGAGATGCAGGCATACCAAGTGGCAGCTTACCCTGCTCTCCCACAATGCGTGCTCCTTAACATATCTATTAATGGAGCAATCTTAACTTCTTCCATGTATGCAAGTATACACTTTCTTTGTACAGTTTGTGAAAAATGTTAAATGGTAGAGCCACATGATTCTCAGTGAAGAAATTGAGATATACACCAAGCAAGACACATTCATGATGATTTACATATCACTTCTACCTAAGCATTTCTCCTTTATATGTATAAACTGTAACTATGGAATTAAACTAGCATTTCTTTAACTTACTTTTTAAGAACAGCTTTATATATTCAATTGTAACAAGGAAAATTTAAAAGTCACAGAATTTAGTGAAAAATGTATTTTAAATTATCATATCAGTATCTCACCATTTTCATTCATGTAGATCCTTAAAAAAGAGAATATGCTAGGATTTCAAGTCCATCTCATTTAATTAGATTTCCTATGTAAAATTCCTCTTCAGTGGGTCTTCAACTGAATTATAAAGTATGTGTATAAAGTATAATAATTTTACTCAGAAGTTTTTAAAAAATACTATTATCTTTGGAAATCTATTAGGTATTGCTTTAACTTCCTATGTTTCTCCATCTCCCAACACCAAATCACATACTAGTTTTTTAAAACATTTTAAAAATACTTATGTATCTACTCACATACTTAAGCAAAAACAATTATAATGCCATAAAATAAATCAAGATGAATATTCCACACATCTTACTGCCCTATAAATACAGCAGACATTTGATGTTCTCAAGGGATGGATATATTAAGAGCTTCTGATATCCTCAATTGCTTACAATTGGAAATGACTCTATAAGCTTCTTTCTCATAAAGAACAAAACTCTGGGTGGCTAGAGTCATGTGTAGCATTTATGTGTCCTCATCCCACAAGCATACCACTTTCTCCAATTAAAAAATTTCCCCCATTATCTGTTTCTCACATGCAAAAGGAAAAAAAAAAACTTCATAAAACTTGATGTGTGTGTGTATGTGTGCGTGTGTGTGTGTGTGCAATGAATCAAAAATAAAACCACAGAAATAGAAATGTGAGAAACTAACCAGGCTTTGCTAAATAATTCATCTTTGATCACTGCCTTACAGAACACCTATTTTTAAAACTCATGCTTCAGCAAATTACACAGCAAAGATCTATTTAGGGTAGCCAACAGAAACCATGATTTTTAAATCTATAAGTGCTAAAAATCTACCGTAGCTTTAGACTTTTCATTTGTGTAACATACGTCATAGTGAGTCCAAAGTTGTAATCCTGATGAGCTAATTCGAAAAACACTGGAAAAGAACTGCTCCTTTTTAAAGAAATTTGGAAACTTAATATCTGCTTCCAATAAAGGAAATTGTTTTCTGATATCTGCAACATCCTGCATTAACAGAAACAGAAAAGAAAAAGGTTAGAGTAAAAAAAAAACAGGAAATAATTTTGATGATAAACACAATATGGGCATAATACGTATTTTATCTAAGGCTGCCAACAGAAACCATGATATTGAGAAGAAATAAAGCAAAAACTTTGTTTACTGCTTTAAAATACTATAATGTGGAGGCTGGCGCTGTGACATAGCAGGTTAAAGCCCTGGCCTGAAGCGCCAGCATCCCATATGGGTGCCGGTTCTAGTCCCAGCTGCTCCTCTTCCAATCCAGTTCTCTGTTGAAGCCTGGGAAAACAGCAGAAGATGGCCCAAGACCTTGGGCCCCTGCACCCTTGTGGGAGACCTAGAAGAAGCTTCTGGCTCCTGATTGGCACAGCTCCGGCCGTTGCAGCCATCTGGAGAGTGAACCAGCAGATGGTAGACCTCTCTCTCTGTCTCTACCTCTCTCTGTAACTCTTTCAAAAAACAAAAACAAAAAAAACCAAAAAGAAAAACTATGATGTGATCATCTTCCAACACATAATCTTTTTTTTTAAGATGTATTTATTTATTTGGAAGACAAAGAGAAGCAGAGAGAGAGAGAAAGAGAGAGAGAGAGAGAGGTCTTCCATCTGTTGGTTCACTCCCCAAATGGCCACAACAGTCAGAGCTGGACCAATCCAAAGCCAGGAGTCAGGAGCTCCTTTCAGGTCTTGCACATAGGTGCATGGGCCCAAGGACGTAGGCCATCTTCTACTGCTTTCCCAGGTAATAGCAGAGACCTAGATCAGAAGTGGAGTAGCCAGGACTTAAACCCGTACCCATATGGGATGCTGGCACTGCAGACGGTGGCTTTATACCCACTATGCCACAGTGCCAGCCCCAACACATGATCTTTATAATGAAGGAATAATAGACTATATAACAAGATTGCAGGTTCAGCAATAAACAAACAACAAACTTAAGAGATGGGCCAAGGACCTCAATAGACATTTTTCAAAACAGGACATCCAAATGGCCAACAGACACATGAAAAAGTGTTCAAGATCACTAGCAATCAGGGAAATGCAAATCAAAACCACAATGAGGTTTCACCTCACCCCGGTTAGAATGGCTCACATGCAGAAATCTACCATCAATAGATGCTGGAGAGGATGTGGGGAAAAGGGGACACTAACCCACTGTTCGTGGGAATGCAAACTGGTTAAGCCACTAAGGAAGTCAGTCTGGAGATTCCTCAGAAACCTGAATATAACCCTACCATTCAACCCAGTCATCCCACTCCTTGGAATTTACCCAAAGGAAATGAAATTGGCAAACAAAAAAGCGGTCTGCACCTTAATGTTTATTGCAGCTCAATTCACAATAGCTAAGACCTGGAACCAACCCAAATGCCCATCAACAGTAGACTGGATAAAGAAATTATGGGACATGTACTCTATAGAATACTATACAGCAGTCAAAAACAATGAAACCCAGTCATTTGCAACAAGATGGAGGAATCTGGAAAACATTATCTGAGTGAATTAAGCCAGTCCCAAAGGGACAAATATCATATGTTCTCCCTGATCGGTGACAACTAACTGAGCACCAAAGGGGAACCTGTTGAAGTGAAATGGACACTATGAGAAACAGTGACTTGATCAGCTCTTGTGCTGATGTACAATGTAATACTTTATCCATTTTAGTATTTTTTGTTTTGTTCTAGTACTATTGGTTGAACTCTGTAATTAACACACAATTATTCTTAGGTGTTTAAATTTTAACAGAAAAGTGATCCCTGTTAAATATAATAGTGGGAATAAGAGAGGGAGGAGATGTACAATTTGGGACATGCTCAATCAGACTTGCCCCAAATGGTGGAGTTAGAAACGTGCCAGGGGATTCCAATTCAATCCCATCAAGGTGGCATGTACCAATGCCATCTCACTAGTCCAAGTGATCAATTTCAGTTCACAATTGATCACACTGATAGGTCTAAGAGTCAAAGGGATCACACAAACAAGACTAGTGTCTGCTAATACTAACTGATAGAATCAAAAAGGGAGAGAACGATCCAACATGAGAAGCGGGATATACAGCAGACTCATAGAATAGCTCTCTGGCCTCTGAATCAGCCCTTAAGGCATTCGGATCTGGCTGAAGAGCCCTTGAGAGTATTTTAGGCATGGAAAGCCAAGACACTCTGGGAAAAAAGACCTAAATGAAAGCTCTCTGCGAGTGAGATCCCAGTGGAAAGAACGGGCCATCAAAGAAGGAGGTACCTTTCTCTGAAGGGAGGAGAGAACTTCCACTTTGACTATGACCCTGTCTGAATAAGATCAAAGTCAGCGAACTCAAAAGGCTTCCATAGCCTTGGCAACTCATGACTAGAGCCTGGGGAGATTACTGACGCCATAAACAAGAGTGTCAAATTGTTAAGTCAACAACAGGAGTCACTGTGTACTTACTTCTCATGTGGGATCTGTCCTTAATGTGTTATCCAATGTGAAGTAATGCTATAACTAGTACTGAAACAGTATTTTACCCTTTGTGTTTCTGTGTGGGTGCAAACTGATGAAATCTTTACTTAATATATGCTAAACTGATCTTCTGTATATAAAGATAATTGAAAATGAATCTTGATGTGAATGGAATGGGAGAGGGAGCGGGAGACGGGAGGGGCGCGAGTGGGAGGGAAATTATGGGGGGGGATTTTAATCCATAAACTGTACTTTGGAAATTTATATTTACTAAATAAAAATAAAATAAAATAAAATAATTAAATTTAAAAATATATAAAAAAATAAAAAAATTCACTATTGTGATAAAAATATCACTATTGTTAACCTCAAAGTGCTTCATTAATACGAAGGTTCTTTCCACTTCAGGCAACAATTACACAACTGCTATTTACTTTAATACTAAGTATTAAAAATTCAGGAGACAATACCTTGAAATTCATCAATTATGTAAAAATCTATGGGTTCTATTGAGGGAGAAAAAAAAGAGGGCAAAGAACTAAATAGTGACTTCAGCAAAAAAATGCAATCTTTCTTGATCACCTTAGGAACACTGCAGCCATTTAATTTGAATAGACGTCAAAATTTGTACAATGAGATATTTAGGATTTTAAAAAATTATTTTAGATCAGTATTTTATTAACTGGATGGTTATCTGTGAAATACACAATGGAAGAGATTTCTTATTGTGTAGAGTTTAGTTTACCTTTAACACTAAGATTCTATGATTCTTCTTGTAAACTAAGTAATCAACTTTTTTTTTTTTTTTTTGACAGGCCGAGTGGACAGTGAGAGAGAGAGAGACAGAGAGAAAGGTCTTCTTTTTGCCGATGGTTCCCCCTCCAATATAGCTGCCACGGCTGGCACACTGCGGCGGGTGCACCGCGCTGATCCGATGGCAGGAGCCAGGTACTTCTCCTGGTCTCCCATGGGGTGCAGGGCCCAAGCACTTGGGCCATCCTCCAATGCACTCCCTGGCCACAGCAGAGAGCTGGCCTGGAAGAGGGGCAACTGGGACAGAATCCGGCGCCCCGACCGGGACTAGAACCGGTGTGCCAGCGTCGCAAGGCAGAGGATTAGCGTAGTGAGCCACAGCGCCAGCCAGTAATCAACTTTTAAAAATTATCCTTCTGGGGCCAGCACTGTGGCGCACTAGGTTAATCCTCCTCCTGCAGTGCCGGCATCCCATATGGGTGCCGGTTCGAGTCCCGGCTGCTCCTCTTCCAATTCAGCTCTCTGCTATGGCCTGGGAAAGCAGTAGAAGATGGCCCAAGTCCTTGGGCCCCTGCACCTTCATGGGAGACCTGGAAGAAGCTCCTGGCTTCAGATTGAAACAGCTCTGGCCATTGCGGCCATTTGGGGAGTGAACCAAGGGAAGGAAGACCTTTCTCTCCCTTTCCCTCTCACTGTGTATAACTCTACCTCTCACATAAATAACTAAAATCTTTAAAAAAAATTATCCTGCTTTTCAGGTGTACAAATCATCAAGAAAAGAATGAAAAAAAAAAAAAAAACAGGTTATATGTCAGGCAAGAAGTATAAAACTTACAGTGTAAATTAAAATGTATACACTTATTTAGGTTTTAAGCAACTATTTAAAATCCAGAATTCTTACTTTTCTAGGATCTTCCCCAAGTGACCGTAGGTAGTATTTCTCATCCTTAAACATTGCAAAGAAAAATTAACATCAGCATTCATTTAAAAATATTAGGAGATAAAGTAGGAAGGAAATAACTCTTAAAATATGACCCAGTTACTTAGTTTCCTAAAAAGTTCAATTATTTTACCCTTTCTACTAATGCTCTCTGGTGGCCATATGAAGAAATGCTCATATGATGCTTATAATAACCAGATCCACAAAACATTAGGAAATTAAATTCTAAAGGCAGCACACACAAATTGTATATAGAGTCACAATGACTGACTTTATACTCTAAATTACTTAGATTTTCTTAACAGTATCTTAACATTTAATAAAATAATTCACAACTGCATAGCACATATGATCTCAAAGTATTAAACTGAAACATCACATTTTACCCAGCTAAGTCTATCCTTGACCATATAAATTCTCATGCCAATACTGAAAAGTCAACTCATGTATAAATCAGAAACATATCATTTCATCATCGTAAACTTAAACTGCTGCTTTTGTACCTTACTCAAAGCTAAATAGGAAACTGAATTATAATACATTCACTGTTGCCTGCATTTTCTACAAGAACTAGAGAACACAGATAGACTGGGTCAATAAAAGGCGAATCCAATTCAAGAATATGAATTCTGCCCCTTTTAAACAAAGACAGAGATGTACTGCTCAGCCTCCCCTTGAAGAAAGGACCCACTATTTGGTCAGAGGAGTGTGATTAACTTAGAATTGCAAGCTGTTAACTTCTGCAGTTCCATCTTAGCATTTGAACCCAGGTCATGTTCTTGGGGTGGCCTCAACAAATAACTGAGTAAGATGGTAAATGGCTTAGACATTGCTACCGTAAGCAGTGCTCCTCTGACCAGCAGTCTTGCTCAGGAGTTCCACAATGACCTGGCAGACTGTCAGATCTGTATTTCTGAGGGCTCCTGCCTGCCCGATGCAGCTTTTTCTCCTTTCCTTCCACAGGTATGACTCTATGAAGTGTTCTGCACTCTAAATTCCATCTCAGTGTCTGCTTCCTGGAGGACTGAACTGATGGTCCATCTTCATCTTGTTTACATACTTTCCATATTTTTTCAACTTTAATCTTTCAACCTGTCTCTTTTGCTTCATTTCCTATTTCATGGAATCTGTCCACTCATTACCCTTAGGAAAGTCTTGAAGGGCCACTGAAGACACAATGTTCAAAGCATGGCTATGAGTTCAAAATCCAGTTCTCCAGCACAGCTAATGGAATCAGTTCAGAGAAAGAATATAGATGGTAAATGTCTACGTCTTTTTAACTTGGAAAAATGGAATGGGTTTTAAATTCCTTTTGTATCAGATTATATAGTAGAGGGGGAATTGTATAAAGACATAATAAAAGGAACAGATTAAAATTAGTTTCATAAAAAAAGACTCTAGTTGTAATACAAAATCATAGACATACAGAGTTTATAGTGATCTTGGTAGTAATCTAGTATTACCATTACCTATCGAGAACTGTGAAAATGCAACACCTTTTACAACCAAACTTTCAGGCCCAGCTGACTCAAATGCAAACAATTTTACTGAAAAAAGCAGCTTATTTTTAAAATGTGCATTTGAGGTAAAATAGTGCACTTTAAAAAAAAGATTTATTTATTTATTTGTTTGAAAGTCAGAGTTACTGAGAGAGATCTTCGACCATTTATTCACTCCCCAAATGGGCTGGGCCTGAAACCAGGAACCAGGAGCCTAGAGCTTCTTCTGGGTTTTCCATGTGGGTGCAGGAGCCCGAGCACTTAGGCCATCCTCTGCTGCTTTCCCAGCTACACTAGTAGGAAGCTGGATCAGAAGTGGAGCAGCTGGGACTCGAATCAGCGCCCATTGCCCACATCACAGGCACAGATTTAACCTGCTATGCCAATGCTGGCCTCAACAGTATATTTTTTAAAAATGTATTTAACTATAATATTGAAGGCCTATCTCAAGGTATGTAAGCCAAATTACTTAAAGCTGGACTATAATGTAAAATAACTAGAATTCTTTTGTACTTAATACTGAACAAATGTTACAGCAACACACATAGTAGGAATCATTATTAACAGCTAACATTATGAAAGCAGTCCAATAGTAAAAGACATATATGTAAAAATAAAGTTCTCCAATAGCATTTAAATTTGCCATATCAGACTAAGCATGTTCAAAGAATGTAATGTTAATTGCTAATGTTTAATGATTTTCTACATATCACACAGCAGTACTTCACAGATTTTATTTAATTCTCATAAAAACCTTATGAAACAGGTACTATTATTACCCTCATTTTCTAGATACTGAGGCTCATAAAAATAATTTGGCAAAGGTTTGAGAGCTAATTCTGAACAACAGAGCTACAACCTATGGTGCATCCAACCAAATCTTACGAATGGCTATCAGAGAATGCAATGGCTCTTGTAAATCAAATGTTCTTTTAGATTTTTTTTTTTTTAATTTTTGACAGGCAGAGTGGACAGTGAGAGAGAGAGAGACAGAAAGGTCTTCCTTTGCCGTTGGTTCACCCTCCAATGGCCGCCGCGGCCGGCGTGCTGCGGCAGGCGCACCGCGCTGATCCGAAGCCAGGAGCCAGGTGCTTATCCTGGTCTCCCATGGGGTGCAGGGCCCAAGCACTTGGGCCATCCTCCACTGCACTCCCAGGCCACAGCAGAGAGCTGGCCTGAAAAGAGGCAACCGGGACTGAATCCGGCGCCCAACCAGGACTAGAACCCAGTGTGCCGGCGCCGCAAGGCGGAGCATTAGCCTATTGAGCCACAGCACCGGCCTTTCTTTTAGATTTGATAGTTGTTTTTAGCCCTTATGTATACTCCTGGGAAACTGTGGTCTTTATTCTTTTTACTTTTAGAGTATTATGGGTAGTGATGCATTAAACTTGTGATTATAGATTGGACTGAAATTATGTATATGCAAAGATTAAAGAAAAAAGGAAGGAGTGGGATTGAGGGAAGGAGAGAGGAAGTATGCTTATCTTCTTAGAATTGTACCTTTGAAATACATGAAATCTGTTCTCTTTATATTAATAAAAGTAAAAAAATTAAAATATTATTTTAAACAAAAATCTATTTAGTATACACATATAATGCTTTTTTTAAAAAATTATTTAAGGGGCGGTCACTGTGGCGCAATGGGTTAAGCTGCCACATGGGATACTGCATTCCATATTGGGGTACCTAATATTGAGTCCCATCTCTGCTTGGATTAAGCTTCCCGCTAAAGCAGCAGACGATGGCCCAAGAATTTGAGTTCTTGTCACCCACATGGGAGACCTGGATGGAGGTCCTGGCTCCTTGTCAGTCCCAGCTATTCCAGTCATTTGAGAAGTGAATCAGCAGATGGAAGATCTGTCGCTCCCCTCTCTCTGTCACTCTGCTTTCCAAATAAATAAATAAAACTTTTTTAAAAACTGGTAAAAGCAATTACCTCTGAAATAAAGAATTCTTTATGCTTTTCTTCAGCTGCTCTTTGGACCAACTCATCAAAAGGTAATGTTCTGAAATAAACAAAAAAGAGTACCTGGACTTAGTAACAGGTAAACTAGTATTAATCTAATTGCTATACATATAGGCTTGTTGAGTGGGAAATGACCTTTGTTTCAGAGTATCCTAATTTTTATTATGATCTATTATGTGGATTTCTAAATTTTTAAAATTCATTTACCAGTATATTTATTTGACCTCAGTTATCTGATGTTTTGGAAATAAAGAGCTTTAAATCTATGGTACAAATGGGTCCTTATGACTCAATACGCTTCTATTCCAAGCTATTGATAGAAAAATCTCCCTATGATATCTGATTACCATTGGAAATACACAGACTCTCAGGCTCTGATTGCTCCCTATTTTTAAGTGTCATGGCAAAAACATATCTTGTGATAAATGAGACAAACAATGCTACTTCAGAAGAGACAGTGGGCAAAAGACCCAGTGAAGATAAAGCCCTATGAATACTGTCCTTTGCCCTCCCCTTCCTCCAATATTCTCATCTTTCTATACCAATTCATGCCTCTGCAACACCAGAACCCAGAAGCCAGCAATATGGCTCGCATCTAACCACATTATCCCCTGTCATTTTAAAGTTCTGAGGAAAAATAGCCCAAAAGAATTTCAGCAAAGTGACCAATTTTTTTTCTTCAAAATTTCTGCCCAAATAGCTGTGTCCTTCCATTCTAAAGAACAGTGTTAGACAATGTAGAAGCAAGGTTTTTTTTTTCCTTTACATCCCACTCTTGAGCCTAGAAGGCTATCTTTTCTCCAAGTACCATCTTCTCTCTTCAGCTCTGAACACAAAAGTACTATTATATACATGCAGAGGACACTGTATCAGTAACAAGACCATGAAGTACTCAAAAGCTTCTGTCAAAGGTCCCTCCTATCTACTCCCCACTGCACTCCAGCCTCTGAACATCTGAGTAACAGCTGCAATGGTTTCCGTCTTCCTATCGAGTATCTTCCTACTTGAAACCTGTACTGAGGAACTAGAAAGATTCTGCAAAATTAGCTTCTCCTTCTCCATGAGGTGACCTTGGGCTAGATGCTTTTCCCAGTTTTCTTAGAAGTACACCTAGTAGATAAATGAGGAATGTCAACTGTATCAGGCAACCTTATTCCTAAAATGACCCTGGATTGGTTAACTATGTTTGCACCAGAAGGCCTCTGAGCGCACTATTAAATACTTGCTAGGAAGCAGAGGATTTGGCTTTCCTGTGTGCAGTGTAACTCTCAGAACTCAGTATGGTCCTTGAAGGAACCTAGAAGCTAAGTTCATGGACTGTTTCAAGCTACTGGTTTTTGTGGATCATGTGGCTTACCTTAGCTAGGGGGTTTCTGTACCACATCCATAGTCTTGTTCTCTTAGAATAAAGCTGCAGCTTGGTGAGTCAAAAAATGGGCCTTGGATTTGTATAAAGATTTCCACAGACACTATCCTGCTAGAATGCTATTTCCTGCTTTGTATCCTGCAAAGCTAAGTGACTCTGTGCCAGGTTGTGGACAGGCATGTAATCTGGGTGTTGAGTGTCAACGTGAACGTGGAGCCACTGCTGTAATTATGTGGAGTAAGCACTGCAGGAGAGAAAGGTGGAGTCTGCTAACTATGCAGACTAATGCAGGGTTCTGTTAGTCTACCACTTTCATTTCTGAACAACTGTAATACAACATAATTTACTTGGCAACTTCATATTTAATGTTTTCCATCTCAGACCTCATCACATACCTTCATTCCTACCAAGCCATCTTTGTAGAATTTGGGCCAGTGGGGAAGCTTCTCTGGTCCACAGCTACCTCTGTCACTGCTATAGTTGCCCACATTAGCTTTCCTACCAGGGAGAACACAGGAATGCTTCAAGGCCTTTACAAATAAAGGGCAGAATGGTGATCCCCAAAGAGTAGAGACAGTCCAGAGTAGCAGAACCGGGGTGCTGTCAGCAACCTTCTCCTCTAGGTGTTAATACCTATCAGAGCTTCTGCTAGACCCAGGGGAGGGGAAGTTCCTTGGCCTTGAGGTTTTAAATATCCTACACATGCTTCAAAAAGTAGGACATCTGCTATGAAAATACCATTTGGCATTCAGACCAGTAAGGGAGATTGTGGGGAGCAACTCAGATTAGACTAAGTTACTCGAATTAAGACTTATTCTATGCATCTGCTCTCCCACAATATGGCGCTGGGAGAGGAGTCAACAGCTTCTACGCAGCTGTCTCTCGCCAACTTGAGTGATGACCTGCAGGAGCTGATCCTGCTCCTGATTGGAGGAGAGCAGCGTACTTGGCGTGTGGGTAGCAGAGTTGGGATTGGTGGAAGAGGACTATAAAGGAGGAGAGAGACAACATGCACCAGGAACATCTATCTGAAGGAACACCTGAGCAGCCCCCGAGAGAGCCGGCCGGCGGTGTGCTGCTCCCCCGCGGAAGTGGGGAAAGTGGCAGGGGGAACTGCCCTTCCACGGAGGTGGAAGGGTCGGTAGCCAACCCGGGAAGAACCAGCAGCAAACCCGGGGAGGGCCGAGCAGACGAAAGAACAACGCAGGGTCCTGTGTCGTTCCTCCACGAAGACGGGGAGTGACATAATGGTGCCGTGACTCGGATAGGAAGCCTAGGAGGCATAATGGTGCCGTGACTTGGATAGGAAACCTAGGCAGGGTCTAGTGTCGCTCCTCCACGAAGAGGGGGAGCGACAGGAGATAGTATCAAAGAGGGGTTAAGATCATGGACTCTGGGGAGTCAGGCAATTTAAGTATACACTCTGAGTTTCATCATTTTAACTAATGTGAGCTTCAATGTTACTATTTTTAGGACTTTCTTATAACTGAAATGACCATAAACAAGATCTGCCTCGCAGACTGAAGATTAAATGAGTAATATAATCAAGAATGCTTGGCACAGGGTTTGGTATACATACAACAAGTGTTCAGTAAAGGACAAATGGTGAGGATCACAACAATGTTAATGTACTCTTTAGCAGCATGCACGTAGTCAATGATGTTTAAAATAAGTAGGAAAAAAGCTCTACAGTCCTTTCCATTCTGGAAAGGTTATTTTACAAAATCAAGGTGAAGACTAATGAAAATATGAGAGCCAGATGATGATACGAATTACACAACAGGATAGGTAGAAGCAGCAAAGCTCATGAGATTCTGGGACTGGGGTTGTGGTAGCACATTAAGTCACTGCCTGCAACACTAGCATCCCATCTGGGCACTAGTTCACATCCTGATTGCTGCACTTTTGATCAAGCTCCCTGCTATGCCCAGGGAAAGCATGGCCCAAGTCCTTGGGCCCCTGTACCCACATGGAAGACCCCAACAGAGTTCCAGGCTCCTGTCTTGGGTCTGGCCCAGTCCTGGCTGTTGCAGCCATTTAGAGAGTGAATCAGATGATGGAAGATTTTTTTCTCTATCTCTTCCTCATCTTTTAAAAAAATGTTTATGAGATTCAGAGTGTCATTTTTTTAAAACAATTAAATCTATGACCAGAAGAATACCAACAACATCCTTTCACCACACAAGTTCTCTTAACTGTATAAATCTTAACTCTGGAATCAACAGGGAGAGCTATCAAGAAATAAGCAAAGTTAATACTTATTCATCAATTTTCAGATATGAGATAAAGCAAAAAAGCAACACCAGACTGATAAAAACATTATATGTATGGGGCTGGCACTGTGGCGCAGCAGGTTAAATCCCTGGCCTGCAGCGCTGGCATCCCATATGGGTGCCAGTTCAAGTCCTGGCTGCTCCACTTCCAATCCAGCTCTCTGCTATGGCCTGGGAAAGCAGTAGAAGATGGCCCAAGTCCTTGGGCTCCTGCACCCACATAGGAGGCCTGGAAGAAGCACCTGGCTCCTGGATTTGGATCATCTCAGCTCCGGCTGTTGTGGCCATTTGGGGAGTGAACCAGCAGATGGAAGACCTCTCTCTCTCTGTAACTCTTTCAAATAAATAAAATAAATCTTTAAAAAAAATTATATGTGCATGTAGGATTTCTCAGTTTCTAGTCTGTCCAACATACCTCTTATTTCCTATTGCTTGGTAAACATAAAAAGTAACTAAAATATTTTTCCTTGCATTAAAAATATTTGCAGTTTTTTAGTAGCTCTATTGAACGGTTTGGAGGAAGCTGGGATAGGAACTATTACATAATAATGCATGTGTTCTAAAAACAAGTCTTTAGATGATGTGTCAAAAATATCACAGGGCAATTCAAGATGAAGTTTCAGTACCCATTTGTTATGGCACTGGACTCTCTAGAAAATAAACATCATTAATTGCAGGAAGAAAAACACTCATCATTCTAGCACTCATACTTTCTTGATGTAATAAAAAATGAAAAGTCCTTATACCTGGAAAAATTATAGCAATTAAATTCTATTCATGACCTATTAAAAACAAAAACTATAATGGTGACTATCCAAAGGATCAAAAATTAAGAAATGCTTTGGCAGATGCTGTATAGGCTTGGAAAATTAATGAGAAAAGAATGGCCCCAGACATTACAAGCTCTGTTTAAATCATTTCTACACTGAAGTCTTTTGTGAACTACAGGGTTTTTCAATAGACTGAATTTGCTGGGAACTGCAAGTGCTAAGAATTTGAAAGCTGTTTGTTTTTTAATGAAACTCATGGGAACAAACAGCATACGAAATCTGCAAGATGACAGCATTGAAAGCTTTCAAGTTTCACCATTTAGCAGCTTTTGATTATCTCTTATAATACTTTTAAATGATTATCATGAGAAAAATTAAAGATATTTAGGTTTATTTTATCAAGAGAAAACTGTCTTCTTTTTCAAAGTTATTCAAGTTGATAAAAGCTTGACAAACCAGATCTGTCCTAAATTTCTGAAGGAAGAAAAAGAAAACATGAGATTTTTACAATTTCCTACACTAGGCAAGTTACTAATGTGATATGTTCAATTAATCAAGCACTGAATGAATACCTGACTTCAGATATAATCTAAGTCACTACAGAAGTTGTCTTCTTTTCATGAATTCAGAAGGTACTAACTTTCTTCCCTGTCTGCTTTCAAGTGAAAATGAAAAAATAAATAAATAAATTTAAACCCAAAGGGTCAGGTGTGTGGTAAGAGGTCAGACCTCCACTTGGGATTACCAGCATTTCCTATCACAGCACCTGAGTTTGCATCCCAGATCACTTCCAATTCCGGCTTCCTGCTAATGGACACCTAGAAGGCAGCAGTGCTGGCTCAAATGCTGGTCCCTGCCAACATATCGAAGAACTGGATGGAGTTCCAGGCTCCTGGCTTTGGCTGAGCTCAGCCCTGGCTACTGTGGCATTTTGGGAATGAACCAGCAGATGGAAGATCTTTGTCTCTGTTTCTCTGCCTTTCAAATAAAAATAAAAATAAATAATAAGAATAGTCCTTGGAAATGTCTTTGCATTTGCATAATTATGTAAACTTAGAATTCTTATTTTTTAAAAGCCATTCTAAGGGCCAGCGCTGTGGCACAGTGGGTTAAAGCCCTGGCCTGAAGCACCGGCATCCCATATGGGCACTGGTTCTAGTCCCAGCTGCTCCTCTTCCAATCCAGCTCTCTGTTGTGGCCTGGGAAAGCAGTAGAAGATGGCCCAAGTCTGTGGGCCCCTATACCCATGTGGGAGACCCAGAAGAAGCTCCTGGCTCCTGGCTTAGGATCAGCACAGCTCCGGCCATTGCGGCCATCTGGGGAGTGAACCAGCAGATGGAAGACCTCTCCCTCTGTCTCTACCTCTCTCTGTAACTCTTTCAAATAAATAAAATAAATCCTTAAAAAAAAAAAAAAAAAAAAAAAAAAAGCTACTCTAAACATCAGTAAGCTATTCCTTGATTATATCACAAGCTAGCCAAAAGAAGAAATGCCTCATGGTTTTTATATAATACAAAAAAAAATTTTTTTAATATTTGTATCCCCAGAATAAACCTCAGAAGAAAATACCTATACACAAAGTTCTTACTAATGAAGTCCATCTGTGCAACTGCGGCAACGTGAACCTTTACATCTTTTTTCCCTCCGATTTGGCTTAGGTAATCCACTGTCCATTTGCTTGTACAGGGCCCCAGATCGATTCCTTCCAACACCAGGGGCTTTCTCTGTAAGTAGGGGAAACACAATGAAAACATTTCATCAAAACCAGTAATACATCAGGAGCTGCATTCTGCAACAGAAGGACGAAAATAAAAGGATTTGAGTCTAGATTACAAAATGATCAGACTCAAAGCTTCTGATAGCTTATGCTGTCACTAACACAGGAAGAGGACCTACGTATTATACAGAGAACAAAATTCTAAGGTTAGGAAAATAAAACAGAATAGCAGTATCATCAATAAATAATACAAAAGAGAAATCTGAATACTAAAGTATTTTCATGACTAAAATGGAAACAATTGGGGCTGGCGCTGTGGCATGGTGAGCAAAGCAGCCATCTGCAGTACTAGCATCCCACATAGGTGCAGGTTAGAGTCCCAGGTGTCTTACTTCCAAACCAGCTCCCTGCTCATGTGCCTCAGAAAGCAGCAGAAGATGGTCCAAGTCCTTGGGCCCCTGCACCCACGTGGGAGACCTGGAAGAATCTTCTGGCTCCTGGCTTCAGATTGGCCTAGCTCTAGCCATTCAGGCCATTTGGGGAGTGAGCCAGCAGACGCAAGACCTTTCTCTCTGTCTCTGCCTCTGCCTCTCTGTAACTTCGCCTTTCAAATAAATAAATCTTTTCAAAAAAGTAGATACAACTTAAATTTGTATTTTATAGTCAATTACTTCTTATAACTTTTTATTCTGATACTATTTCAAACTCATAAAAAGTTTCTTAAAAATTACAAAGAATTTCCATATACCCTTAAAAAAAAGATTTACTTATTTATTTGAAAGTCAGAGTTACACAGAGAGAGGAGGAGAGGCAGATACAGAGAGAGGTCTTCCATCCACTGGTTCACTCCCCAGTTGGTTACAATGGCCAGAGCTGCACCGATCCAAAGCCAGAAGCCAGGAGCTTCTCCCAGGTCTCCCACATGGGCGCAGGGGCCCAAGGACTTGGGTTATCTTCTACTGCTTTCCCAGGCCAGAGCAGAGAGCTGGATCAGAAGTGGAGTTGCCAGGACTCAAACCGGCACCCATGTGGGATGCCGGCACTGCTGTGGTGGCTTTACCTGCTATGCCACAGCATCAGCCCCCCATATACACTTTAACTTGATCCATCAACTGTTAATTTAACATTTTGCCTATTTGTTTTATCACTTGCTGTCACTCTTACTATGTGAATATAGAGAAACATATTATTAATTTTTTTATATTTTAAATTATTTATTTGAGGGGCCAGTATTGTGGCATAGTGGGTAAAGCCATCACCTGCAATGCTGGCATCCCATATGGGTGCCAGTCAAGACCCAGTTGCTCTACTTCTGATCTGGCTCTCTGCTGTGGCCTGGGAAACCAGTGGAAGATGGCCCAAGTCCCTGGGCCTCTGCACCTACATGGGAGACCTGGAGGAAGCTTCTGGTTTTGCATCGGCACAACTACAGCTGTTGCAGCAATTTGGAGAGTGAACCAGCAAATGGGAAGAATCTCTCTCTCTCTCTGCCTCTCTGTATCTCTGCCTTTTAAATAAATAAGTAAATCTTTAAAAAATGTTGAGGTAGATTTACAAACAGAGAGGGAAAGACAAGAGAGAAAGGTCTTCTATATGCTGCTTCATTTCCCAAATGGCCACAACAGCTGGAGCTAAACCAATCTGAAGCCAGGAGCCAGGAGCTTCCTCAGGTCTCCCATACGGGTTCAGGGGCCCAAGTTCTTGAGCCGCCTTCTACTGCTTTCCTAGGCCATTAGCAGAGAGCTGGATCAGAAGAGAAACAGCAGGACACAAACTGATGCCTATATGGTATCATAATGTCAAAGTGAACTCTACTTCTAGACAATTTATTTTATTCCCCGAGTAATAATCAGGCAATAATACTTTGATATTTAAATTATCCCATATTTGGCCCGTAGAACCTGGTTCCTGTGGCTTTGTAACCTGAGTACTTCCTTACTTTAAGGTAAAAAAACACAATCCAGTGCTTTCATTTTATACTTTGTCTTTCCCAGCCGTGCATTTAGTCATTTATTCAAGTAGCACTACCTCCTTCTCGCAAGGATTAAAGGGACATCATTATTTCTGTCTTCTCGTGGGCAGAACTGGGAAATATATGAAAGCATGTGTCCACAACCTCCCCCCAAATATGAGTACACACTCACACATCCTTTATAAATTTATATATGAATTGATAAATTATATATATATCTTTATATTATGAGGGGGGTCTTTATAAAAGGTAATGGAAAATGAAAATTATGAAAAAAACTATACATGGATGTCAAGGTTTTTTTGCACCAAAACAAATTCATACTAAGTCATAATAACATGTCTGAATAGGATATAGTTTGAAGCATTAAGGATAAAACATCAGTTTGAAAATAGTCCCTCTCAGAACACCATGAATTCTGCTAAAATTGAAGCAAGAGCAAACATTAATTTTATATTAAAACTTGGTTGGAAGAATGGTGAAATCACTAATACTTCATGAAAAGTTTATGAGGTCAAGGCCCCCAATAACTCAGCAGTTCACAAAAGGAAAATTCACTTCAAGAAGGGACGAAGGATGAGATAATTTTGAAGGTAAAGGTCAAAGCAGCGAACCATCTACATCAAATTGTTTGAAAAAAAAAAATCTTCATGCCACAAATGAAAAGGACTGGTGATCAAACTAGAAACAGTCAATACCACAGACAAGATGCATCCAGAATTCCAGTGACTCCATTTTCTGCTTAACAAAATCTAACAGTTGACTTTGCTATTTAATCAGATTTAAATGTTTAACTTCACAGGTAAATAATACTGCTTAAGAATTCCAGAGACTGATGTCAGGGAAGTCACCTAAAGTTGCAGGACCTTAAATATGGAAAGGATTTATGACCACCAGCTGTAAATATCAGGCCCATAACAGATTACTACCTGGCAAAATTCCGAATAATTACCTCAACTGACCATTGAAATCTGCCCATAGCCTACTAAGCCCATTGTCTTCCCTAACCTTCAACTCCCCTTTTCTTGAAAAAGCCCTCCTACTAATTTCAGAATTTGGAATGAAAGTCCACCTGCCCCACCTGCTACCCTCTTGAATAAAACTGATTTCTTTGCATGAACGCTTATTTCTTGAGTATTGACTTTCAAGTAACAAGTAGCCTGGGCCTTTGTTTTTTCTGCTAACAATCTCCATTGGTTCAGTTTACACAATTCTGACTGAAAAATTAAGGTTCAGACAACTTTATTCTTGACAGGTGCCTACACTGTTGAATCCCAATCAGCTATAGACAAAAGCAGAGAAATCTTTAACGAGTAGGATCAAGATCCTGAAACATTTCTTGGAAGAGCTGGAAGAGAAGATGAAACATGGCTTTATCATTATAATCCTTATGACAAAGCACAACCAAAGCTATCGCTACCAAGAGGTAGAAGTGGTATGCAACAGTTTTTTGGGATGATTTTCTGGAAGACTAAAGAAAGACACAGCAGGGGAGGGGGGAGAAAACTATTTTGTCTGATTTTCTGGAGGACTGAAGAAAGACACAGCAGAGGAGGGGAGAGAAAGAAAATAACAATCTGCTTGTTTCTGAGAAGGTTTTCAGAAAGTTATCTAAAATTTTAGTAGAATACCAAAGAAAGCTTCAGCAAACATTCATTACAGCAATATTCCTACTCATTCTGCTCATTAAACAAAAGCAATTTTGCTAGTGAATAGGAAATCATCAAACACCCTCTCTACAGTCCTGAATCGGCTTGTTCTTTTTTTCTTTCCTTATTTTTGAAAAATCTTGGGGTCTGTGCCATGGCACAGGTTAATCCTCCGCCTACAGCGCCGGCATCATATGGATGCCGGTTCTGGTCCCGGCTGCTCCTCTTCCAATTCAGCCCTCTGCTGTGGCCTGGGAGGGCAGTAGAGGATGGCCCAAGTGCTTGGGCCCCTGCACCCACGTGGGAAACTAGGAAGAAGCACCGGGCTCCTGGCTTTGGATTGGCACAGCGCCGGCTGTTGTGGCCATTTGGGGAGTGACCAAAAAGGGAGGACCTTTCTCTCTGTCTCTCCCTCTCACTGTCTGTAAATCTACTTCTCAAATGAATAAATAAAATCTTTTAAAAAAATCTTAAAAGGATACCCTTTTGTTCTATGTACTCTTGTATGCGAATTTCTACTTCTCTGTATATATATTGTGAATATTTTCCAATTTCTGTTTTTCTTTCCAATTTGTTGACAGTTTTTGTCATGCAAATCTTCTATTATATCTGAATTTGAGTCACAATTAGAAAGAAATTCCAGGGCCAGAGTCGTGGTGCAACCCATAAAGCTGCCACCTGTGCCACTGGCATCCCATATGGGTGCTTGGTTCAAGTCCCGGTTGCTCCACTTCCAATCCAGCTCCCTGCTAATGCTCCCGGGAAAGCAACAGAGGATGGCCCAAGTGTTTGGGCCCCTGCCACCCATGTGGGAGGCCTGGAAAACTCTTGGCTCCTGGCTTCCCACAGGTCCAGCTCCAGCTGTTGGGACCATCTGGACAGTGAGCCAGTGGATGGAAGATCTCTGTCCTTCTCCCCTCCCCCACCCCGTAAAACCACCTTTCAAGTAAATAAATAAATCTTTAAAAAAAAGAGGACTTCCTTAGACCTAGATTATTGAGGAATTTACCCATTATTTTCTTCTAGTACTTGTATAGCTTCTTATCATACTTCTGGTCCACTGGAGTTTATTCTCATGTATAGTGTGACATACAAATCTAATTTTATAATTTTCAAAAATGACTATCCAGTTGCCCCAGCACCATTAGGAATGTGAAACTACTCTATATACTATACTGGTGGATACATACCATTATAAATGTCTCTGAACCCACAGAATGCACAAAACCAAGAGTAAAAGCTAACATGAATTATAGGCTTTGTGTGAAAATCATGTGTCAACGTAGGTTCTTCAACTGTAACAAAGGTAGCACTCCCGTGGGTGACACTGAGAACACAGTAGGGGAGGCATGTGTGAGGGCAGGAAGTATATGAGAGGTCTCTATATCTTCTGCTCAATTTAGCTGTGGATCTAAAACTGCTCTGAAAGCAGTCTACTTAAAAAGGTCAATATCTGACCCAGTGGTTTTTGAAGTCAAGTTCATTATATACGAAATAGTGTGAAATTTATTTCTGGATATGCATATATATGTGTTTCTGGATATGCACACATATACAATTGTGAGACATTTTTATGGATCTTCTATTTTATTCTCTAGGTCTATTCATAATCTTTACCACATATAGAGTTAACTATGTTATTAGAACATGTTAAAAAAAAATCTGATAGGCCTATCCCCTTCACACTTTTCTTTTTAATGTTTCCAGGTAGAAGGCATTTTTTTTCAAACCATTTTGTTATTAATTTCTAATTTTATTGCACTATGATCAAAGACTATTGTTTTGTAAGTCTCTACTTTATGAAACTTGGTGATGCTTTGGGAAGATTAAATCAGAAAATATTTTTGCTGAACACTTTCACATGTATCACTCCACCTTCACAAAACTGCCCATGACTAACATCTCATGAGACAGGGGCTCTGACGGTCAAGCACACCCCATTCAGCGCTAGACCCGCAAATAAGAGAAGGTCTGAATCTTCTGTAGGCTGCTAATTACTGAAAGAAAGAGAAACTGCATCCTTGACTTCCGTAACACTCAGATCACCCTCCCAGATGGAAAAACACCACGTAAGAAAATTGCTGGTTTTTTCTCTACCATAAACTGTAGTCCTGTAGTTTTTTGTTTTTGGTTTTGGTTTTTTTTGCTTTAAACCTGCTGGCCTCCTCCTGTTTTCCGCAGGTCTGTTTTCCTCCCTTGCAAAGCGATGTAAATAAAAATTCCCTTTTCCACCTGACTCGAACTGCACATAAAAGTTTCCGACACGTGAACCCAGGTTAGCTGAAAATCCAAGACCAGTGGAAGTTTCCGGGGCGGGGGGGGGTGGGGGTGGTGCGGGATTCCCATTGTCTTCCCTGCTGGCTCGGCGAAGTCCAAAGTTGCGTCTCCAGATCCGGAAACCGACAGGTAACGTTCGCGAATCCTGAACGAAATGTCAAGAAACCCGGCAGAAGCTGCGGACGCGAGCCAAAGGGGACACTTGGGCATCGCTGCCGCAGTTACGGCACAGCCTCCCCAGCACGGCTCTCCGCAGCGTGCAGAGAGTCTGGGCAAAAAGGCCTCGCGCACTCAGCTCTCCACGGCCATCCTCCTCCTTCTCCTCCGGAGATGTTGCCTCTGGAATTTTTCAATCGACAACCATCCATCGTCTGCGGCCCATCGCCTCTTCCCTACCCTGAGAGGTCTCGAAGTCCCCCCACCCCCACCCGCAAAGGAAGGATGGGGTCTCCCCGGGCCTCGCGCGAGGGCCTCACCTGTGGGTAGAGATCTCGCAAGAACTGCTCCTCGGAGACACCCTCGAGCCGAGGTACCGGGACTCGCTGGCCCGCCATGGTCGCTCACGCCTGCCCTCTTTCAAAACTTGGGAAGTTCCCATGCTCCAACGCGTTCCCCGGCGCGCGCTCCGCCCGGAAACACGACCCGGGGAGAAAAGGGCCCGGCGCATGGGCTGTGTGCCGCGGCGCGGGATGGGGCGGACTCACCAGGAGTGGCAGCAACAGCCTCACGTGGGTCTCCAGGCGCTCTCCGTCTGCTTCGGCTGAGGTGGGTTCTAGCCGGCCTTCTTTCCAGCCAGCACAGGCCGGCCGAGGGGTGAGAGGTCGGAAACATGGCGCTGGCCGCTCGCCTCGTCCTCCCCCGCTTGCTGGTCTCGCGCTCGCTCCCGGGCGCGGCCGCCGGCTCCCGGACTCCCGGCGCTGCCGAGGTGAGGTGGCCGTTGCCCGGACTCTGCTGCTTCTGCTGCCGCCGCCTCGGCACGGGAGCGGCCCGCTTTCCTCGCAGCGCCCGGGCCTCGCTGGCCTCGGCCCTGCCCGCGCGGGGCCCCCGGCGGCCCTGCCCGAGCTCCCCGGGACTCCCTGCAGCCCTGGCTGCTTTCCCTGCCCGCGCGGGGCGAAGCTACAGCACCGAGCAGCAGCCGCAGCCGCGCCAGAAGACCAAGATGATCATTCTGGGCTTTTCCAACCCCATCAACTGGGTTCGGACTCGAATTTACTCCTTCCTTATCTGGGCGTATTTCGACAAGGAGTTCAGCATCGCAGAGTTTTCGGAGGGGGCGAAGCAGGTTGGTATGTCCGTGGTTGCCCCGCCCGCCGCATGCGCTTGCAGCCTCACGTGCAGACGTGTGTAGCACCGAGGTTTCTTCCTGAGACCCCGAGTCACCAAACTAGAGCTCAGGCTTTGGTAATTCGCAGCCCTGACTTTTGCCAGTTATGTCCTTGTTTCCGAATGGCCAGCTGCTCTGTCTTCCTCGTGCCAGGTTAATGGTCGCTGTGGGTCCTGATATTATTTGCCGTGTACATGCATTTCGGCTAGCATGAGGGGCCATCTCTTTGGACGTTCTTAAGAGAGTTTGCCATTCCCAAACTTTGCAGAGCTATTGATAAACAGTAGAAGCCACTGTGCATTTTCCAGTTCATACCTCCACCTACACTAAGAGCATGCCATCTGTGGGATCGTTTTACAATGCTAGCATTGATATTTTCACTCTTAAGTTACTTCAGGTTATTTTTGTAATCACAGCCCTGAGTATTTATGTGACCTATTGGTTGTAAATGAAATGTTTTCAACTTGATGTAATCGGTGTTACCTTCCTGCTTCCTTGAGTTGACTGTTGACGCCTGTATGACTTTATACAAAAAAATTTAAAAGCAAAGGGCAAGCTTGGTTAAAATGTCCAACCCAACATCATAACGAAGGGGTAAACTTCCACTCATGTCAGTTCTCAAAATCTTTCATCCATGCGGAGGGAAATTGGTGGGGTCCTACCGTTCTCCAGTGTCCACTGATGACATTTGAGTTTGTCTACCCCGTAACACATAAGTGACTGTACCAGCTCATTTCTGTGTCAGTAAGGAATGGAAATCACCTCAACACCTTGAGCAGGAGGAAGACCGCATTCCCTGTTTGCTCTGAACAGAGGAGCATGGGACTTTTGGGAGGTCACTCTCTGATTCTAGTGGTTCTCCAGCTATTGCCTATTTTAGCCTCTCTCTTTGATATTAAGCAGTGCCTCCATTCCATCTGCCAATCTATATGCACTTCTGCTTGTCTAAGGCAACTTTTGGTCAGTTAACTATTCTGACTTCTGTATGACGTCAGCTATGGCAAATATTGAGCAATTCCCTTAAAACAGCGGTTACTTGAATGTGCCATTCAGATCAGGCAGATCAGTTCTTAAACACCTATGTCCTTATTAAAGGACACAGCCAAAAACTTCCCTGTCATGATACAACTGTACCTTCCCCCATGTGGGTATAATTCTAGGACTTGGGAATAATCTCATGTAAAAACATCAACTAGTTTATTCTCATTCGACTCCACTTCCCCTTTCTCCTTAGGCTACTCTCAGCCATCAGATGTTACCTTGGACTGTGAATATCAATTAGATCATATCCATCAAGATTTTTTATTTTTAGCCATTGCACCTGAAAACCGAAAAGACACCTATAGCTTAGTCCTCGATTACAAATGAATCCGTTTCAGACAGGTGAAGTGATCTGTTTAGTGATTCACACCACGAGCAGTCTTGGTCCTCCAGATTACCGGAGATTGAGACAGTTAAATGCACTCCAGGCAAGCTTCTGTTCGTTATGTGAGAGGGGAGTGGGTGATTTAATGTTTACAGGTGTTTATTAGCTACAGAAAGTAATAGGTGTGTATGACGTGAGATTTTCCCTGTAACCATCAAACCATATTCTATTTGTTTTCTTTTATCTTCCTTGCACATTTTAACCTTTTCCACCAAAAAGAAGGCTGCTTCTTGGAAGTCTTTGGAAGTTGGACACCCCTAAGTCATCAAGGCCTTACTGGGACAGCCCCTTCATGATTCATAATCATCTTTTAGGCTAATTTACTTGGTGTTAATCTTTGTTGGCCCTGCAAAGGAGAATCTAACCGTCTTTGTTTCTTTTGTGCAAATATTCATCCATCTTCCATATATGAAGCCTTACCAAAACATCATATCTGAATCCTGAATGCTCTGAAGTGTTTGTACAAAGGATCCTTGAATCCATTCGGATTTGTGCATTTTCTTAAAACTCAACTCCATAATTCTATTAGTTAGAGCTGCCATATTAAAGGACTACAGACTCAGTGGCTTGAACAACAGAAATTTCAATGTCAGGTTGCCAAGAGGGCTGTTTTTCCTGAAGCTCTCTCCATGTCTTGCCAATGCCATCTTGCCGTGTCCCTGCACAGTCTTGCCCCTGGTTTATTTTTGTGTGCCCAAACTTCCTCCTTTTATCGGACACAAGTCAGATTGGACTAAAGCCCACCACCTCATTTCAATTTAATCATTTCTTTGACAGCTCTGTTTCCAAATACAGTCTGAGGTGCTGGGGGCTAAGGCTTCTGCGTGTGAACGGGAGAGCACACTTCAGCTTGTAACAGTTACACACACATGACTGCTGTGCCTCGGCATCTCCTTTCTCCTGCCAGTCCTTCCTTTGGGAAGTCCTCTGTGGTCCTCCCAGATCAGGTGAAGAGGCTTCTTCTGTGTACCTGCGAATCATCGCATTCCTCCCCATTCGAAGTGTTAAACTTCAGTTATCTCTTAATTCACACTTTCATTTCCCATTGCTAGGAATGTGGAGAATTGTAGTTTAGTCCTCCCTCCAACTTAAGATGAGACTGATATTTCAAAGTTGGGATCCACAGAGTTTTAGACTAAAAACTTTTTTCTCTTGCCTCCCACTTTCCCTATCTCTCTCTCTCTTTTTTTTTTTTTAATTTGACAGGTAGAATTATAGAGACAGAGAGTAAGGTCTTTCTTCCATTGGTTCACTCCCCAAATGGCCGCCACGGCCGGCGCTGCGCTGATCCGAAGCCAGGAGCCAGGTGCTTCTTCCTGGTCTCCCATGCGGGTGCAGGGGCCCAAGCACCTGGGCCATCCTCCACTGCCCTCCTGGGCCACAGCAAAGAGCTGGACTGGAAGAGGAGCAACCGGGACTAGAACCCAGCGCCCACATGGGATGCCGGCACTGCAGGTGGAGAATTAACCAAGTGAGCCACGTCACCGGCCCCTCCTATCTCTCTTAATGAGTCTCAGACTACAACCCACATCTCCAGATTTCCAGTACAGTCTAGACTGTCCTGCTGCCCAACTGCGATCTACGCATGGGTTATGTAACAGTCAGCTGCTTACCATTATTTTATAGGAGGGTTTTATTGAGGCATCTCATGTTTACAACCAGGTTTCTCAGTTTCTTTTTTTTTTTTTTTTAAGATTTATTTCTTTTTGTTTGAATGCCAGAGTTACAGAGAGAGAGAGAGAGATCCTCCATGCATTTGTTCACTCTCCCAAATGGCTGCAATGGCCAGAGCTGGGCCAGACTGAAGCCAGGATACAAGAGCTTATTCTGGGTCTCCCATGTGGGTGAGGGTCCCAAGCACTTGCGCCATCTTCCACTGCTTTTCCAGATGCATCAACAGAGAGCTGGATTGGAAATGGATTAGCCAGGACTCAAACCAGCACCCACATAAGATGCCAGCACTGCAGGCGGCAGTTTTACCCACTATTCCACAGCACCAGCCCTTCCCCAGGTTCTAAGAGTAGATAAATAATTAGCAGTCAGCTCAATTATTACTATGTGGGAAGGCCATAAAAGGAAAGTTAGCCAATTTTGAAAGAATGCCTGACATTGGTATACTAGTACTTGATGTTTATCATCTATACTACAAAATAGTCTGAGAAACCTGACCATTTAAGTATGAGTATCCTGTGGTATTTTGAAATAATAATTGCCACCATCCTCCCACTATTTTTTTTCAAGGCTTTTGCTTATGTATCCAAGTTGCTGTCACAGTGTAAATTTGATCTTTTGGAAGAACTTGTGGCCAAAGAGGTAAAGTATTACTTTAATTTTCCTTTAAAAATAAAGGCATTACTCTTGCAGTAGAATAATAAGCATTTTCCATATTTGTGCTTAAAAATTGTGTGCCAGCAGCCAAAGTAGTCTGTTTAGTGTATCTGTCCAATGGGTAACTTGGTTCATACAAAACCGTGAAATGACTCCTGCTGCTTAGCATATAAGTAAGTAAAAGTGATGTTTTTCTGTTCCTCTTACATAGAATGTTCTGTTAGGAGTCATCTAGTTGAATGATTAGATGCCTGTCAGCCTTGCTTCTGACGATGAATAAATTCAGTAGTAAATTTTAAAATACTTAGAAAAATTTATTTCATGATAAAGATCACTTTTAGAAAAGATTTTAAGAATTGAATTGGTGAACTAATGGGTTGCTTTTTCCAAATATAGGTGCTACATGTATTGAAAGAAAAGGTTACTTCTCTACCTGATAACCATAAAAGTGCCCTTGCTGCTGACATAGATGAAATTGTATATACATCAACAGGAGACATCTCCATTTACTATGATGAGAAAGGTAATGCTGGAGCATTCTGTAGAAGATCCACAGTTAGCTGGTGTAGCTAAAGTAGAGGATAGTCACAAAATAGTTAGGTTCTCTAAGTATGTACTTACAAGTATATAGTTGATACTTAGAGAATTTAGAATAAATTATATAGTAATTCTTTAAAGACCTAAGTCCAAAAGAGTTAAGATATGGAAATAGTTTTTTATGCCTCCCTGTTTAAAAAAATTTTTTTAAGTTTCAAATTAATTTATTATTTGAAAGGCAGAGAGAGAAAAATCTCCCATCTACTGGTTTACTCTCCAAATTGCTACAACAGCAGGAGTTGGGCCAGGCTACAACCAGGAACCCAGAACTGGTCTGGATTTCCTGATTGGGTAGCAAGGACCCAAGTACTTGAGCCATCATCCACTGCCTCCCAGGGGCAACACTGGCAGAAAGTTAGAAGCAGAAGCAGAGTTGGGATTCAAACCCAGGAACTCCAATAAGGAATGCAGTAATGGCTTGTCAAACTCCCATTCCTCTAATACCTCGATATCGAGAACTTTTTCCTACTACTATGTAATTCACAAGAGAGAACATCATTACTTAAAAATGATAATAATAGAGTCTGTTTAGGACTAGTTGTTCCTATGTCTTAAACTGAAAATGTTAATGTTTCATATTTTCTAACTTGAAAGAAACAATTGAGCATTTTAAATTACCAGCTACCTGTTAGATGGAAAGAGTGGGAGTAAAAGGAAATAAGATTATATCAGCTAGAGAGTGGTATGAAAATTAGACTAATTGCAGAACTCCCAAGCTGAACTTATTTGGAGATAATGAAAAAAGTTGGAAGGAATTGGTTCTGTTGTCCAGTGCATACATTTCCCTATAGCATTCCTAAAAATTCCTTGACTTGTTCCTTCTATACATATTTGCAAATGTTTTCTGTGCCAGATACAGGAGAAATCAAACTTCTGCTTTTAAATCCTCCCCAAAAATTATTTATACACATCAGTTTGAAATATTTGTAAAGATATTTTTAGTAATAAATAGTTTCTTTTCCTCTAATGTTTCATTTATTTATTTTTACTTGATAAGCAGAGAGACAGAAAGAAAGAGACAGTTAGAAAGCCCCCACCTACAGGTTCATTCCCAAAATGCCCATGGCATCTACGACTGGCCCAGGCTGAAGCTGGGAGCCAGGAACTGAGTCCAGGTCCCCCACAGGGGTGGCAGGAACCTGAGGACCTCAGCCATCAGAGTCTAGATTAGCAGTCAACTGATATCAGGATATCAGGAGCCAGTGCTGGGACTCAACCAAGGCCTTCCATTAGAGGGCGCAGACAGCCTTCCTAAGCGGCATCTTACCTGGTGGGCCAACCTCCTGCCCCCTCCTCTAATATGTTTATTTGCATGACCACACCATGGTCACACAAACTGATTTTTTCACAGGATAGCATCAGAATCACCAGGCATAGCAAAAAGAATTAGAATAGAATAGGAGCAGTTCTTCCTTCTGGCCCTTGGATTAAGTTAATTACTTAGCAGCAAAAAATAGATTTTTTTTCCTCCTCATTTTTGGTTTGACAATAGATACCAGTTATATTATTGTAACTTTAGAAAATGCCACAAATTAAAATTTGTTAAAGTCTGTACTTAGTAAATAGTAACTTTATTACTGATGCCATAAACCCTAAGAGAATTTTCTAAAAGTAAAAAATTTACAGATATCTTAAGTTACACCAGAATAAGTACAGAATTTTATCTGTAATAACTGTATAGCCACTACCAATTACCAATTTCATTTTGTATATATGAATGATAGACTAATATGATTTGTCTTTGTACATGTGTCTGTGTGTTTTTTCTCTAAGGAAGGAAGTTTGTTAACATCCTGATGTGCTTTTGGTATCTAACCAGTGCCAACGTCCCCAATGAAACTATACGTGGAGCCAGTGTATTCCAAGTTAAGTTGGGGGATCAGAATGTGGAAACTAAACAACTTCTTAGTGCAAGCTATGAGTAAGTGTAATTATACTTCCTTACTTCCTCTGTCTAGAAAATGGAAGATAGTGTGAGCTCATCATTAAAGGGAGCTTTAGGAAGAAAAGAATTGAAACTGCACACATTATTTGTAAAGAGAAAAGGTCATAAAGACACAGTGGAAATGAACAGGAGTATTGGGAAGTTAGAAAGAGGTAATATTGCTGAGTTTAAATGGTTTGTCAGCTGTCCATCACAGGCTACCCCAAAACTCAGAGGCTTCAAACACCCATTGTGTTTCCTGCTGTTGCAGTGCTCAGGGGCTTTGGAAAGGCTCTGCTGTGCGGTTTGCTTTGCTCCACCTGGTATCAGCTGGAGGATTCATTTCCGTGATGGTGCGTTCCTGTGTGGCACCTTGGTGCCCACAGGGTTCTGCACAACCTCTCATTCTCCAGGGTTTCTCTGGCTTGGCTCCTGGTGGTTTCAGACTAGTCGCATCTTTTACATGGTTGGATTCCAACAAGCAGAAAATGAAAGCTCCTAGACCAGTAAAGGGCTTTGCCCAGAATGAGAGTAACCTCATTTCTGCCGGGATCTATTGGTCAAAGTAGTCACAGGCCTTGTACAGTTTAAAGTCTGTGGAGAGGTTCCACCACCTTCTGGGTCAACATATGGCAAGGCCACATTGCCTAAGAGCACCTGGGATGGGAGATGTGGTCGTGGCCTTCTTTGGAAACTACAGTCTACTGTGATGACCGTGTAGATCATTCATTCTTTAGACACATTTCCCTTATACCAGTCGAGGTTCAGTTACAAAACTGAAGGGACATGGCCTTTGAGGAGATGCTGTCTAGTAGAAGGTTAGCAGGTTATTTAGAAAAGACATTGTGCTGTATTTTTTGTGCTATTAAAGTTTGGAAAAGTGAACAACTGGAAAAGTCAGTGGATAAGTAATTAATATTTATTTAAAAGACAATACCATTGTTATGATGCCGGTTATATAGATTTTCTATAAAATAATAAATTCCATTTTCTTTCTTAGGTTATAAGAAAAAAACCTTATAACCTAAAAAAGAAAATATATTCTCACTAAAGTAAAAGGGAATTATGTCTTCATTTTTTTTTCAGTTTTCTTGAAAGAAGTATGGGTGTTTTTAAAATTTTGCCTCATTTGTAATTACTCAAAATAGTCTGTATAAATACTTACTTAATTTAAATTCCTGAATTCTCTTTTTTTAGTACTTTGTTCATAATTAATGAATACTATCAGTAATACTAAGTCTCTTCTGATCTTCCAGTAAGACCATAGATAGCTCGTAAACATTTTTTCAAGATTAATAAGTATATATAAATCAAATTCCACTATTTAGTCTTAAGTTGGTATTATTTGAAAAACAGTATCTTCTATAAATTATATATTTGAAGTTCTGTTTACATCAATAGTCCAACTTACTGTTCCTCATATAAAGCATGTGTTATTCCCAGTATTTATTTATTTATTTATTTTGAAGATGTATTTATTTATTTGAAAGAGTTACACAGAGAGAGAAGGAGAGGCCGAGAGAGAGAGAGACAAAGAGAGAGGTCTTCCATCCACTGGTTCATTCCGCAACTGGCTGCAATGGCCAGAGCTGCGTTGATCCGAAGCCAGGAGACAGAGGCTTCTTCTGGGTCCCCCATGTTGGTGCAGGGGCCCAGGGACTTCACCCATCTTCTACTGCTTTCCCAGGCCATAGCAGAGAGCTGGTTCGGAAGTGGAGCAGCCAGGAATCAAACCGGTGCCCAAATAGGATGCCAGCACCGCAGGCGGCAGATTTAGCCACAATGCCACAGTACCGGCCCCTATTCCCAGTATTTAATAACAAAATAATGTTCAAGTTTCTCCCAGAAGCTTGAAGACATCGAATGTAGATCAGTTTATTAAAATACTCATTTAAGTTAAAAATGCACTTCAATTTCGTGGATACATTTTTTGTGATTGAATTGGTTGGTTAAACTTTATTTTGTTTTGATATGCCATTAACCATTAGTTTGTTGCTAAAAGCTGCTTTTAACCTTACAAATTATATAGTTATCAAGAAGTATTTGGGCTGATGTAAAGTTTTCTTTATAATATTTCTCCTAGATTTCAGAGAGAATTTACACAAGGAGTAAAGCCCAACTGGACCATTGCA
This sequence comes from Oryctolagus cuniculus, assembly GCF_051225735.1. Taxonomy (NCBI): domain Eukaryota; kingdom Metazoa; phylum Chordata; class Mammalia; order Lagomorpha; family Leporidae; genus Oryctolagus; species Oryctolagus cuniculus. The sequence continues at coordinate 40,160,926 of NC_142869.1, read as the reverse complement.
CGGATTGAACACCCAAAATTATTGGAATAATCTTTCTTGGAAAAACCAGCTAATGGACTTTGAGCAATTGCTGTGAAAAACTGAGAAAGAAAAGTATTTGGGTCATTTGATCTTCACTTAATTAAGTCTGTGGGTTACTTTTATATTATTGTGAAATACTTTCTTGCAGTATATTGATATGATACAGTAAAGCATTTTCCACATACTGTTACTACCTTCTTTAAAAGAGATCAAAGTAAAAGAAACAGTAACAACACATTGTTGGTGTCATTTTTAATATCATTTCTAGTATTATGTACACAACACACACAATCTGTACTTTTATAGTCATAATAAAGATGATATTTTAAAAGCTACTTGCACGTTTCTTCAAAAAAATGATTTATTTATTTATTTGAAAGGCAGAGTTAGAGAAAGAGAGAGACAAAGAGATCTTCCATCCTCTGATTCACTCCCCAAATGACCACAACAGCCAGGGCTGATCCAGGCTAAAGCCAGGAGCTTTATCCAGGCCTCCCACTTGGGTGCAGAGGCCGAAGAACTTGGGCCATCTTTCACTGCTTTCCCAGGTGCATTAGCACGGAGCTGGATTGGAAATGGGGCAGCTGAGACACAAACTGGCGCCCGTAGCGGATGCTGGCATTGCAGGTGGCAGCTTAACTGCTACACCACAATGCCAGCTCTTACACATTTCTGAGTTACCAATATTTAATTATTTTATTTGTATTCAATGCATCTGTAACATTAATGTAAGATTTATTTCACTACTGCTGTTTGATCCTCTTTGGTTTCTACCCAGGTGAGAAGGAGTGGACAGTTATAGCAGACTGGTCTCTGCAGAACTAAAGATCAGTGAACTTAAACTTAAGCACAGAGGGAAAAAAATATAGCAATGCTTGACACCTGAAGGGTAACCACAACTATTCTAAGATACTTTTATTTGGAGTCCTGGAAGTTGGGGTTGGGACAAAAACAATATGTTAAGAAATAATGGCTGAAATTTTTCCTGATTGATGAAAACTATAAACCCACAAATGCAAGTAATCCAACAAGCAAAGTGATAAATTTTTTCAAAATCTCATCAAGGTACATCATAATGGAACTGTTGAAAACCGGAGCAAGATGTAAAAGCAACTGGAGAAAAAGAAAAAGACATTCTGTATACAGGAACCAAGCTATGGATGACCTTTTTTTTCTTTCTTAATCTATAGAATGGCATTTTTAGAGTGTTGAAAGATTAAAAAAAAAAAAAAAATGACCTGTTGACCTAGAATTCTATATTCCATAGAAAATACCCTTCAGGTGTGAAGATGGAAAAAACTTTTTCAAACAGGGAATAAATGAGAATTTGTTACCAAAGGACATGCTTTTTAACTGATGGACAGTATAGAGTTTAAAAATGGGCCTGTGCATATGTAGACAATATTTTTAACAAAGGTCCCAAAGTAATGCGATGAGGAAGATAGTCTTTTGAACAAATGGATTAACTTCATTAATCTGGGAAGTGCACCTCAACTGTTTACACCATGCACAATGTCAATACAAATTTAGATTGTGAATTGGGACATAGACTTACCCAAAAGTGAAACCTAGAAATTCTTAAAAGAGAAAGTCTTTGCTAGCTTGGGATAGTAAAAGATTTTTTAGGATGTTAACAGTGTGAACTTTGAAAGAAATAACTTGTAAACTGGCATTTATTAAAACTGCCCTTTCATAGAAACCAGTGTGAGAATTGAAAGACAGTTTATATATTGGGAGAAAATATTGGCAATTCGTGTATCTGCAAAGCACTTATATCCAGAACATATAAATAATTCTTACAGCTCAATAGTGAGAAGTCAAATAGCTCAACCGGGCAGAAGATTTGAATAGATTTTTATTTAGCATTTGAATTACCAAGGACAATCAACACCATTAGTCATTAGGAAAACAAAAACAACAAGATACAGGACCACTAGGATGGTTTAAATAACACTGAGAACTGCCAATAGCAACTGTTGATGAAGATATTGAACAACTGGAATTCATACATTGCTGGTAGGCATGCAAAATGCTACAGCCATTTGGAGATGGTTGTGCAGTTTGTTATAAAGTTATAAACGTACCAGAAGACTCAGCAGTTCTGTTCCGAAGTATTTGCCCAAAAGAAGTGAAAACATTCACATAAAGCCTTGTTCTTGGATACTACTAGCAATTTTTTTTTCTTAACAACTCCCACTTGGAAGACCCAAATGTTCAGTCAATGAGTGGATATACAAGTAACAAGGAAGCTAGATATAAGAGCACTTACTTTACTTAATCCATAATTCTATTTCTGTGTAATTCTAGAAATCTAAAACTATCAGGAAGCAAAGTGCCTGTAGTTGAGGCAGAGGGTGGGTTGAGGGGTCGGACATGGACTACAAGGCTATATGAAGGAGGTTTGGGGAGGTGACAAATTGTATAAGTGTCGATTGCAGTAGTGGTTATATGGATTTATGGATTTATTCAGTTGTGACTCATCAAACAATTTAAAATGGGAACATTTTGTTATATGGAATCTGGGAGGAAGTTGAACTCTGTAACTGCAACTTGCAAAGCTGGCCTTATGTTTTCCCTATTCATTATTAATATAAAACATTTCAGCAAACTATATTAAGTCTGACTTTGGTTTGGGGTATTTAAAAGACCTATTATTATGGGGCCAGTGCTGTGGTGTGGCAGGTAAAGCCACCGTCTGTAGGGCAGGCATCCCTTATGGGCACCACTTCCCATCCAGCTCCTTGCTAGTGTGCCTGGGGAAGCAGCAGGAGATGGCCCAAAGTCCTTGAGCCCCTGCACCCACGTGGGAGACTCAGAGAAAGCTCCTGGCTCCTGACTTTGGCCTGGCCCAGCCCTAGCCACTACAGCCATTTGAGAAGTGAACTAGCAGATGGAAGATCTCTTGTCTCTCCATCTTTCTCTGTAACTCTGCTTTTCAAATAAAATAAATATTCAAAAAAGAAAAAGGATCTATTATAAGTATAGGCACTTCTTGAACTACAGAAATGATTATCACGAATTTCTTTTATGTCTGGTAAGGGTAATAGAGTTTCTTTTAAACTAATAAAGAAAAAATAACAGTGTTGTGATTAATTAATTGGTAGAAAAACATTGGGTATTTTCAGTTCAGAATAAGAATTGAACTGCATTTCCTGACTCCAACTTCCTGGTAATCCAGAAAGGGATTGGGAGACAGTAGGTATTGATGACTCAAGGGTTTGAGTTCCTGCTGCCCACAGCAGAGACCTGGATTAAATTCCAGGCTCCCTGCTTCAGTACCAGCCGACAACCCTTGGGCATTTGGAGAGTGAATCAGCAAATGGGAGCTTTCTATCTTACTGCCTCTCAAACTAATTAATTAACTATTTTAACAGTATTGCATCTAATACTATCATATTTAAAGATGTTCCTAGTACCCGATCTGAAGAGCTTTTAACTAAATTAGCTGAGGCTACACTAATTCTGAAGCAATAAGCAAGGGTCTTTGACATTGGTAGCTTTGGGATCCGCAAGGAGGGAAGACCTACACTTCCGGGAATGGAGAGGCCTACTTCCGGGGAAGAAAAGTCCTTGTCAAGGTCCCTGCGGGTGCCTAAAGGTCAACCAATGAGGATCAGACCCGCCTCAACCTTTAACCCCCATGCCCTGAATCTATAAAAGGGGCTCTCCCAATCTCTGACGTGCGACTTCCCCAGCCCCCGCTCTGTTGCTCTGTTGGGACCCGGGAACCTCGCCCGGAAGCGGAACCCCAATAAAAGCCTGTGAATTAACTGATTCATCTGCCTGGGAAGATCTGTTACACGCCAGACACCTTACAGACATGTGTCAAACTGATGTTGGTCTTTGATTGCTTCTGTATTTTCCAGTGTAAGAATTCATCCCAGGATCTTGGTCCACTTCATGTCTCACACCTGGAATCAGTCATTTCTCCAAGGCATCTTGATTTCTTCTCAGGGCAAAGTAGTTTAGAGACCACAATATGAGCATCTTGAGGTGTTTTCACATTGCATGTCTGTAGGAGGGTATTCATGTTTTAGATTATGAGTATTTGAGAATTTTGGAAATTTATCCACAGGAATTTTGGGAGAGTTCAGTGTGGGCTCTTTGCCTTTACTTCTGTCCATTCTGTTTAAAATAACCCCTCCTCCATCACTCTGTGTGCCACAGTCCTCATCTATTGTGTTTTATAGCACTTACCACCACCTGATATTAATGTATATCATTTTGTTTATTTGTCCCATTGTCTATATTTTCAATTAAGATAGAAATTTGTCTTTCTTGTTCACTGCTGTATTCCCAAGGTCTAAAACAATGTCTGATATACAGTGGAACTCAGTAAATATTAATTGAATGTATAAATAAATCAGAGAGCCTCGTTGCTCTTGAATTTTCTAGTTCACATGATAGAAAGGTTTCTTTCTCTTGCTTTTGGCTTGACACTCTAGCAAGCTGGATGTGATTTTTATCACGTACAGTCCTCCTCTCAAGGTATGGTGTTATTGGTTATGTAATCATGCTTCTTTGGTCCTATAATAAATGTCATTTATTCTAAGTACCACACGGTGGCGCTATTGTGCGTGGAATCTGAATACCAGACATGGCAGTGAGTTTGATAGGGTATGAAGTCACTAAGGAATGGGAGGATGGCTTTGCTTACTGACAGATTTTCCTGCATAGAGGCAAGTAGCTGATGGGAATTGCTCCACAAAAGTTTTTAGGAATATAATTGGCTGGTACTAAAGGTTTATGTGCAAAGGGCAAATTGGGAGAGACTTTTGCCCATATCTCCTTTGTTGCTGGAACCATAGGTTTTTTGTTCACAGGTTTTTTTTTTTTTTTCCTGGATTGTGTGGCGCATTACTCAGGTTAATACAGTTTATGCTGCGGGCCAGCACCATGGCTCACTTGGTTAATCTTCCACCTGTGGTGCCGGCATCCAATGTGGGCTCTGGGATCTGGTCCTGGTGCTCCTCTTCCAGGCCAGCTCTCTGCTGTGGCCCAGGAAGGCAGTGGAGGATGGCCAGGTGTTTGGGCTCCTGCACTCGCATGGAGACCAGGAGGAGGCACCTGGCTCCTGGCTTCGGATAGGTACAGCACTGGCCATGGCGGCCATTTGGGGAGTGAACCGGCAGAGGGAAGACCTTTCTCTCTGTCTCTCTCTCTGTCTATATCTCTACCTGTCAAATAAAAAAAAATACAGTTTATGCTGCACTAATGAACAACCTCTGAGTTTCACTAGATTAAAACAAAATGGCTTTTATTTTTTTAATCCTACATGAAGGACGCATGAAGCCTCAGCTCAGTGGTGGCTCATCTTCCTCCCTAGGCACAGGAGATGGAAAGACACTACAGGAAACTAGAGCGAATGGGAAATGCAACTCCGAAGGGTCTCCTGGGAGTGACTATTGCTGAATTTAGAAGACAACCTGTTGGCCAGAATCCCTACTTAACCACAAGAATCCAGGAAGAATGATTCTACCATGTTTCTGGAAAGCACAGTGAAAAGTATTTGGTTAATAGCAATACCAATTACCACATATAAAGAGTAACCATTTCTCTTGTTTTAACCTTAGGAACTGCTGCATTAGAGCCAGGCTGAATGTGCTACAGGAAACTCGGCAGAAGGAAGAACTTTCTAGACTTTTTGGTTCTATTTTACTGGCTGAGAATATTTTTTAAGAATTATTATTTATTTCTTTATTTGAAAGAGTTACAGAGCAAGGGGGAAAGACAGAGAGTAAGATCTTCCATGCTGTGGGTCGTTCCCCAAATGGCCTAAACGGCCGGAGCTGGGCTGGTCTGAAGCCAGGAGCCAGGAGCCAGGAGCATCTTGTGGGTCTCCCGAATGGGAACAGGAGCCCAAGGACTTGGGCCATCTTCTACTGCTTTGTCAGGCCATAGCAAAGACCCAGATCAGAAGAGGAGCAGCAGGGACTTGAACTGGTGCCCATATGGAATTCCAGTACTGCAGGCGGTGGCTTTACCCACTATACCACAGTGCCAGCCCCAGCTGAGAATGATTGACTCTGTTACTACAGTACCCTGAAGATGTGATTCTTACTGTATGCCAATGATTGCAGATGTCTTAAACTCACTTTAAATGAAAAACTTGAGTTCCACCGTCTTCATTTGATGAGATATACCAATGTGAATTAAAACATTCCTTAGATTAATGGGGACACTATATAAAGTCAACATTGGTTAACTAAAACCTTATGTAATATCAGCCTTATTATAACCTGTTCATCTTTAAGATAATTTTTTTAAATTTGAAATGCAGAGTCACAAAGAGAGAGAGGAAGAAACAGAAAGAGGTCTTTCATCTGCTGGTTAACTCCCCAAATGGATGCAAAGGCCCAGGCTGGGGCAGGTGGAAGCCAGGAGCCAGGAGCTTGATCTGGGTCTCCCATGTGGGTGCAAAGGCCCAAGGATTTGGGCCATCCCCCACTACTTTCCTAGGCCAGTAACAGGGAGCTGGATCAAAAGTGGAGGAGCCTGGATTTGAACTGGTTGCCCATAACAGTTGCTGGCACTGCAGGCCACAGCTTTAACCCACTGAGCCACAGCACCAGCACCCTCAAAATAATTTTCAGAAACTTAGATAAAATCAGACTTTAATTATGCAAATATGTATCAAGTAGGATTAGTTCTGACTGCATGAAACAGAAACCTTAAAAAATAGTGGCTTAGATAATGTAGATTATTGAATTACACTAACACAAGTCCAGAGAGACAATGTATTGGGCTGGTATACCCATTCTACAGAATCCCAGGGATCCAGGCTCCTTCTAGTCATAACTGCTTTTCTTAGGGTATGACCCTTGTTCTCATAGTACAAAGTGGTTGACGGAATGCCAGCCATCATATCCATACTCCAGGCATCAGAACAGATGGAAGGGAAGGGTGGGCAAAGGGTGTATACATCAACTGTCTGTTAAGAGGATTTCTTAGAAATCATACAACATACATCCACTTAATTTTATTGGCCTCGAATCCATCATATAACCACACATAACTGCAAGGGGGACTTGGAGTCACTCTTATAGCTGGGTACATTCTGTTGCCCTCAAATAAAACTAGAGGATATAAAACTAAGGAGAAGTGAACAGGAAACCAGCAATTTCCCTCAGTGGGCTGGTTTCTTGAGTCCTGAGCCGGTGTGGCCTTGATAAACAGACCTGCTTTTCCTCGCTGGACTGAGTACCAACTTTCAGAGACCACATGCTGGTTTGTAACTGGAATCTGGCAATAGTTCTCAATATTGCACAGCTAGTTTTTTAAAGGATTTGTTTATTTATTTGAAAGGCAGATTACAGAGAGGCAGAGGCAGAAAGAGAAATGTCTTCTATCTATTGGTTCACTCCCCAAATGACTGCAATGGCTGAAGCTGAGCCGATCCAAAGCCAGGAGCCTGGATCTCTCAGGTGGGTACAGGGGCCCAAGCAGTTGGGCCATCTTCCGCTGCTTTCCCAGGCACATTAGCAGAGAGCTGGATCAGAAGTGGAGCAGCTGAGACTTGAACCAGTGCCCATATGGGATGCCGGCATTGCAGTGGCATTACCTGCTGCACCAGAATGCTGGCCCCTGCACAGCTAATTTTTAAAATTCAAGTGGAATAGAGAACCCAGAGAAAATTTTTGACTCCAGAACTATTTAAGGATTTTTTTTAAATGGTATTGTCCAGAACCCTGAGGTTCATAGCCTGTGGCTTATTTATACCATGTACAGGTTCCTTCCTGGAGGGCCATGTGTATAAGAAGCCTCCTCCTCCACCTCCTCCTCTTTTATAAACCAGTAAATCTACTGGACATTCCATAAAAATTTACTTCCTTAATAAATTGCATCTCCAGCTCTCTTTTATGTGGGATGTAGGCGTGGTTATCCTCTGTTTACCTCCTATCTCACGACTGCTATCTTACAGGAGAAGTAGGCAACGTAGCCTGTGATTCTTTTTACCTTTGTGTAGTGTAGAGAAATCCACTAGGAACAGTGAAAGAATTAGATAATCAGTTTCTTTTATGACTCGTTCCTTTGCTCCGACTTTGCGGCTGCAGGCTAGCTACGGGCAGAGCAGTGTGGGTTTAAGAGAACACCTTGCCTGCCCTCCCCAGCACACTGCAACCTGGTTTTATGATGCGCAGGGCAGCTAAAATGCTTCAACAGTGCAAAATCGGCGTGTGCTCTGCTCTCCTTTGTTTTTAACTTCCTTCTTACAGCTCCACATCAGAATGACCCACTGTCCTCCAGAGCACAGGAAGTCACAGTGTGGTTTTATCTCAGATCCACGTAGCCAAATCCAATAATTGACCTCGTGAACTATTCACTGGTAGGAAAGAGACTCCTTGTTGTGGCTTCTTCAAGAAAACAAGCAGAAATCACAAAAGATTTAAAAAAAAAAAAATAGGAGCTGGCACTGTGGTACAGCGGGTTAAAGCCCTGTCCTGGCATACTGACATCCAATATAGGCGCTGGTTTGAGTACCGTCTGCGCTACTTCCGATCCAGCTGTCTGCCAATGCACCTTGGAAAACAGTGGAAGATGGCCCAAGTGCTTGGGCCCCTGCACCCGTGTGGTAGACTCCGATGAAGTGCTAGGCTCCTGGCTTCGGATCAGCCCAGCTCCAACCATTGCAACCATTTGGGATGTGAATCAGAGGATGGAAGACCCCCCTGCCCTTCTCTCTGTCTCTACCTCTCTCTGCAACTCTGTCTTTCAAATAAATAAAAATTTTAAAAAAATCTTTAAAAATAAATAAATAGGCCAGTGCCATGGCTCACTTGGCTAATCCTCCACTGCGGTGCCGGCACCCCAGGTTCTAGTCCCGGTTGGGGCGCCGGATACTAGTCCTGGTTGCCCCTCTTCCAGTCTAGCTCTCTGCTGTGGCCCAGGAGTGCAGTGGAGGATGGCCCAAGTGCTTGGGCCCTGCAACCCACATGGGAGACCAGGAAAAAGAACCTGGCTCCTGGCTTCGGATCGGCGAAGCACCAGTCGTAGTGGGCCATTTGGGGAGTGAACCAATGGAAGACCTTTCTCTCTGTCTCTCTCTCACTGTCTATAACTCTCTCTCTCTGTCTCTCTCTCTCACTGTCTAACTCTGCCTGTCAAAAAATAAATAAATAAATAAATAAACCCACACCCCTAAAATCAATTTAAAACTGTCCCACACAAGTCACATATTTCACTCATTGTCGAGCACTCTGAGGCGGTTTTGTTAAGAAGCAGCATTCGTGCAGAGGAAGCCGTCTGGGGGCCTCCTTGGAGTTGTAGTTGACTCCCCATCTCCTTCCGTCCTCCTACGCTCTCACCTCCCATTGCGTTTGCTTCCTCGATCACTTCAAAGTTGCCCCTGTCTTGGCTTCTTATAGAAACCCTTCTCTCCGCCACCTACGCTCTTCCCTCTAAGCCCCTAGCGCTGGTCACTTCCTGTGAATCAGGTTTCCGTGTAAGATCCACTTCCACAAGGACACTTTCCTGGCCACCCAGCTTCCTGGTGCATCCCACCATCTGATTTCATTTGTCTCCAAGTTGTTGTTATAATCAAGCTATTTCTTGTTTATTGTCTGCCCTACACTCCCAGTAGAGTTTCACTGTGGCACCTCGTCATGTCTGCAAAGCTAATCTCTTCTTCATGGGTGTTCAGTTCAGGGCAGGGTTTCTCAGCCTCAGACTAGGGAAGTTTCAGATGGAAGACCTCTCCTTTATGTAACTCTGACTTTCAAATAAATAAATAAATCTTTTTAAAAAGAAGAAGAAACTGCCTGCCAGACTGGCACTTGCTCCTCCTTTGCTAATGACCAACAGCACCAGCCATCAGCATTTTCCCATTAAGCCAAGAGGGCCTTTTAAATCTTACTGATTAGGTGCCAAAGGGCCGGCTTGACAAGTAGCCTCCTGCTCCATTTCTTGATGCGAGTCAGTGAATTAATTGCCTGACCTATTGTTTTCTAACACTGACAATTAAATGAGTTTGGAGAAGAGCATGAGTCTTTTGACCAGCAGGGGGCAGCCTTTGCAAACATAACTGAGTGGGTGCTCAGGGTAACTGGCAGTGCCCCACCAAAAATTGGGTACCTTCAGAAAGTTTGCTTAGAAAATGGATTCTAAATCTGTGGGCCACAAATCTCCGTGGATAGAATTCTGTGGACTTGGATGGAGAAAATAATGTGCTCGTTTTCACTACCTCCCACTGAAATGTTGTGTTTTCTTCAACTATGAATACAGACAACAAAAAGCAGGTATTTGCAGATCCCAGTACACTGGCTGTAGGAATCTAGACATATCATTCACATCCTTCACTAATTGGAAATTACAGTAGCTGGGGAGCCGTCGCCGTGGCTGACTTAGTTAATCCTCCACCTGCGGCACTGACATTCCATATGGGCGCCAGGTTCTAGTCCCGGTTGCTCCTCTTCCAGTCCAGCTCTCTGCTGTGGCCCCGGAGGGTAGTGGAAGATGGCCCAAGTGCTTGGGTCCTTGCACCCGCATGGGAGACCAGGAGGAAGCACCTGGCTCCTGGCTTCGGATCGGCGTAGCTCCGGCTATAGCGGCCATTTGGGGGGTGAACCAACGGAAGGAAGACCTTTCTCTCTGTCTCTCTCACTATCTATCTGTCAAATAAAAAAAAAAAAGAAAGAAAGAATTTACAGTAGCTGAGACAGGCATCTGGTGTACTGCTTAAGATGTGTCCCACATCCAAGGATGTGGGTTCAGCTCTTGGATCTGGCTCCTAACTTCAGCTTTTGGCTAATGAAAACCCTAGGAGGATGGTGATGGCCCAAGTGATTGGGTTTGTGCTACCCACATGGGAGTCCTGGATTGAGTTTCTGGCTCCAGGCTTAGGCCTGACCCATCCTGGTCATTGTAGGCATTTGGGGAATGAACCAGTAGATGGGAGCTCGCTCTCTGTCCCTCTGTGCTCAAATAACTTTTTTAAAAATTATATTATAATGGGGCCGGGCCATGGTGCAATAGGTTAATCCTCTGCCTGCAGCACCAGCATCCCATATGGGCACTGGTTCTAGTCCCGGCTGCCCCTCTTCAAATCCAGCTCTCTGCTATGGCCTGGGAAAGCAGTAGAAGATGGCCCGAGTGCTTGGGCCCCTGCACCCGCATGGGAGTCCTGGCTTCGGATCGGCGCAGCTCCGGCCATTGCAGCCATTTGGGGAGTGAACCAACAGAAGGAAGACCTCTCTTTCTGTTTCTCCTTCTTACTGTCTATAACTCTACCTCTAAAATAAATAAATCTTTTAAAAAAATTGCACTATAAGGCCTGTGACAGGATCTTGTTATTTAAAATGTTCATAAGGAAGTATGTAGAAAGACATACCAAATTTTTTTGTTGTTGATGTTTAATAACTATTGATATCATTGGTTTTCTTTGTAATTTCCATATTTCACTTGACAATGTTATTCTGGGAAGGAGCCTATGTCCCTCACCAGATTGTCAAAAGGGTTCACAACACCAAAAAAGCATTTAGAACATCTGGCAGAAAGGCTGCCAGGATGGTCTCTGGACAGAAGCAGCGAGCAGTAAAGGGAGTCTTTGTGCTCAGTGATTTTAGTCACGGCTTAGCTCTTGGCCCTTCCTCCTTTTCTGGTGATGTGAACATGTGCCACTCTTATATAAAAACCATTAGCCACAATGCTTGAGCGTACACAGTCTACATCAGGACGAAATTTGGTGCATTCACAACTGTGTTGCCTGACTACATTTCAGAGCCTCCAGCACGCCTGGCGTCGGGCCTTGGGAAAGAGGAGGCCTTGCTTTTCCAGCTGCTTTCGCCTTTCTGTTATGCTTGATTCATTTCCAGGGCTCAGGAATTTTCTGAAATCAGAGGAGTTTGGCTCCACGCTCAGCAACGAGGTTTGCTCACTTTTCAGCAGGAAGGCCTCAGCAGTGCCGGAGTGCTGCCTCCACGTCCAATCTCCTGCCATCCCTGCAAGAACAGTTGTGAAATACAGAAGGAGGGGAAGAAGTGGGCACTAGCTTTGCCCCAGGGGAGTGAGGCCACCCTGGGGTGACAAGGACAGACTGGGGTGTCTAGTTTTGCTCACTCACCCTGCCGGCTTATCCCAGGCCTTGGCATCTGAGCACACAGGAGCCCAGCAAGCTCAGATTGTCACCATAGCACTTCTTTCTCTTCCCTATTTGGAACCTCCTCCCTTCTCTGCTGTGTCATTGTGCTACCCTCCCCCGTGACTCCTCAGGCCTACCCTTCCATTCCTCACTCAAATCTTTTTCTTCCATTCTCTAGAAGAACAACACTGACCCTTGCAGCAGCAATAATTTAAAAAAAATAGCCTCTGTATTTAAGACATGTAATGTGCATGTCCTGTGTGAGGCACTCTCACTGTACCTTCTTATTTAACCCCCTTAACCAGCTATTGTGGGTTGATAATGTCCACACACCTACTTGGATCCTCAAACTTTGACTTGATTTGGGCCTTTGCAGAAGTAGTTACTTAAGGATTAAGAAGAGATCATCCCGGAATAGGGTGGCCCTCAAGGCAATGACTGATGTCCTTTTAAGAAGATGAGAGGGCCAGGAAGTGCAGAGATAGCCAGAGACTGGTGTGATGCTGCCCTAAGCCAAAGAATGCCTGGTGCCACCAGAGCCAGGGGTGGGCTAGGAAGGCTGCTTCCTGGGAGCCTTCTGAAGGAACATGGCACCAAGGGTACCTCAATTTTGGACTTCCATCCCCCAGGACTAGGAGAAAACCTGTTCCTGTTGCTTTAATGCACCGAGTTTGTGGTACTTTGTCACAACATCTTAGAACATTACCAGCACGGCCAATGAGATGGGTGTTTTGTCATCCCCACTTGTCAGATGAAGAAATCCAGGCAAAAAAGCCAAGTAGCTACAAAGATTTGCACTGCGGGGAGAGGACCTGAGACTGAACCCTGACCTAAATGACCCCAGTGCTTTCCAATCTTCGTAGTGTTGGTTTTAATTAATTGTTATCCTTTGCTTGTTGATTGATCCATATTCAACTTGCAGGGGGCCATTAGACACCTACTGTGGTAGCTGGGCTGCAAAGAGGAGTGGAGAGTCTCAGAGGCCTCCTGGCTGGTCTGGAGGAGGCTGGCCCAGGAGCGACTCCGCCTCCTCTCTGCTCAGCTCCTCCTGGGCCCGGATGTAGGGAGTCTGCACTGCAGGATCAGTGCCTGGAAAGCTTGGGTCTTCTCCTTTAGCTTTTGTTCCTACCCAAACTAGTGTAGGGGATTCTACAGGTGTTCAAATGAGGGATTAAAGTCTTTCTCTGAGGCAGACCTCTTATCATTACAGTAAGGGCTCTACTTCCCAGTGGATTACATTAGGAACATTTTTATAAGGCCAAAGTGGCAATCTAAAAGTGCTGGCTGAAGTCATCCACTGGAGGAGAACATAGAGGATTTACTTTTGGCCAGATGAACATTTTTTAAATGGGACATTTCTAAGGAAATGGGAGTCTATTCTTACAAAATAAACCAATCCATTTGTGTAGCTCTTACAGATACTGCCCTATTCCATATGCCCTCCCTTCAGTGTGATGTGTTAGTCCCATGGACATTAAACATCTGTGGACCTCAGAGAGCAGCAGCATGGTGCACGGCTGACCTGTGACTTGCCACAGTGAAGCTGTCAGGAATTTAAGGATGCCACGGCACTTGGCTGAGTGGCAGGCAGTTTATCAATGTCCCTCTCCTTGTCTTGTCAAGAGTTACAAGAGTTATTATTTAAAAAATAAGATTTCCAAGACAAGATCAATTTTAGTCTTGGCAGTCCTGATACTGTCACTTTAGGTAAAAGTCATCACAAGTTCAAATCCCAGCTCAGTTCATAGCAGGTGGGTATCCTCAGGCAAGTTTTTGAGGTCCCCTGAACTCTGAAATTGTCTCCTGTGATGATGATAACCCATCTCAAGGGATTATGGTAGACTGAAAATTTTAAAGTTAAGCAGGAAATAGGCCGGCGCCGCGGCTCACTAGGCTAATCCTCCGCCTAGCGGCGCCGGCACACCGGGTTCTAGTCCCGGTCGGGGCGCCGGATTCTGTCCCGGTTGCCCCTCTTCCAGGCCAGCCCTCTGCTGTGGCCAGGGAGTGCAGTGGAGGATGGCCCAGGTGCTTGGGCCCTGCACCCCATGGGAGACCAGGAAAAGCACCTGGCTCCTGGCTCCTGCCATCGGATCAGCGCGGTGCGCCGGCCGCAGCGCGCTGGCCGCGGCGGCCATTGGAGGGTGAACCAACGGCAAAGGAAGACCTTTCTCTCTGTCTCTCTCTCTCACTGTCCACTCTGCCTGTCAAAAAAATAAAAAAAGAAAAAAAAAAGTTAAGCAGGAAATAAAAATAGAAAAAAGCATACAGCAAAAATATGCATGTAAGTCCCTCCCCAAGTTAATACCCAGGGTTATAGTCAGAAGTAGATATGGCCAGAGAGCTACTTGCCAAAAGCAGGAAATAGATTTTCCAAAGTGAATTAAAAAAAAATCTGTTGATCCTCTTCCTTTTATTTCCCATCTAATTCCTTGCAGGAGAATAAATGGAGAGAAATAAAAGCTTATGTTGAGTCGGCAATTTTTGTGTTCTTGCACAAGTCTGTTTTATTGTCAATCTTATGAGGTCAATGGGCCTATAAATATGTAGGGGGAGCCTTTATTTCTAGTCCTGCTTGAGCCGGGGCACTTTTGTGTTAGAGTCTAGTGTTGTGCAGAACAACCTCCAATGCTGGCTGGGCCAAGCTTCACTTGACACACAGAGGGAAAGGCCAGAGCACTTCACAGCCTCTTCAGCTTTTATTTTCCTCATCTGTAAAGCAGGGACGACAATCCTTTCCTTATAGAGTGTCCGAGAATTTAAGGGTGTAGCATGGTGCCTGGTGCATAAGTCCCAAATTAATGTTTGAGAGACAGCAAAACTTCTCCTGGGTTCATATCCTGGCTTGATGCTTACTATTTTGCAGCCATAATGGCCTTGCTCCTCCTAGGTTTGTTGCAAAGATTAAATTACTTAATATATGTAATGCAATTAATGTAAGTGCTATGAAAGAATGAATTATTATTATTATTTAAAAACAGATGATATGTTTTCTATGATTTTTTCCTGGTTACTTGGAGGCATAGCTGAAAATAGGGCAAAACATTTTGGCTTCTGTGTGCACGCTCTACCAAACCAATGTAGTTCCACGTAGGCACAAGTTTATTTCTAACGTCTTTAAGGCCACTTCTGAGCCCTGTAATTAGGATAAATCGAGCTGTTTTTTTCATCCAGGTGAATCAGTAGAGCTGATTGGGAGGCTCACCACAAGCTTCACGAAGTCCGAGGTGATAGAAGCTCAACCATGTGTCACCAGTAGGGGGCGCAAAAGGGGTGATAGTGTTGGAAGGAAGACGGAGAGCTGGTAGCTTCCTGCTCCTGTTGCCCTACAATGGCCCTTCACACCAGCGGCCGCACTTGATTCCAGTCTGCAGCTTTCCCAGATTTTGCATCCCCTAATCAGAGATCTGAACCTGCCTTCTGAGATCTTAGGGCATCAGCACCAGACAACTGCTTTCCAAGCTTCTCAGATTTAATAATCCCAACCTTTCCTCAGCCCAGCGGTGGCTCTGCCCTGCGGTTCTGACTTGTGTGATACTTCAGTGTCACCATTGTTGCCTTCTGTAATATCTAGTGAATTTTTTTGTTGTTAAATTGCTATTGGTGAAATAGTTTATTTCTTTACTGGGACTCATGATGATCAAAGATGCATATACACTTATAAAATGAAAAGTAATGCACAAACAGAGGCAAACCGAAAGTCCTTGATATCCTTCTTATGATCATGTACATAATGTCTCCTTTGGTTGTCTGTCACTTGGTTACTCCACACACTCAGTGAAACCAGTTATCGGCAAGAGCCTGTCCCTTACAGTCACATACATATATGTATACACTCATATTGCAGAGTGTGGTTACATAATGAAAATGCAATAAAGTAACTTAAAATACGTGAAACCGTGCATTAGCATTTTAAAGTCATCGTCTTTTCTAAGAAAACTAATTTCTTCCATTTTCACATCTATGTTAATTAGATTGGCTCCTAGCTTTCAAGTTTTGATCTTTTCCTGCTTCTTTATGCTGCTCAGAACGCCATCCCCTCCCCCAAGTTTTCCATTTTCTTGGTGCTCTTGCTATGATGTGTGCTAGGTGCCTAGTTGGTACACAGTGAATGGCAGCCATTATCATTACCACAACAGAGACCTACTAACCAGCTCTCTTTGAAAACCAAGTCTTAGGACACTAAGGTACAAGTTCATTCTAAGACGATTCTGTGCACTGCACAAACCAAACTGCAACTCATTTTTGAGCCCCTTAACAAAAATAGCAGTGAGAGATATTAAGAGAAAACAGGAAAGCGTGCAAGATGTTGTCCATGTCTTTAAATATCTTATGATGCTGTTGGGGGCCTCTCCTGGATTAGTGAACACTGTCAATGAATATGAAAGGTGGTACAGGCTGGACAAGTTCACTCCACTGGGGAAACGAGTGAAGACTTCCCAGAGCTGAAGGGATTTGGACTGAACCTTGAAGAATAGCTTGGACTTGAAATAACAGAGACAACCTGGAAAGAACATTCAGAAGTCTGATCTACGTGATCAAGTCTCTCCTCTGTTCCAGTGAAGGAAATGAGTTCTGCATCACGAGCCGGAAAACACACAGTTCCCAAGGAGATGCACCCCAGAAGGGAACTATCCTTACTTGAAACTGAGGTAGCCCTGAGAAGGAAAATGTCTGTCTCTCCAGTCTGAGGTCTATCCTGTCCTATCTAAGGTGCTATACATTTATTATTTTCCTTTCTTCAGCTTCTCCACAGTTCTAATAATTACTTCACTCTCTCTTTCCCATTCGACAATGCTGAAGTCTCTTCCCCCGGTTCAAAAACTCCAAACCTTCCCTCAGGAAACAAATAAACACACACACAGTTTTACATTGATCTATTTGTTCACCTAAATTTGCAGACGCTGGCCTTACATTCAAATCAAGCAGCCCTGTTGCATTATCATCTGCAATCCCTTTTGCTTTTTTTCCCCCTTAACATCTCAATGAAATTCTCTCATCAATCCCCTTCTTTGCTGACCAAGTGCTGTGCAGTTGCTGATTTTGCAAGATACGTGCTAATGTAAAGTATGTCTCCTTTGAGTCTCTTTATCACTCGGTTGCTCTCTGCTCCACCTTCTCCATATTTATGCCCTTATCAGAGCTGCACACCGTATTTTAAATGAGCCTCAGTGTTCTTCCTGCCAGGGCGGGTATGGACAGTAATATGATAGCCTATCTCAAAATTGGTTTGGGGGATTCTTTTTCTCATTGTAGTTAAAATAGCTTTCCTTGTAAATGCCAGAATATATTTTTGCCGATTAGAGATTTTGAGAAGAATGGTGTCAAATGCTTTCCAGAAAGGTGTTTAAATTATTTGGATAGGCTGCTCCCTCCATTAACATTTTCCTTTGCAGTTTAACCTTACGGGTTTGCAGGAGAGTTTCCCTACTGAACATTGGTGCTGATTTCTTTGTAATTAAACATAACTTTCTTAGTGATTCTTCCATTCAAGCTGTGGCTTAGAGCTTTCCCCTGCTGTTGAAATCATGAAGCCCATGGTCTCTCAGCTCTTTTCTAAAAGCCTCTCTTAGCAGAGAAGCAGCCTTCACAGCTTCTGTCCTATTCAGCTGTTGCCGCTGATAATTTCAAAGACATATTCACAGAGTCAGCGCTGCATCAAGCAGCTGTTATGGGGTTGTTGAGCGTTTGTGTGAGAGTCTGTGGCTCTGTATCTCCTTTCACGCTCCCAGTTGCACAGAGGATTGTCTGCTGGAGAAAGGTTTTGTGCTTTTCTTCCAGTGCAACGTGTTTCCTGTTTTCCTCGGGAGGGACCTGGACTGTAATCATTTTTTTCATTCCAAGTTCCTTCTAGGCTGATTTACTTAACTGTCCTGACGCCTTTGCTGTGTCCAAATTTGCATTTCTGCAATACAGTTTGGGAGTTTATTTTATATGATTACGGCAAGTTGCACTTCCATCTCACCCCTATCATTTCTCTCTATTCGATTTATCTATGCACTTGTCACATCTTTCCAGACCCAAGATCTGAAACCTCGGTTTGGGTTTTCTAGTGCTTGGATTGATGTCAAGATGATTTATAAAGCACTCTCATGCCAGTGCCAGGGGCCAAGGATGCCATCCGTTTAGCAGCTTCTGAACAGCCTACCTAGACTTGCCTATTGATTAAGGCCACTTCCAGATGTAGCTCCCGCCACACGTTCCGCCCAGCGAGCCCTGGTTTACAAGCCAGTCACTTATGATGAGTATCATTTCAGTCATCATTGCACGGCAAGCCTTTGGCACTTTTTTGGATTCACATTCATAGACTGCAGTCATTCGTAATTAAATCCTGTCACTGGCGCATGAATTATTTTATCTAGTCATATTTAATTCACCTCCTTCTTCTTTTGGAACTCTCTAGTGAGCTTTGGGCTTCATCCTGTAGATCTTTTGTCTATTTCTGAAGCTAAAACTAGATTGATGACATTTTTTGGTCTTTGAACACTTTGTGCAAGTCCTCATGCCAGGAATAAAAAGTCACCTGTTACCAATAGGGTTGACTTTTCCCCTCCTGTTGTGCTACCCAGGACTTTCAGGTCACCGCAATCTATCTGAAGATGGTTCTTCTTCCTCCAGATCAGTGGTTCTCAAGGGGGCGATTTGGCAAAATCTGCAAACAGTTTTGGCTCTTCACAACTAGGAAGGGTATACCACCGGCATTGGTCAGGGATGCTACTAAACATACTACAACACAAACACACACGACAGCCCCTCATGAAAAAGAATTATTCAGCCCAACATTTCAGCAGAGTCAAAGTTGAAAAACCTGTGTGCTAGAGCAGAGGAGTCCAGGTGTGTGTTAAGGCGGTAATAACACACCTTCACACGTCCCCCTCAGGTCCCTGACATCTGTCCTCCAGGGCACTATCAAAGACTGTCCTTGGGTAATATGTCCATATTTTCTGTGGGGAGCAACTCGGACTAGACTGTTACTGAAATTAAGACTTATTCTATGCATCTGCTCTCCCACAATATGGCGCTGGGAGAGGAGAAAACAGCTTCTACGCAGCTGCCTCCAGTTCAACCAATAAGCAACAGGACCTGCTCCTGATTGGAGGAGAGCAGCGTACTCGGCGTGTGGGCAGCCGAGTTGGGATTGGTGGAAGAGGACTATAAAGGAGGAGAGAGACAACATGCACCAGGAACATCTATCTGAGCAGCCCCCGAGAGAGCTGGCTGGCGGTGTGCCGCTCCCCTGCGGAAGTGGGGAAAGTGGCAGGGGGAACCGCCCTTCCACGGAGGTGGAAGGGTCGGTAGCCAACCCAGGAAGAACCAGCAGCAAACCCGGGGAGGGCCGAGCAGACAAAAGAACAACGCAGGGTCCTGTGTCGTTCCTCCACGAAGAGGGGGAGCGACATAATGGTGCCGTGACTCGGATAGGAAGCCTAGGAGCAACAATTTTCAGCTTCAACTCTATGTTTTTGTGATTATACATCTGAATGGCTGAGGCTGCATGTGCAGAACCAACATTTGCCATTAATCTTTGCCACTTCCTTAACATGGCCATGTATAATTCTTTTAACTGGAAAAGAAGAGAAATAGGGGCTGGCATTGTGGCACAGCAGACTAAGCTGTTGCTTGTAATGCTGGCATTACATATCGGCACTGGTTTCAGTTCCAGCTCCTCTGCTTCTGAGCTAGTTCCTACTAACGTGCCTAAGAAAGTAGCCAAAGATGGCCCAAGTCCTGGAGCCCTGGCCATTCATGTGGGAGTCTTGGATAGAGTTCCTGGATCCTGGCTTCAGCCTGTCCCAGCCCTTGCTGTTATAGCCATTTGGAGAATGAACCATTGGAAGGAAGATTTCTCCTCTTTGTCTCTCCCTCTCTCAGTGTCATTCTGCTTTGCAAATACATAAATGAATCTTTTAAAGAAAGAAATGAAAAAGTGCAGATGGCCAATGTATATATCATTCATTAATCTGTCCATTCCTTTTATGAATGCCTATTATGACAGGCACTAGGCTGGGTGCTGGGGAATCATAATAAAGAAAGTTGACTTGCTTCTAGCATTCTAGAAACTTATAATCTAATCAGGAGACTGATGCCATTGAGCAAAATATTAGGAAGAAAGAAGAGTTTGTTGATACAGACCAGTGGGGAAGGGGAATGGGAACTGATTCTTGATTTAGATAATAGAGGCAGAGGAGATGACTTTCAGACAAGAAAGATGAAGTCACACAAGAGCAGGCTTGGAAGAAATTTTATGAAGGACCCTAGGTGAGAATGAACTTGGCCACCACCCCACCCCAGTCAGCCAAGGGAAGGTGGGACTATCCCAAGACAGGGATAAAAATGGGCAGGGCTACCCTGTGTAGTGTCGCTCCCCGTCTTCGTGGAGGAACGACACAGGATCCTGCGCTGTTCTTTTGTCTGCTCGGCCCTCCCCGGGTTTGCTGCTGGTTCTTCCCGGGTTGGCTGCCGTCCCTTCCACCTCCTTGGAAGGGCGGTTCCCCCTGGCCACTTTCCCCACTTCCGCAGGGGAGCAGCACACCGCCGGCCGGCTCTCTCGGGGGCTGCACAGGTGTTCCTTCAGATAGATGTTCCTGGTGCATGTTGTCTCTCTCCTCCTTTATAGTCCTCTTCCACCAATCCCAGCTTGGCTGCCCACATGCCGAGTACGCTGCTCTCCTCCAATCAGGAGCAGGATCAGCTCCTGGAGGTCATCACTCAAGTTGGCAAGAGGCAGCTGCGTAGAAGCTGTTTTCTCCTCTCCCAGCGCCATATTGTGGGAGAGCAGATGCATAGAATAAGTCTTAATTCCAGTAACTCAGTCCAGTCCGGGTTGCTCCCCACAGTGTAGGTCACCAAAAACCACAGATTGTAATAGAGTTTATTAAAAATGAGTTGGAGGGGGCTGGTGCTGTGGCATACCAGGCTAAGCATCCTCTGTGGCTCTGGCATCCTATATGGGCTCTGGATGGAGTCCCGGCTGTTCCTTTTCCAATCCAGCTCTCTGCTATGGTCTGGGAAAGCAGTAGAAGATGGCCCAAGTGCTTGAGCAGTGGTATTTGATCAGCACTTTAAAAGTGCAGGCTGGCTGGTGTGTGGAAAACACAGCAGGAGGACAGGGAAGGTGAGAAAGGAGCTGGAGTTGACTGATGCTGAAGCAAAGGCGTCTTCAAGTCTTGCCTACAGACTGAATTTGGAGGGAGTTAAGGAAAAGGAGAAATCACCTCAATGCCTCTACCACAAAACTACCCAGTGATGGGGATGAAAGGAAGTTGGGTCACCCATTGACCACATGCATTGGTAAAAAGCCCTCAAATGTCTCTGCTGGAGCTCTGAGCAAGTCAGACCTGAAGCAGAAGAGATGAGAGGAAACGAGAATCATTCGTTCGTCGTGTGCTCTCCACTGACCTAAGCTGGGAAGAGGACCCAGCAAAGCAAGAGACTGAGAGCGAAGTGCTACAGGACTAGGTAATAAAAGCTGTTCAGAGAACAAACATGCAGCTCCCCTCAGCAGAAGGACCCGGATAGTCCCAATGGAAGGCTCCAGCTTCCTTCAAAAAGGATGCCTCTCCCTTTCCCTATATTTCTCACGCTGGGCTTCCAAAGGAAACTACTCAGGAGAGACCATGTCCTGGAGGGGAAGCCTGGCTCTGCCAGTGCCAATGCAGGGGAGGAAGAGAGTCACAGGGAAAGCAACAGCCTTTTTAATTTTTTTAAAGATTTATTTACTTATCTGAAAGGCAGAATTACAGAGAGGCAAAGGTGCAGAGAGAGAGAGAGAGAGAGAGAATCTTCCATCTGCTGGTTCACTCCTCAGATGGCTGCAATGGCTGGAGCTGGGCCTATCCAAGGCCAGGAGCCAGGAGCTTCTTCTGGGTCTCCCACGTGGGTGCAAGGACTTGGGCCATCTTCTACTGCTCTCCCAGGCCATAGCAGACAGCTGGATTGGTAGTGGAGCAGCTAGGACAGGAACCAGTGCCCATATGGGATATCAGCAGTGCAGGCCGCGGCTTTACCAGCTATGGCACAATGCCGGCCCAAGAAACAGCGTTTTATTGCTCCTTTTTTGCCACAGATGGTGGGACAGTCCTTTTAGCCTTTCTAGAACACTTTTGGCCCAATTTTCACTCAGTAACCCACAGGAAAACAAATGCAGGACATTCCTCTTAAAACTCCATCTCCCATAATTACAGCAAGCCAGCAATGGGTCAGAGCTTTCTCCAAAGTATAAATTCTTTGTATTCAGAGATTGAATTTTTTTGGCTGAATGACCTAGCATATATAAACTTGTACTTAGAGCAAAAGAGAACCTTGAAGTCTGAGAGTGTACTTTGCTCTAAGCTCTGGGGAGTCAGCTATTATTTTCCTTGGGTAATCTAAACGTGACCTTTCCAAATGTTTTCATCTAGAGAAAATGGTTTCAATCTCTTTCACCAGAGGAGCATAGTTTTTTCATTATTTTCTTTATTGTTTCTAAGATGTATGAGGCTTCCTATGTGCTCAGCGTTGATCTTCGGAAATCAAGTCAGACCATACTTTGAATCCAAACGAGAAGGTTCTTCTTCCTCCTTGGTTTTGATCTTAACCAGTGCACGTGTAACTGTCTGTAAGTTGTTTTCTCAGTTCACTCTTCAGGCTTGTTACCTGGTCTGCCTGGGTCAGGGCATCACAGATAATTTCATGGAGGGATGAGGACACGGAGGTTGGTGGACCCGATCAAAAAGAATCTTTACTTGGACTCCAAAGTCAGGATTGACCAACAATTGGATCCACCAGGTTCTGGCCTAGTCTCAGGAGTTTTTTGGAAACCAATCAAAATAACTTAAATATATAATGTACCACAATTGGGATCCAGAATATGTAGGTAAATATTCAGAGAAAGTGCTCTTTAAAACCACACGAGCCTGAAGCCACTCTATCTCTAAGGAACTGAACTATTTCTCCAGGAGCAGATGGATTTCTGTGTATTTGAAAGGTGACTGTTCTATTTCTCTCCCCTTCCTGATCCCCTTCTGATTACCCCTTTGATCTGAAAGAACAGGAAGACAGCATTAAGCTGCTCTCCAAAATCAATGAGAGGAACAGCAAATGAAAGAACGTTAGAGGGGCTGGAAAACCATCACCAGTGAAAAATCACCAATGGCAGGCTGCTGGTGGTGACTAAAGGACTTTTAAGGACAAAAATGTTTAATATTGAAATTTAAATTATTGGCTTCCAAGTGTTGTGGTGTAAACACTGTATCCCCTGGCTGCTTCTTCCCCATCACCACCAATGGTCCAATATTTCAAAAAAGTCTGCTGTATCCTCAAATGCCTGATAGGCGGTATCTGGGGCCAATAAAACAAAGACTCATCTGGGTCACGTTGGAGCAGAAAGCTAAGAACAGCTGCATGGGATGAGATGTGAATGAGGTTGAGAATTTACAGGAGCAGCAAATTAGAACCAGCAGTGCTCTTGCGAACCCAAGGCACAGGAATGCACAAACATCCTGATGAGGGTATTTTTGCTGGTGAGTTCTTCTCAACTGTAAGTAAATCTCAAAGAATGAGTATCTCCACTGATAGCTAAGTTACTGGTCATTCAAATGACTGTGAAAGTAGGAACAAAAAAATAAGGAACAGAAATCTCAAGAATTCACATCTTACTTAATAAAAAGAAGCCCATTTGAGTCATTCATTCATTCATTCATTCATTATTCAATAACAGAGCAATTGCTGTGTTCCAAACCCAGAGTGATACGATGGTGAACAAGACAGACACAGTACCTGACTTTAGTGTGAAGGATGTGGAGGGAAAGTCGGGAGAGATGCTAAATATTTAAACACATAAATGTTAAAATAATGACAGACTCTGTTCAATGTTAATATTGGGTTGCTGTAATAGAAGATGCCAAAGTAGACTCTTTTAGAAAATGTAAACAGTGAGACATCTTGAAAAAGTAACATCTAAGTTGAAACCAAAAGGACTGAGAAAGAATTATTCACACAAAAAAGACAGGAAAGACGTTCCGGGTAGGGGAAGCAGCAAGTGCAATGGCCCTGAGGTTGGAATTCAGAAATTCACAGAAGACCAAGGACTAAAATGTCATGAGAAGGTTGGGAACAGTCTTGAAGTGAGGTTTAAAAGTTAGCGGCCATTCAGGGACTTTGAAGCCAACAATTAGAGTTCATAATTCATTAAGCCCTAGGGAAGGACTCTGAGGGATTCTAAGCAGAGGAATGACATCACCTGGTGCTGTAAAGAGAACAGACTGGAAAGGATGAAACAGAAAAGCAACAAAAACAAAAAGAACAGCTGCTTCAGACATGCAGGTGGGAGATGAAGAGAATGACAGCCATGGGGAAGAAGAGGCATGTGCAGTGAGGGATATGGTTTGGAAGTGCAATTTAGATGAGAGGCATAAGAGAAATTGAGGGAATGCTTCAATCAACAAATACATAGTGAGTGTCTACTACATGTCAATCACTGTTCTAGTTGTTCCAGATATATCCACAGTGATTATAGGCAAAGATCCTTTCCCTTGGGAAACTAACAAGCACCAGAGATCGCTGAATAGAGCAGTTAATTGGTTGAGGAATACTGAGGAATAAACCAGGGTTCAAGGGAATCCAAAGTTCCACATTGGCCATGTGACTATTCCTATGAGACATCTATTGAATCTGGATCTCAGAAAAAGAGTTTGAAGAATATCTGTGAATTGAGGAGGAATCAGCATATAAGTGGAGTTTAAAGATATTTAAGCCCAGGAGAAAGAGTGAAACATGCCCGGACCCTTATGGGACATAACAAAGAAATTAAGGTCTAACCAGTGAACAACTCCAGTTATTTAGAGGATATATAGAAGAGGGTGTGCTGGCACAGGTGTTGGAGAGAGGAAAAAGTTGAAAGAAGGACCGGTGGCCAATCTCGCTGAAAGCTGGTGATTCATCAAGCAATGTGAAGACAGGAAGCAGTCCCTGGATTGTCATTATAGAGATGGTTGGAAATCTTGACAAGAGTAGTTTCAGCAGAGAGAAAAGAATGGAAGTCATGTCGGATTGTTCTGTGGAGTGAACGGGAGTGAGGTAGTGGAGACAGAGTATGCTGGTATTCCTTCTAAGAGGTTTTGAGGAATGGGATGGAGGTTGAGGAACTATCTAGGGTCCAGAGGGAGTCGTGGGTTTCTGTTTACCTATTCAATGGCAGTTAATGCAGTCTGTTTGTCTACTGCTGGGATTGTTCCAGTCCAAAGGCCAGTGCTGATAGTGAAGAAGAGAGAGGGAGTTTTTGTAGAAGACAGCAAAAAAGACTGGGATAGAACTCAAGCAGAAGGCTGGCAGTAGGGGGGGGGGGGGCATTTTCCACTGTGGCCAAAGGAGAGGATCAGGCAGATGAGGGTCTCATCACGTTTGTCTAATTGAGGAAGCAAGTCAGAATCAGGTACAAGTTATTTTATTTCTGCCACTCTGAGGCTTCCAAGGTTATAACTGAACTCAGTGTGTCCAGGCTGCTCTGGCTCCTGCTGTTTCCAGATGAAAGGCTGAAGAGAAGGGAATAGGGGGCATTGAGTTGCAATCAGAAGTAGCGGCCAGAATGAAATTTCAGTTTCTCCATTTAGTGCCCCATCCTGCTCCGATCCAAGATTTTAGAGACTTCTACTTAGATTTTAGGACAGTGTCTCTGGGCGTTGGGGGGCCTGCAACCAGTAGGACTTTCCATTCCTACAACTGAAGATTGACTCACGCTATGGACCAGTCAGGCCCAGATCATCTGGGCTGAGGTACCATTCAGGTAACAGGCAGTGTTTCGTGTGTATGGTAGGAGAAATTAAAGACTTCCTCCTTAACTCCCTCTGGGGTGGGGAGAACCTCATGACAGTCAGGCAGCTGTTGAGAAAAGTATGTTCTGCAACTAGTGAGAAAGTAACTGGGAAAGGGTAAAATTCAGCCAGACCTGGGAGTAGCGACAGAGAGGGGACTTGTTGCCAGGGGACCTGCAGTGGACAAGGATTATCCGATACAAAAGGTTTCAGTGCAGGTCCTGCGTATGATTCTATGTTCCCAGTAGGTCAGGTGGAAGAAAATCACAGCTGGTATACCTGAATCGAGGACTCGTGCACATTGTCTTACTTGAGTCTGCTAGCAATCTGAACATTTTTTTTCCCCATTAATTTTATAGCTAGGCAAGTTGAAGTTTGGAAAACTAAGATGTTTAAGACTATATACCTGGTAAGTAGCTGATCAGGAATTTTAAAAGCAATATCCTAAATCTGAAATTATATATGATTGTTTTACTTTTTAAAAAATGTATTTATTTTTATTTATCTGAAAGGCAGAGATAGAGACAGACAGACAGACAGACATCTGATAATTCACTTCCCGAATGCCCACAACAGCTAGAGCTGAGTGAGCTAGGTCAAAGTCAGGAATCAGGAACCCTAAAAACTTTCTTCAATGGTCTCCCAGGAAGCCCTGGAATTTCAGGGGGTAATGAGGGCAGAGTCTTATCTATGGAAAGTAGACCCCTTGCTCATAATGTCCTCCCCATTTCACCACTGCCTCCCTCCCTGACTTTACTCCAAGGGGTTGCCAGGCTGTAGAACCAGCCCTCCTCCCAGCTGGACTGTCTGAGTGCCTTCCCAGGACCCATCTAGCAGACCAGAGCTCAGTGTTACCCATGCAGAGCACGTCCTCCGGTGTTTACATGTTGAATAGTTTATGATTTGCTCTACATCTGATCAGGCAGAGTCAACTACCAGAACTGCTGAGCCATGCAAACTTCACAGCCTTTCCGGGCATAAGAATGGCTACGGCTACAGCTTATTCAAAGTGAGAAATAGCCTTTGATGAGCTGGGCAAGGACAAATTAAGACGTGACTCTTGCCCAGCATCTAGATAGAGGCCTGCTGCTCCAGGCTCTGCCTAAAAGGAAGGGGGAGCTGAGGAGGCTGGGGTGGCCTCTGCCACACCCTCCTGGGTGGTGGCAGAGGGGCCAAGACCCAAAGGTGGGCCAAGGACTCTTCACCATATCAGAAGCACGAGAGCGTGTTGCTAAGGCAACTCTTTCTGTTGTTGCTTCTCCTCCAGACCATGGCGGAGTCAGATAATTGTACCCAAGTCTCCATGATCTGCCTCTTTAGTAACCCTACTGTTTAGAGAAAGGGGAGCTTATGGTTGACTGAAATAAGTCCTATATTTCCCAGCCTCTTCTAGCATTTAAGTTTCTGGACAATGAGATGAAAGTAGAATTGCCAAAAACCTCTGAGAAATATCCTTAAAGGGAGAGGTAGGTAATGTACTTTTATTCTTTCCTACTGGTTTGATTGTGGAAGTGATGACTGGGGCTTGAGCAATTACATTGAACCATGAGGCGAAATATGTTATTCATAATACATAGAAGACATTATTCAGAGAGAAGGAAGCTGGATCACTAAAGATTGTGGCATCAAGATCGCAGCCTAGATTGATACTATAGATATATTTTTCTGACACTCACCATCATCCGTAATCTAATTTATAGACAATGCCTGCCTTTCAAATATCCCTAATGACTCCTGGAAAGCCACACGTCTCACTAAATCATCCTTACCAAGAATGGGAGGGGCAACTGCCTCTGCACCTTAGGAGTGACTCCAGGGTCACTGCAAAGCTCTGAGGTCTCAAACAACTTTTTGCCATCCATCAGCTGGTATGGGAAATCAGCTTGATTCTTTTTCTTTAGGATTTATTTCTTATTTATTTGAAAAGCAGAGTTATAGAGAGAAGCAAGGAGAGGGAGAGGCGGGGGGCGGAGAGGGAAAGAGAGAGAGAGAGAGACAGAGAGATCTTCTATCCATTGGTTCACTCTCCCAGGTGGCTGCAATGGCCACCACTGAGCCAGGCTGAAACCAAGAACCAGGAGCTTTATCTGAACCTCCCATGTAGGTGCAGGGTCCCAAGCACTTGGGCTATCTTCCACAGTTTTTTTTTTTTTTTTTTTTTCAGGCTCATTAGCAGGGAGCTGGATCCGAAATAGAGCAGCTGGGACTCAAGTCTGCATTCATATGGGATGTCAGCATTGTAGACGATGGCTTAACCCCACCATCCCACAATGCCGGGCCCTTGATTCTTTCTTTAGGTTAACAATGTTCAGGTTTCTATTGTGTGTGATTGTGTTTTTATTTGAAAGGCAAGGGGGTGGGGCAGAGGTCTTCCATCCACCGGCTCACTTCCCAAATGGCAGCAACAGCTGAAGCTGGACAGGTCAAAGCCAGGAGCCAGGAGCTTCTTCCAAGCCTTCCTGTGAGCGCAGGGGCCCTAGCACTGGGGCTGTCCTCTGCTGCAGTCCTAGGCTCATTAACAGGGAGCTGTATCAGAAGTAGAGCAGCCAGCACTAGAACCAGCTTCCAAACGTAGGATGCTGGTGCTGCAGGTGGTGTCTGAACCCTTCTATGCCACCGAGCTGGCCCCCACCGTGTGTGGATTTTTAATTCAGCCTTACATTCACATTTCCCAAAACCTGCAGGACATTCCTCATGGGCTTCTCATCAGCTCATCGAACTTGACACAATCTAAAACCGAACTTCACTGTCTCACTCAGAATAGCCCTGAGACGCCAGGAAAGAGGAGCTCCTGCTCTGGGCTGCATGCTTCAGAGGGTCCCATCCCACCCTTCCCCAACTGCACTGGGGAAGGCAAGAAACCCTTGGGTCGGGGGTGCGCCTCTACCCGAGAGCCCACACCCCCAATTTGAGACCACATCCCAGGTATCTAGGAATCAGGAAGTCTGCTTAGAGAGGCCCTTGGCCACTCCAAGGGCTCATCCCCTGGAGGACATGATGGCTAAGGGGCAGGTGTTTGCAGGGAGTGCAGTGCAGCTGGAATTTGGGTGTGTGGGTTGTGAAGCCAGTACCTGGCCTTGCAAGGCCCCTCATCATGGGGGGCAAAACCAAGACAGAATGCAAGGGGAGTAGTAAAGCACTTTAGGACCAAGGTTGGGTGGGTGGCTGGTCCTTGCTGTCTTCACATTCTGACATAAAACCCGCAAGTGCAGTCTGGACTTCAAGGACATGATGAAGTGTATTTGTCAAATACGTTTAATTTAACAGTCATTTAGCTTACTGTGTAGTTTTAATGGAAGTAGACAAATGAACGTGGGCCTCCATTTAGAATCCCACCCAGATGCTCCATGTGGCACTGACCAGGACCCAAGGGACTGTTTGACCCACCAGGAACATCAGGGAGACCAGCTGAGCTAAGGGGTGGGAAGTGACTGGCCAGATGCTCCAGCTTGGTAAGCAAGAGAGAGTGCAAGAACATAGGCCAAGGGGACGTCAGGGCACGGCTCCTGCCACAGGCGGAGGGGATACAGATCAAAGTAGGGAAGAGGATCTGGAGAGAGGGTGCAGCAGGACACTGCTGGGTGCAGGGACTCCGGGCTGGAGGGTGGGAGAGAGAGGAGTGCTTGCTCATAGGAGTGGAGGCTAGGGATTATCAAGGCTGGAAATAGGGATGGTAGAGACCATCGCTGTAGGACCCTTCTTGAACCAAAGCCTTGCTTCCTATTGCTCAGTGTTTGCCTCTTGTCTGTCGCAATCTAACTGGCCCAAGGGCTGTCCAGGGCCCAAGGTGTGAAGCGGAGCAGTAACTCCATAATAGCTCCACAGCTCCCAGATGGGGGCTGGGAGTAGCTGCGGGAAACAGGCAGTAGTTGTATCTCAGATAGTGACCTTATGTACACGGGTAATTTTCTTGGCTGAGGATCCTGGGAAACAGAGCTGAGGAGTATGTTAGGGCCTTTCCCAGTCAAAGATACTGAGGATGTAGCAGGTAAAGCTGCCACCTGCGGTGCCAGCAACCCATATGGACGCTGGTTCGAGTCCTGGCTTCACTACTTCTGATCTGGCTCTCTGCTATGGCCTGGGAAAGCAGTGGAAGATAGTCTAAGTGCTTGGGCCCCTGCACTCACATGGGAGATGTGGAAGAAGCTCCTGGCTCCTGGCTTTGGATTGGCCCAGCTCCAGCTGTTGTGGCCATTTGGAAAGTGGATGCAAGATCTCTCTTTCTCTTTCTGCCTCTGTTTCTCTGT
This sequence comes from Oryctolagus cuniculus, assembly GCF_051225735.1. NCBI lineage: Eukaryota > Metazoa > Chordata > Mammalia > Lagomorpha > Leporidae > Oryctolagus > Oryctolagus cuniculus. Next base: position 40,130,795 of record NC_142869.1, on the reverse strand, counting down.
ACCTCTGCCTTTCAAAAAAAAAAAAAAAAAAAAGAAAAAAAAAAGAAAAGACACTGGGGACAGAGAAGATTCCAGATTCCAGGCCCAGCAATGAAAGGCAGAACATTGGCTGTGTGGACTTTGCCACTGTAGCATGGAGAGGGAAAAGCTAAGGATAAATATCAGATACACAGCAGGGCCAGTTCTAGGTAGAACTATGGCAATAGCAATTGCTCATAATCTGTGTCTATTTTTACTGGTAGACTGGTTGGATGATTGGAAGGCACTCATAGCATTCTTGTTTTAAAATATCTTTAAATGTCACCTCTGGTTGCCAATGCACATCTGCTTGGGTCATGGTTTGCTTTTGAAGCCGGAGGGGGAAGAGTGGGTAAATCTGAAAGCCGGAGGCCTCAGGGATTCCAAGAAGCTGGGGCTAAGGAGCCTGCAGGACAGGACGGAGGGAACACGGCCCTGGACTCCAGTGTGCAGGACCTTGGAAGTCTCTGCCCACACTCACTTCCAGGGCCAATGTGAGCCCTTGCCCAAGACTGCCCTTCTGTGTGTGTGTGGACTGTGCTATCCTTTAGCCTGGCTGGTGGCCAAACAGGTAGATATTTGTTGTGAGTGTGGATAGAACTTGGGCATGAGGACAGAGGTGTCCCCACGTGGGATCTTTTTTTTTTTTTTTTTTTTTTTTGACAGGCAGAGTGGACAGTGAGAGAGAGAGACAGAGAGAAAGGTCTTCCTTTTCCGTTGGTTCACCCCACAATGGCCGTTGCGGCCGGCGTGCTGTGGCTGGCGCACCGCGCTGATCCGAAGCCAGGAGCCAGGTGCTTCTCCTGGTCTCCCATGCGGGTGCAGGGCCCAAGGACCTGGGCCATCCTCCACTGCACTCCTGGGCCACAGCAGAGAGCTGGCCTGAAAGAGGGGCAACCAGGACAGAATCTGGTGCCCCGACCGGGACTAGAACCCAGTGTGCCGGCGCCCCAGGCAGAGGATTAGCCTAGTGAGCCGTGGCGCCAGCCCCCATGTGGGATCTTAAAACCCCTTATAGTGTGGGATGGAAGAGAAAGGCGGGCCGGGGCCACCATCCTGGGGTGGAACTCCGAGAACACTGAACTTGAAAGTAGCCTTCAAGGTCAGTGTGGAAGTGTATTTGGCCCTATATGAGGACACAATATATTTTATTTAGCCACTTTACTCACTTCCTGGTACTTTCAAATACTTAGACATAGTGTATATAGATTTCCATTTATGGTTCCCCCAGCCCCTAAGGATGCATGGAAAGGAATGCACAAGCCTTTCAGGAGAGATGCAGGCCACGGGTACAGAATTGGCAATTTCAGCCATTAGCCAATGAGTGACCACATCACACATTAGGACACCCTCCCGCAGCCTGGTCAGAGGCTTCCCAGGAAGGGCCCACACCCCATCTCAGCAGTCTATGCACCAAGACTTGAAAGGCTTTCTCTCAGCTGTACTTGGTAAACACTGTGGCTGCTACTTCCTTACTGTAGTACCACGGATAAGCAAAACATAATCCTTAGAGAAAAGGGTGGGCATTTGGGGCAGAGGTTAAGGTACTGTTTGGGGTGCCTGCATCCCATATTGTAACACCTGACTTAGAGTCCTGGTTCTATTCCTGATTCCAGCTTCCTGCTCATGTGTACCCTGGGAGGCAGCAGGCGATGGCTCCAGTAGTTGGGTCCCCACCAGCCCATGGGAGACCCAGATTGAGTTCCCAGCTCCTGGCCTTGACCTGGTCCAGCCCTACTATGATAGGCATTTGGGAAGTGAACCAGTGATGAAAGATTTCTGTCTGAATCTTTCACTCTCAAATAAAAGTAAATAAATAAGTGCATTTTTAAAATGGTAAAAGCAACCCCCTCTGTGGGCAGATGGCTTCTGATAATGCCACCCATGTACACCATTATATAGTTTCCAAATTCCTTCAAAAAAATCACCAAGTTTTCAGAATCTTAGGGGGAAAAGCATCCCCATGCTCATGCCTCATGCCTCCTCTGCAAGGGTATGTAGGGCATGTTTCATCACTTCTATTAGAAGAACAGAAATACCAGGGCTTAATATGCTTAAATAATTCCAAGATCTCAAGATCTCCCAGCAAATAGAAGGAAGGGTCTAGACAGGAATTCAGACCTCTTAACTCCCGGGTTATACCTTTTCACTGCATACAGTCCCAATTTAATTCAGAAACAGAAATGCCAGAAGAAAATTCTAACATTTCCTTTCTGCAAGAGCCTATGAACTGTATTTGGGCAAAGGTTGGCATGTCTATTTATGAGGCTTCCTTAGTTCTGGTTGGTTAATGATATTTAATCACACATGCCTTGCAGTAGGCTGGGATAATGGGGAGAAATGCATAAGGGTCAACCAACAACATGTAATTTGATAAAATCCCAAAGCTTTTATGGAGCACAACTGATCCATTATATACGATTTCATAAGCCAAAGGTAAAATTATAGTTAGAGAAACTGCCTAAAATGTCAGGTAGGTGTACCGGACCATGAAATCCTATTTATTTATTTATTTATTTTCCTCAGTAGTTTCAGAATCTGATAACTTAGGAAGATTGAAAGCTTCATGTGTGGAAGTTGGGTGCATACAGTGAGTCAGTCATCAGAATGGGCAGTGCTCCTTCTGATAAGCTGGTCTCTGACGTCTCCAGTGAGTCAGATAATGAAGTCTTAGGCAGTATTCACAGGGAACTCAGTGAGTGCGTAGTGCTGGGGTGCCTGCCACAAGGTGCTGTGGGGCTAAGGCAGCAGTTAATCCGTGTTGTGCAAGAAACCAACACTTCAAACTTGCCGAGTGAAACCACCACTGGTAGCTCGTGATTCTGCAAGTTGATCACGTGGGCCGGATCCAGATGGACGGTTGTGCTGGGCTGACCCAGGTTTACTCACTTAGTTGCAGTCAAGGTGTGGTTCTGTTGGGTGGCTGTGACCTCTTTCCACACCCTCTTGTCTGCCAGGAGACTGTGTCGAGTTTGCTTACATGGTTTCTAGGCAACGATTCCAAACTCCAAAGTGCAAGCCTGGTTCAAGCTTCTCTTTGCATCACATTCTTATTCATGTCCCACTGAAAAAAAATGTCAGGGGACCCAGTGGCAAGGGGAGGAAATTTAAGAATTTATGACCATTTTTTCCTCCTCCCTCCCTCCATCCCTCCCTTTCTTCTCCTTTCCTCCCTCCCTCCCTCCTCCCTTCCTCCCTTCCTCCCTCCTCCCTTCCTCCCTCCCTCCCTTCTTTCCTTCTTCCTTCCTTCCTTCCTTCCTTCCTTCCTTCCTTCCTTCCTTCCTTCCTTCCTTCCTTCCTTCCTTCCTTCTTTCCCTCCTTCCCTCCTTCCCTCCTTCCCTCCTTCCCTCCTTCCTTCCCTCCTTCCCTCCTTCCCTCCTTCCCTCCTTCCCTCCTCCCTCCTTCCCTCCTTCCTTCCTCCATCTTTCCAACTCCTCCCTCTATCCATCTTTCCCTCTCTCCCTCCCTTCTTTTCTTTTTTGAATCTACTATAGGTTTTGCAAACCCCTCAAAACTTTCATTGTGTTATACCAGACTTGATGTCCATAATGCCACTATCTAACTCAGGTCCATTTTCTGAGGCGGCTCCTCAGGTCTCTCTCTTTAAGGGCAGCCCTCCTTGACCTGGAGAGCTATGACCTAAAAACAGGAATTGTCTCCATACCCTGCATCCATGTGATACAGAGAAAAGATAAACCAAATAAACTTGTCATTACAAATGGGAAGCATGGGAGGAAGAAAGCATTTGTTGATGCACAGGAATTATTTTTTTGAATTGATTTTTTAAATATGTTGATCTTGTAGTTTGCAATCATTTTTCTTTTTTTAAAGATTTACTTAATTTATTTGAAAGGCAGAGCTACATAGAAGGGGAGAGAGAGAAAGAGAGGAAGAGAGAGATTGCTCTTCCATCTGCTGCTTCACTCCCCAAATGGCTGCAATAACTAGGGCTGGGCCAGCCCAAATCAGGAACCAGGAACTCCATCTGGGTCTCCCACATGGTTGACAGGGGCCCAAGTACTTGACCACCTTCCATGGCCCTCCCAAGGTGCATTAGCAGGGAGCTGGATCAGAAGTTGAGCAGTCAGGACATGAACCGCTGCCCATATGGGATGCTGGACTTGCTTTCAGTAAGGTCAAGGATATCTTACTTCAGGGGCCACTCTGAGAGAGAAATTTTGACTGTCGCAATTATTTTTTTAAAGATTTATTTTATTCATTAGAAGGAGTGATCAAGAGAGACAAAGAGAGAGAAAAAGAAAGAATCTTCTATCTGCCAGGTCACACTCCCCAAATGGCTGCCATGGCTGGAGCTGGGCCAAGACAAAGCCAGCAGCCCAGAACTCCATCACGGACTCCCACAGAGGTGACAGGGATACAAGCACTTGGGCCACTTGCCACTACTTTGACCATGTGTATTAGCAGGGAGCCGAGTCAGAAGCGCCTCAGCCAAGACTTGAAACAGTGCTCCAACACGAAATGCGAGCTTTGCTGTGCTTAACCCACTGAGCCACAATGTCAGCCCTAATTGTCACAGTGTTTGAGGGGGCACCATTTACTAGGGAAATACCAAGGATTCTACAAGCTCTGCAAAATGTAGAGCAGTTTGCACAGTGCCTAACTGATGCATGAACTCCCCGACTTTTAAATGTCTCAGAGTACATTTGTAGGCAAAAGACCTGCTTACAATGCTCTAAGCTTAATGCCTAACTCTATTTTTATATAAACACAGACTATTCAGGGCATATTTAAATACATATTGAATTTTCTATGACTGTAACAACCATGTAAGTGAAGAGAAGATTATACTTTGCTTTGTTGGGAACTTAACCAAGAGTTGTTAGCCACGTCAGACAATTGTGTCACAGAGAGCAATATTCTTGGGGACACATGAATTGCCAACACTGCACTATATTAGTTGGCATTCCCAGCTATTGTAATCATAGTAATTCTACATTTGACACAAACAGCAGACTTCTTCATTTTGTCTTCTAAAGTAGTCATGTCTGAGTTTCTGTATACTGAAATATGTTATTACTTTGTTATACATTTCTTTTTATTTCTTCTTTAAATGATAGTTATGGTATTATATTGATTTTTAGAACATTTAAGATTTCACTTGTGATTTTAATCTCAAGATAGCAAAGAAGATATCATGAAATACTTCTCTTTGGCAGACATAGAGCTTAGAAGCACTACTCTAATGCAAACTTATTAGGACAGGATAACTCCCAGGAGCACAGTTTAAACATGAAAGAGGCTACCCATTCCACGAACTTACACCCAGGGTCATGGCTAAACAGGAAGATAGATTAAAGATTGGAAAATTGGCGTCTTATTTAGTTAGAAACTAGATGAGACTTGGGTAGGTTTTCATAGCACCCTAGTAAGTGGCGTTTTATGGCTTTAGAAAGACATTTGATTTATATTTTTTAATATGTTTTCAAATGTCATCATACCTTTATAGCCTCCTTAGGCTATTTCAGCCCATAGCCTTGGGTTCTGTGTGTACTGAAGCAACTGTCCTGTGGTCACTTCCTTGCTCTCTGCCTCTGGACTGCAGCATGGCTGTGGGCATTGCTGTAGCTCCTGCCCCAGAGGTCTGTCCTCAGTTGCTTGCTCCAGCACGGAGGAGCTTTGACTCCCAGCCAGGCACCTGCTTTCATAGTGCTCAGACAGAAGATAAGTCCATCTGGTGCCAGCACAAGTTAACTCTGGCTCCAAAACTGGTTGGCCTCCAATCCTGATGGATATCTTGTTTCCTGGATTTCATCCTCCATTTGGCCATATCAACCCTACTGCTGCTTGCCTTCACCAAATTATAGCTTCCTTCTGGGCAGTTTGGTATCTCCAAAAAAGAAGACTTGAGTAAGTTCTCAAAGGGTGAATCCCTAATTTCAGCAGGAAATATAAATTTGATTATGGTTTAGTCCCAGAGTTATTTGTTTTTCTCAATTTGTGAAAATAAACCTAAAGAAATCTGGATTCCCAAACACCTCACTAGATTGTCAAGATTCAATCATGATGGATTGCATATTTTTCCCTACAACAGAGAGAAGTTGGTCAATCTACGCACTCAACCCTTTTTCATCAGTGGGTCTGATGGGAGCATTTTACTCTGCTCTACTTCCTTACCTGCCCGGGCCTAGCAGAGCTGTTAATCTCTTGTAGATAGTAAATCAGCTCTTTTACTTTTTTGACACCTGTTTTTTCCATCTCTGCAGCACTGATAGAGACCATAAACTAACAGGTTGGCATTTTAAAAGAGTTCTTTCTTCTATCCTAAATTATGTTGTTTGGAGGTGACTCTATCTTATGTGGCTATAGAAGTTTTCTTTTTCAAATGTGTTCCATCTTGCTTGGTAGGTGTATCCTAACTCTTTGTCAGCATTACCTCTCTACCATATCAAGGTGAACCAAATGATGTCTTTAAAAGCCATGGAAACACTTGGCCTTGAAAACATGTGTTATTGTTTTTTGTTTGTTTGTTTGTTTCTTTATTTTGGATGAATAGGCACTAGTTCTGGCTGTTATTGGAAATAGCACAGCAAGATGATAAAGAAACACTTCATGACATGATTTTATTAAAAACAGCAAATAGAGGTTCCCTTCACCAAACACCTGATGTCACCTTTGAGCTTTGGACTTGGGAACTGCCCCTGCTGGGCAATGTCTTACCAAGAGGCCTTCCCCTTGGCCAGAGCTGATTCATAGCTCAGAGGACACCTGATCTAAGCTGAGAAATCAGATTCTCTCTGGGGCTCCACTATGGAAATGAGACGCCTAGAGATGGGACCTTCTGTAGCCAACACGGGTCAGTGGCAGTGCTGCAGAGAGAAGGTTTGCAGATACTCTTTGCTGAGGTCTCAGCCGGCAGACCTAGTGTTTTCCTTTTGTCCTTGAACTCTGGGAGCTGCCTTAGCATCCTTTGAATAAATTGCCTCTGTTACTTAACTTAGCCAGAGACTGTTTCTATCACTTGCAACCAAAAGAATGTTAACTAACACAGAGACAATGGCAGAGAATACCAATGCAGCAAAATGACTACCACGCTTAATGATAAGAGAATGAAGACAGACAGCCCCTACAGAAAGTGGCAGAGTTTCCATCCTGGGTGTGTTGGTAACCTTGGTTTGCAAATTAAAAAGTAGGACACATGACCTAATTTGTATGAAAATGCTTATGGGAAAAATAGCATAGCATATTTGAAAGCAGAAATGTCTGGAAATACATAAGCTGTTTGGTTACATTAGTTAGAAAGACATGTATGCTCACTTCTTTACAAGACAAAGAAAACACAATGGGTGAGGGGGATTCGCAGAGGACTTTCAAGCCACTCAAAAATTAAAACAAAAAATGTCACTTTGCTCCATCCTGGGACGGTCATGCCTTCTCCTGGTAACCCTGAATTCAGCTTTCTCTCAGGAGGAAAACAGGGACAGCATATCAATGAGGGCTCAACTTTACATTCTTATGATCAGTGAGAACAGCCTAATAGTCTCTCAATCACCCTGGGTCACCTTCCTGGGCTATTTATTTGTTTGAAATGCAGCAGAAAAGCTGCTTTGTCAACAGTTCTGGAGGTCCCTGGCCCCAGGGGAGAGACAATGGGGAGACTGAAGGAGATTTTTTGTCGTGTATTGTTGGAAGGGTGTCTGTTCAGAGTGAAGGGCAGTTTGGCTTCATAAACCTAATTATACAGAATCCTGTCTGGGAGAATACAGTTGCCCTGTTCTGCTGGCTACCTGAAAGACTGAATGTTTTTTCCAGGTCTCCACTCAAGAAAACAGAGCACCATACACCAGGGTAATAGATATTATTTGCCAGGTGATCCATTTGGCTTTGTAAGTTTAGTGTTTTCAGTTTGATAGGTATACTTTTGATTGGATTTATGCTTCCAATCATCAACTGGGAAATATTTCTGATTCAATAAGACACAGTACACTGCAGTAAGTATTTCAGTAAACAGGGCCTCTTGGTTGCTGTATGCTAGGAGGGGATTCATCAAATTTCTTCAAGAGGGTTCTATCAGATTTTTAGGACAGTATATTTGTCTCAGAACAAAGACAAACTATTGCCAGTAACATAAGCTGGCGAAGTTAATCTAATTTGCAGTAATGCAGTCATTTTGAGGTTTAATTCACAGACGCCTTCGGTAGAATCTGAAGTGAAATGAAGATGTGCATAGCCTTTGATCAAATGAAGGATGAACCCATAAAAGAAGATGTAGGAGTCGATATTTCACAAGTATCCTGGCTAGTTATCATTTAGGTAACACGGGGAAAACAAGCGCCCCCGCAGCAGCAGCCACAGTCAATGAATGGGATGTTCACTTTGTAATCATTGGTGTGGGAAGAAATGCTTTTAGCCACAATAGAGCCTTGACGTTGGACTTTGGTGACACCACAGTGAAACCTGTACTGGAATTCACAGCCTTTTGATTCCCTGTAAACAGCCTTATTGAATTCAGAACTGCTTCTTCTTTAAATAGAAGCCATCACTGCTGGATCCCCACTGGAGTGCCAATGACATTTTGGGAGAAACATACAGGCAGATTCGAGTTTTCAAAGGTCTGTCTGTACTTTCCAACTTGGTTATCTTAAAACTTACACGAAAGCAAACTCATGCATGAAGATCCACTTTAGATTTATTTACTGTTTTTATTTTTGAAAGAGAACTACAAGACATTAACATGTATCAAGCACATATATACCAAGTACTTTTAAGAATTTTGTATGCAGGCCGGCGCCGCAGCTCAATAGGCTAATCCTCCGCCTTGCGGCGCCGGCACACCGGGTTCTGGTCCCGGTCGGGGCACCGGATTCTGTCCCGGTTGCCCCTCTTCCAGGCCAGCTCTCTGCTATGGCCCAGAAGTGCAGTGGAGGAGGATGGCCCAAGTCCTTGGGCCCTGCACCCACATGGGAGACCAGGAGAAGCACCTGGCTCCTGGCTTTGGATCATCACAGTGTGCCGGCCGCAGCGGCCATTGGAGGGTGAACCAACGGTAAAGGAAGACCTTTCTCTCGTCTCTGTCTCTCTCACTGTCCACTCTGCCTGTTAAAAAAAAATAAAAAATAAAAGAGTTTTGCATGCAAACTAGCATTGTAGCTTAGTGTATAAAGCATCCCATATGGGTGCCGGTTCGTGTCCCGGCTGCTCTACTTCCAATCCAGCTCCCTGCTAATGGCCTGAAAAGCCGCAGAGGATGAAGTGCTTGGGTCCCTGACACCCATGGAGGAGACCCAGAAGTAGCTCCTGGCCCAGCCCCTGGCCATCTGGGAAATGAACCAGCGACCAGTGGATAGAAGTTCTCTCTCTCTCTCTGTAACTGACTTTCAAATAAATAAATCAAAAAAGGAAAAAATGTTTGCAAGTCATAACTCTGACTTTCAAATAAATTTAAGAAAAAAAAGAATTTTGCAAGAGTTCAGTCATTTATTCCTCAAAATGGCCCCACTCAGTGAATGCCATTTGTATCATCATCACCATCTTACAGCTGAGAGGATGACTAATGTCCTTCGGTCTCCTCAGCACTGGCAGAGTGGGGGTGGAAACTGCACTGGGGGCAGGGGCTGCACTCCTAAGAGTAGCACTACATTCTTCTGCAGTCTTTGCTCCCAAAATTGTTACTGTCAATCAACACAAAATGTTCTGAATGTGCATGTGGGCTGGAATTTCATTGTGGATATCCATTTGTTGGGGCTTCAAGGGAAGCAGAAATGTTAAGAACCTTGGCATTCACCTACAAACCAGAGCATGCTCCTCTGAATGTCCCTCATGTCTGTTCACATTTTATCTTATTAAGAGTTTTCTGGCCTCATATATATATATATATATATATGAATATTTGTCAAATCTTTCCCCCATAGTAAAATGCACAGATTTCTTTTAGTATTTGCATTTTAAATTTTTTTTTTATTTTTTTTATTTTTTTTAACTTTTATTTAATGAATATAAATTTCCAAAGTACGATTTATGGATTACAATGGCTTCCCCCACATACCGTCCCTCCCACCCACTACCCTCCCCTTTCCCACTCCCTCTCCCCTTCCATTCACATCGATTCATTTTCGATTATCTTAATATACAGAAGATCAGCTTAGTATACATTAAGTAAGGATTTCAACAGTTTGCTCTCACACAGAAACATAAAGTGAAAAATAATAGATGATTTTTTTTTAAATGATGATGAAATCAGATCAGACCTATTGTCATGTTTAATCCCAGTGAGAGTCAAGTTGGGAGTTGATAATTTCTTTTTTTCTTTTTTTTTTTTTTTTACAGAGGATCAGTTTAGTATGCATTAAGTAAAGATTTCAACAGTTTGCACCCCCATAAAAACACAAAGTGAAATATATTGTTTGAGTACTCGTTATAGCATTAAATCTCAATACACAGCACATTAAGGACAGAGATCCTACATGAGGAGTAAGTGCACAGTGACTCCTGTTGTTGACTTTACCAATTGACACTCCTGTCTATGGCATCAGTAGTCTCCCTATGCTCCGGTCATGAGTTTCCAAGGCTATGGAAGCCCTCTGAGTTCTCCGACTCTTATCTTGTTTAGACAAGGTCATAGTCAAAGTGGAGGTTCTCTCCTCCCTTCAGAGAAAGGTACCTCCTTCTTTGAAGACCTGTTCTTTCCACTGGGATCTCACTCGCAGAGATCTTTTTGCCAGAGTGTCTTGGCTTTCCATGCCTGAAATACTCTCATGGGCTTTTCAGCCAGATCCGCATGCCTTAAGGGCTGATTCTGAGGCCAGAGTGCTATTTAGGACATCTGCCATTCTATGAGTCTGCTGAGTATCTCACTTCCCATGTTGGATCACTCTCCCCTTTATTTATTCCATCGGTTAGTGTTAGCAGGTACTAGACATGTTTATGTGCTCCCTTTGACTCTTAGTCCTTTCATTATGATCAATTGTGAACTGAAATTGATCACTTGGACTAGTGAGATGGCATTGGTACATGCCACCTTGATGGGATTGAATTGGAATCCCCTGGTATGTTTTTAACTCTACCATTTGGGGCAAGTCAGCTAAATTTGGGGCATTTTAAATTTTTTTAAAGGAATTTATTAATACATTAGATTCTCAGGGTCACAGCAAATGCATGATAATTATCACAACACAATTCTCATGTTACTCTGATATTAATATAAAGAGTACAGGTTCAATGTAGTTCATAGTTACAATTCTAATATAACCTAATATGACAATTCCCTTCCTCCATTCCACTTTCTTTTTCTTTCTTCCTTTTTCTCTCTCTCTTTTCCTTCCTTCCTTCCTTCCTTCTTTCCTTTTTTTCCTCCTTCCATTCTTTCTTCCTTTTTTAATTTTTGAGGTAACATTTTTAATTTACATTATAGTGATAAACTTAATGCTCTACTAACTAAAGAGTTCAGCAAGTAAAATATAAAAAGACCATAGTTCAGCAGAAATAAAGGCAAAGACAATAAATAATAATCAAATGAAAAGATGTCAACTTCAGTCAGATACAGTACATTTTAAATTAATACAGATATTAAAACTACGATACTATTTCCTTCTTAACCATTTGTTTGGCAAAGATATAAAACAAAGTATGGCAATGTATAAATGCAGCAATACTGATAATACAAGGCATTTCTTTCTTTGTTTTTGTGATTTGATTTTTTTGTTTGTTTGTTTCATTCTAAATTTTAGCTCCCACATGTAAGGGTGAATGTGAAGTATTTGTTTCTCTGTGTCTGGCTTATTTCCCTCAACCTGTGGTCCTCTAGTTGGTAGAATTTCATTCTTTTTTTTTTTTTTTTTTTTTTTTTTTTTTTGACAGGCAGAGTGGACAGTGAGAGAGAGAGACAGAGAGAAAGGTCTTCTTTTTTTTTTCCGTTGGTTCACGCCCCAATGGCCGCCATGGCCAGCGCACCATGCTGATCCGAAGCCAGGAGCCAGGTGCTTCCCCTGGTCTCCCATGGAGGTGCAGGGCCCAAGCACTTGGGCCATCCTCCACTGCACTCCCGGGCCACAGCGGAGAGCTGGACTGGAAGAGGGGCAACCGGAACAGAATCCGACTGGGACTAGAACCCGGTGTACCAGCGCCGCAGGTGGAGGATTAGTCTATTGAGCCGCGGCGCCGGCCTCATTCTTTTTTTTAACAGCTGAATACTATTCCCCCGTGTATATACACCACATTTTCTTAATCCATGCTTCTGATGATAGACACCTTGGCTGATTCCATATCTTGGCTATTGTGAACAGTGCTGCTATAAACATGGTGGGGTAAATATCTCTTTGATACAATGTGCTTATGTCTTTTGGGTACATACCCAGAAAGGAAATTGCTGGGTCATATGGCAAGTATATTTCTAGCTTTCTAAAGAAATCCTCATACTCTTTTCCACAGTAGCTGCATTAATTTACATTCCAACCAGCAGTGTATTAGTGTTCTTCTTTCTCCACACCTTCGCCAGCATTTGTTACTCTCTGTCTTTTGGGTTTTAGCCATTTAGACATGGGGTGAGGTGATATCTCATTGTGGTTTTGATTTGCATTTCCCTGATGGCTAATGATGTTGAACGTTTTTCATATATTTCTTTTTTTAATGTTAAAGGAGCTTTTTTTAAAAGATTTATTTTATTTATTTGAAAGACAGAGTTACATAGAGAAGTAGAGCCAGAGAGAGAGAGAGAGAGAGGTCTTCCATCTGGTGGTTCACTACCCAAATGGCCACGACAGCCAGAGGTAAGCTGATCTGAAGCCAGGAGCCAGGAGCTTCTTCTGGGTATCCCACCAGGTACAGGGACCCAAGGACTTGGGCCATCTTCTACTGCTTTCCCAGGCCACAGCAGAGAGCTGGATCGGAAGTGGAGCAGCTGGGACTTGAACGGGCACCCAAGTGGGATGCCGGCACTGCAGGCCAGGGCTTTAACCCACTCGCCACAGCACCGGCCCCATATATTTCTTATTTTGAGAACTGTCTGTTGAGTTCCTTTGCCTGTTTTTTTTTTTTCTTTTATTGTTGAGGTTTTTGTGTCCTTTATACATATATTCTGGAAATATATAACTATATATATTCACTTTATTATTTTCTTTGATATGCAGAAGATTTTGAGTTTGATAAAATCCCATTTGTGTAGTTTTACCTTTGCTGCCTGTACTTTGGGGGGTCTTATCCAGAAAATCATCACCTACTCCAATATCTTTGACTGTTTCCCTTATATTTTCTTACAGCAACATCATAGTCTCAGTTCTTAAATTTTTGACCATCTTGAGTTGATAAAATGCACAGATTTCAACTATACAGTATGATGAATTTTGACAAGTATATATACCTGTACGCCAATATTATAATCAGTTATAAAATGTTGCTCATTACCCTGGAAAACTCCAACCCTGGAAAGTTCTCTTCAAAGTCTACAGACTCTCCCTTCTGGCAACCACTACTCTGGTTTCCATCTGTATATATTAATTTTGCCTGTTACCTAATACACAGTATGTTCTTGGGATCTAGCTTTTTTCACTCAACAAGATGTTTTCTAGTTTCCTAGATTCCCATAATGTTGTATCAATAGTTTTTCTTTTTAACTGCTAAGTAGTATCCCATAGTATAAATATGCCATAGCTTATTTACCCTTCTGTTGATGGACAATTTGCTTCTAAATTTATGCTATCATGAATGAAACTGGCATGTACATTCTTGTTTAAATCTTTTTGTAGAAATATATTTTCATTTATTGGAGATAAATACACAGAAATGGAAATATTGGGTCACAAGGTAAAGTATATTGTGAGCATTATAAAATATTCAAGTAATTCTCCAAAGTGATCTTCATCATTTTATAATCCCATTAACCTTGCAAGAAAGATTCAGTTTTTCCACATTATCTCTCACACTTAATATTACTCATCCTTTTAATTTTCAGCTATTCTACTGGGTATGTAGTGCTATCTTATTGTTATTTGGATTTGCATTTCCCTAGTGATTAATCATTCTGGCAATTATTTTTACTAGTTTATTGGCCATTTGCATATCCTTTATGGTGAAGTGTCTATTAAGAAGCTTGCCCATTTTTTAAACTGGAGTTGTTTTTCTTTAAAATTCCAGGTTTCTAAGTGACTTATTTATTAGAGGCATGGGGCAGTATTTGTTAGGATCAGTTTGGCAGGAAGCAGACACTGAGAGGACAACATGTACAAGTAACGGGGAGTAATCTTGAGATCAACACCTATAGGATGGAAGGAAGAAGTTAATCATCCATGCAGCTGCAACAGAAATCAGCCAGCACTATGCAGAGTTTGAAGTTTGGTTGGCCCTCAGAGTTGTTCCCTGTTGGGGCAAGGGACCACACCTTTATTCTTCTAAATCAATAAGCTATTGGAGGGGATCTCCTCCCAAAAGAGGGTCTGACTTCTTCAGCCTAGGGAGATATCAACTGAAAGTTGTCAGCCAATAGCTTTCTTTCTAAAATTTAGCTTGTTTATTCAAGAGAGAAAGAGAGAGGGAGAGGGAAATGCTACCTCCCATCCACTAGTTTACTATTCAAATGCCTGCAATAACTGAGGCTAGACCAGGCCAAAGCCAGGAGCCTGGAACTATGTCAAGTGTCCTGTGTGGGTTGCAGGGATGCAACTACTTGAGCCATCATCACCTTCTGCCTCCCAGGGTGCTGTTACCAGTTCACCAAATCAGAAGCAGAGCCTGGGCTCAAAACCGGTGACTACAATAGAGGATACCAGCACCCACGTAATGCTTCATCACTGTAACAAGTGCCTGCCCTCATCCAGCTTCTTTCTAAGCAACTGGTAGAAAAATACACCAGTCTGAAAGGGGCTCTGAGTGACGCAACATGTATCCATGATGAGTAGAAAGAGCATTGCTAATATTCTGTCCAAGTCTATGGTTCAGATTTTATCTCCATGACACTTTTGATGAACAGTTTTAAAAAATTCTCTCCAATCTATTTACCAAATGTTTTCCTTTATGATTAATGCTTTTCACATTCTAAAACATTTTTGCATATTCCAAGGTCACATTTGTTATTGATCCATTAATTTGTTCTGATACCAGTACTGTATTGTCTTGATGACTGTAGCTGTATATGAAATCTTATAAGGCGGTGGTCTAAGTCTACTATATATGGTTAACATTTTCAATATTGCTTAATCTATTATTCTAAATTTTTTTTTATTTTTTATTTTTTGACAGGCAGAGTGGACAGAGAGAGACAGAGAGAAAGGTCTTCCTTTGCCGTTGGTTCACACCCCAATGGCTGCTGTTGCCGGCGTGCTGCGGCTGGCGCGCCGCGCTGATCCGAAGGCAGGAGCCAGGTGCTTTTCCTGGTCTCCCAAGGGGTGCAGAGAGCTGGCCTGGAAGAGGAGCAACCAGGACAGAATCCGGCGCCCCGACCGGGACTAGAACCCGGTGTGCCGGCGCCGCAGGCAGATTAACCTATTGAGCCGCCGCACCGGCCTATTCTAAATTGTTTAGTATTATTTGTACATTTTAGTGTCAGTTTATCATTTCTGCTAAAGGGTATGTATAGTAGTATTTTGTTGGAATTGCATTGGATCTGTAGATCATTTGAGTAATATGCCAGGCAAAATAATTTTTCCCCTCCCTTCCCCTTGATCCTGCTAAGAATGCCCATGTCCTGATTCTTGGAGCTTGTAAATAGGCTATGTGGCAAAGTGGACTTAAGGTTGTAGATCAAACTGAGTTTTTCACTCATCTGACTTTAATACAGGACATTGTTGCGGTTTATTTGGGTAGATCTTGTGTTATCACAAAGTTCCTTAAATGTGGAAGAAGGAGGCACAGAGGAGATCAAAATGATGCAATATAAGAACTTGACATACTATTTCTGGCTTTGAAGATGAAGAAAGAGGGCCCCAAGCCAAAAGAAGTCAGTGGCCTTTAGAAGCTGGAAAAGGCAATTAAGTGGATTCTCGCCTAGAGCCTTGGAAAGCAACAGTCTTGACACTTTGATTTTTAACCCAGTAAGACCCCCATCAGACTTCCTGATCTGCAGAGCTATAAGGGAGTGGATTTGTATCATTTTACCACAATTTACTTACTGTGCATTTTGTCACATCAACCATAAGAACGTAAAACAGGAAATAACTGCTTTCTTCAGAATACTAAATCTTCTATTCTGAGCATGGGTGACTCTCCGTGTAATTAGATGTCCTTTAATCTCATGGCAATATTTTGTCATTTCAGTTTAGAAAATTTGTGTGCCCTAAGTATTTTGTGTTTCTTGATGCTATTATTAGTGATTTTTTTCAAGTATTATATTCCAATTGTTTGTAATTTAATTTACTTGAGAGACCTAGCAGGGTTTTTGTAGATTGTTTTGTATTTTCAATGTACATAATATCATTTGTGAATAAAGGGTCTCAGTTTTATTTATTCTTTTTCAGTCTTTAAGCCATTTATTTATTTTTCTTGCCATGTTGTGTTGGCTAGTCTTTTAGCGCAATGTTGAATGGAAGTAGTTGGAGCAAAATCTTTCCCTTATTCCTTTACTTAGAGGGAAGATATCTAAAATTTAAATTGTAACTATATTGTGTCTGTAAATCTTTAATTTCAGTTTATGGTAGTTTATTTCTATTCATGTTGTCTGGGAGATTTTATTACATAGGAGTTGAATTTTAAAAAGTATTGTTGTGCTTCTGTAAAGATTTTATGTTAGCTCTCCTTTATTCTGTTAATGTGATACCTCTAGCATTAAAATGACCTTACATTCCTGATATAGACTCCACTAGGTTGTAACATATTATCCTATGCATGTATTGTTTGAGTCATCATGTCAACACTCTGTCGAAATGGCTGCATCTATAGTCACTAGGGAAAGTGGTCTCTTAGTTTCTATTCTGGTAATACATCTGCTATTTTGTTTTATACTGGTTTCACAAAAAAGTCGGTGAGTATTCTGTTCTCATCTATTTTCTGAGAGAATTTGGGTGAGACTGTGTCATTACTTCCTTTGTAAAGGATATTGTAGAACTATCAGTTAAGACATGGGCCTTGACTTTTTTTTTTTACAGGAAGGACTTGACTCCTGCCAACAATCACTTGAGTTTGGAAGTCGATTCTTCTCCAGTCAAGTCTTTAGGTGAGACTGACTGATACCTTAGAAGCCTTGTGAGACCCTGGGGCATAGAAACTACTGGGAACCATCTGGGGGAACCCTATACTTCCGAGGCTATATCTCCAGGGACCCCATCAGGATCTCATGGAGGAAAGCTAAGAAAGATCTCCCGGTGGTGGGGAAGCACAAGGAAAGAGTAGGCACTGTGAGATGCTTATGCTCCATGGACAAAGACTTTTCCAGAACCTTATCCCAGTGCAAGGAAGGAAATTCTTCCTTCTGGTGCCCTTTCTATCATTTTTATCTTGTTTAAGGAGAAAAAATAGTCAATAAGGTAAACATTTCACAGAAATATATTGAGAATTCTACAGTCAGGGTAGGGAGTAGCAATCAAGAGGGAAGAAAAAGTTCTATTACTAGAGAAACCCTTGTAAAAGACACAATCCAAACAAATATAGATTTACTCAGGGTAGTGTAAAATGCTCCCCCACACCCCAGCTTATCCCCACCCCAACAGGGCTGTGGTATAATGATAGTGGATTATGGCTGGAAGGGGTGTACGACACCATGAACTTGACAAGGACTACTTAGGGAAGTCTAAAGTTATGAAGAGAGGCAAAAACAAAGAAACCAAAGGGAATTTGAAGTCTCTGCCACCTACAGCTACAGCAAACATTAAACGGTTCCATTCCTGGCCAGATTACCACAAATTCTCAAATTAATGTCCCATTTAACTCTGTTCCTATTACTATTACTATTATAAAACATTTCAAAGTTTTCTCTGAAAATTTGTGGAGGGAAAACTAATATGCCAGGGAATTGTGTGTTAAAATTAAGGGTCCTCCAGACCTTATCCATCCTGCTCACCCTCCTCATTGCCAGCCTTTTCTTAACTGACCAGCTTAGCAGGTCTTTAGCAGGTCATCTCATCTGGTTGACCATATCTAGGTCCAGTCCTTAACCCTAAAAGTTGCTGGCTCTAGCAGGACACCGTGTTTCTCTCTGTTAAAATCAGCTCGTCAAAGTTTCTTCTGTCCTCCACTCTTCTATTGTCCTATAGACAAGCATAGCTTCTATATTGTTTTGGATTTTTCCAGTGTTATGAAGGTTTTCTGTGTCCTTTTGCATTTTAACTCTTTCCTACCGTATTTTTAGAAATTGTTTCCCTTTATATTTCTCCCCAGAGACTGAGTCTGACGTCAGTTGTTCAGACCATGGTTTGTTAATCCCATCCCCAACTCTTAAGTTTTTTCCTAATTTGATGGTTTTGAGTGTTCTTGAACTATTCCCCATTTTTCTTAAACCTTGTTTTGAAAGGTTAAAAGGAAGCCTTGTGTCTCTTAATGTGACACTTATGTACTTAATCAACATTTTCCTTTACCAAGCAGGGCCCTTTTACAAACCAATACATAATCAAAGACATAGAATAGGTCCTTGATTCAGGAATCTGTTGATTCTATTTCATGCTGTGGACCACATGTGCACTCTCTTTCCTTTTTTCTCACTCTCTAGGAGTCAATTCAAATCACAGTGGTTCAAAGGACTTTTACATAGTAATTGTTTTACGTCAAAATTGTCACCACTTTCAAGAAAATAATTTTTAACTTCTTGATCATTTGTATCCTTGATGTCATGATTGTATTTTGAGTAGGGTAAGATGCTTGTGGGCTCTGTAAAAGTAATGTTCACTCACTGCTTCCCAAAACTGATTTGTGATTTAAACCAAAAGTGAGACAACGGCATTTCTGATTTCAGCTTTGTTTGCCTCTCTGGAAATTCTGGCAGTAAAATGCAAGTTGTTGCCATCGTTAGAAGTCTTGAAAATTAGCATAGTGGTTGAGCAGCTCCTTCTGCCTGGTTACAAGAAGAAATTCACTGAAAGATGGGCTAAATAAAGAGAAGTTTATTGTAAGTATACAAACATCTCTCAAGGGGTCCAATTTTAGCAAGTACAAGGATAGCAGAATGCTACAGATCTGAAAGTTATCAGTAAATTCTCTTTTTTGCTCTCATTTTCTTTCTTTCCCTGTCTCTTTGGTCCCATTGTCACTTATCTATGCATCACCCACTTCAGTCTCTTGTATGAGTATTTGTAAAGCAGCAGCTCCCACCTCTGATCACAAAAAGGCATTCAAGTCTGCATAACCAAAGCCAGGAGAGAGCATGTGATGGCCTCAGCTTGGATGAAATTTCAGCTTTGATTAAATCAGCTCACACCATCAGACAGGCAAAGACCATTATAATGTCCCTTCCAGTCATTGCCAGACACACTCTCTAATAAGGGATGCGAGCAGCAAGAAAGTGGCAGGTAGAGTGACAGTCATCTCCAATGCAAGGTGTGGCCAAGTTGGTATTTCTATAATTTATTCAGTGTTGTTGTCAAATATCAAGTTATCATATCTGCCTCCTTGTAATTTGGGATGGACTCATCTATGATAAGATTTCTCGCCAATCTCCAACTTTCAAGAAGATTTTACCATAAAAATATGTTTTGATCATAATTTCTTCTAGTTTACTGATTTTACGGATGTTATAGAAAATGTATAAATAGATCATATCCTTTAATAATACTCCCATCTTTCTTTTTGTTTTAAACATCTATTTATTTATTTGAAAAGCAAAGTTACAGAGAGAGAGAGAGAGAAGGAGAGACAGATAGAGATCTTCCCATCTGCTGGTTCACTCCCCAAATGGCTGCAAAGATGGGGACTGAGCCAGACTAAAGCCAGGAGCCAGGAGTGTCATCTGGGTCACCCACATGAGTGCAGGGGCCCAAGGATTTGGGCAGTCCCCTGCTGCTTTCCCAGATGCATTAGTAGGGAGCTGGATCAGAAGAGGAGCAGCCAAGACTTGAACCAGTACCCATCTAGGATGTCAGTGCTGCAGGGTACAGCTGCACCATGACACCAGCCCCTCCAATCTCTCTTTATAGGTATCTTCAGTATCTCGGAAAGATGCTTGCTGAAGCCAGAAAGGTAATTAACTGTGCTTATGTTTAGTCTTTTGTTGTTGGTGTTAATGATTGAAGCTTTGATAAACATTGTGAGTTTAATGATTACTAGTGTATTTTCTCAAAATTTACCAGTTGAAGATGATAATTATTGATGATACTAGTTGAGAAATGACAAACATCATCTACACATGATCTTTGATATGTATCTAGTAATGCCTGATATGTGACATTAAAATCATTTACTTAAAGATTATAGTTGAATTTCTCCCTTTTAAAATAAAAATTTTCACATTTTCAGTTAAAAAGGGGCTAAAGATAGTTCAACTTCTAAAAGCAAGACCTAAGTAATTTCCTTTAGTGTTGAAGGATTACTATAAAATTATAAAATTCTTCTTACCTCCCCTCTGCTCCCTACACATAGAAAGAATCATAGAATTTATAGAAATTTTACAGATGACTCCTGACACAAAATATATGTTTAAGGATTCTCCATTCTTTGCCTGGGAATCACCCATTTACAATCATCAATGGCAAATGGCTAATCCCATACTGATGTACCGCTGCCAACCCTCCCACACGGACTATTCCTCCCATTATAAATTAGTGTGTGGCCGGGGAGAACAAATTACCTCGAACATTAACCTAGGGAATACACAATCAGAACTAGCTGCAAGAAATGAAAGTAATTGAATGTACTCCCAAACTAAAGAGCAATGCGTTCTGAATGATCTACTGTTGGGATTGTCTCCATTGCTGCTTCCCTCCACTGATGCAAGTGATTGGCGAAGTGCATTACCAACGACGGTTCCTGAAACCAGAGAAATCCATTCTCCACGGCCTGCTCTTCTGCATAGATTAAGCCCTACACAGTCAAAAAAATACATTTCTTTAAAAATGTAGGCGCCAATCTTTTTTAACATTATAAAGCTGATTTAATATCATAAAAAGGGCAGATTCTCCCACAGGAGACAATGTCCTCCTAGTTAATAGGACCTTTTCAAAGTTCCCATACCTTCACTCTGCATGGTAAAGTACAAAGAAAGGGGAAGAAGAGTGGATTTGCTTGGACAGCCTCTGTAACTGCTCATACTCTGAGTTTTCTTGGATCTTTAGTGAAAGAATTCACTTTGATCAAGTTGTTCAAAGCTTCCAATTACCTACAGGATAAGAATTATGGATACCAATTTATGATCATGATTTAGATTCTCTAAGTATTTAAATATAATGCTATAGAATGAATGAGAATAATTAATATTAATATTACATATTTATAGCATTTCAATTTCCAGAGGGCTTTCATGTACATTATTGAATTCAACTTCCAAGCCCTTCTTTGTGATAGTCTAAGAACCCAAGGATAATATGAGAATTTACAACTGATTTACTTACAGTGAGCATGTACTTTGCCCTGTTTTGCCAGAATGCATTTTTTTCCAGCTAGTCTTTGCTGCTGCTACTTGATTTACTTCCTAAATAACATTTTTTTTTTGACAGGCAGTGTGGACAGTGAGAGAGAGAGAGAGACAGAGAGAAAGGTCTTCCTTTTTCTGTTGGTTCACCCCCCGATGGCCGCTGATCCGAAGC
The DNA here is from genome assembly GCF_051225735.1 of Oryctolagus cuniculus. NCBI lineage: Eukaryota > Metazoa > Chordata > Mammalia > Lagomorpha > Leporidae > Oryctolagus > Oryctolagus cuniculus. The sequence continues at coordinate 40,109,169 of NC_142869.1, read as the reverse complement.
CAGGAGCCAGGTGCTTCTCCTGGTCTCCCATGTGGGTGCAGGGCCCAAGCACTTGGGCCATCCTCCACTGCACTCCCTGGCCACAGCAGAGAGCTGGACTGGAAGAGGGGCAACCGGGACAGAATCCGGCGCCCCAACCAGGACTAGAACCCTGGGGTGCCGGCGCAGCAAGCGGAGGATTAGCATATTGAGCCGCAGTGCCGGCTCCTAAATAACATTTTTTAATATATCTCCCTGGCTCCTCCCACCTTCTTGGAAGTAAAATCTAGACTTTGGTTTCTCTTATCTATTCCTCAGCCTCCTTCTCAAGTTTTAGTCACAGACACCTTGCTTTGCTCACGTATGGCCCCTGATTGGGTAATTTCTTTTTTTTTTTTTTTTTTTTTTTACAGGCAGAGTGGACAGTGAGAGAGAGAGACAGAGAGAAAGGTCTTCCTTTGCCGTTGGTTCACCCTCCAATGGCCGCCGCTGCAGCCGGCGCACCGCGCTGATCCTGGCAGGAGCCAGGAGACAAGTGCTTTTCCTGGTCTCCCATGGGGTGCAGGGCCCAAGCACCTGGGCCATCCTCCACTGCACTCCCTGGCCATAGCAGAGAGCTGGCCTGGAAGAGGGGCAACCGGGACAGAATCCGGCGCCCCAACCGGGACTAGAACCCGGTGTGCCGGCGCCGCAAGGTGGAGGATTAGCCTATTGAGCCACGGCGCCGGCTGGGTAATTTCTTTTTGACAAAAGCTTTTCCCTATTGCAATCTCTGGATCAATTTAGATCTTACTATCCCTAATATTTTGGATTAACATGTGTTGATAATGTACTAAAACTCAAAGATCAGTACTCTCAAAACTTTTTTTAAAGATTTATTTATTTGAAAGGGAGAGCTAAAAGAGAGGCAGAGAGAGAGAGGTCTTCCATTTGCTGGTTCACTCTCTAGATGGCCAGACCTGTGTCAATCCAAAGCCAGGAACCAGGAACTTCTCTCAGGTCTCCCACACAGGTGCAGGGGCCCAAGGACCTGGGCCATCTTTTACTGCTTTCCCAGGCCATTGCAGAGAGCTGGATTGGAAGTGGAGCAGCCGGGTCTCGAACCAGTGCCCATTTCCCCTTTCTCCTATATGCTAGTCATCACAATTCTTTTTTAAAATAGTTTACCCTTTTAAATTATTGATTTTAGAGGCAGGGTGAGAGCAGGGGAGGGAAGAAGAAAGAGAGAGAGAAAGACAGAGAGGGAGAGAGACATCTCCCACCTGCTTGTTCACCTCCAAATGCCTGCTACAGCCAAGGTTGGGCCAGGCCAAAGCTAGAAGCCTAGAACTCAATGTGGGTCTCCCACGTGGGTGGCAGGAACCCAAGTACTTGAGCATCTTCTGTTGCCTCCCAGGTTGTACATAGTAGGAAGCTGGAATTGGGAGCAGAGCCAAGATTTGAACCCAGGTATCTTATAGGAGATGAAGACATCTCAAAGCATATCTCAACACCTGGGCCAAATACCTACCCTACAATTCTGTCTGTCTCCAAGAATCTGACTTCTCTAAGTGAATCATGTAAGTGGAATTATACAATATTTACCCTTTGCATGTGGCTTATTATACTTTTTTTTAAAGGTTTATTTTATTTATTTGAAAGGCAGAGTTATAGAGGGAGAGAGAGAGGGAGAGAGAGAGGGAGAGGGAGAGAGGGAGAGGAAGAGGGAGAGAGGGAGAGAGAGAGGGGGGAGAGAGAGAGGGGGGAGAGAGAGAGGGAGAGGGAGAGAGGGAGAGAGGGAGAGAGGGAGAGAGGGAGAGAGGGAGAGAGGGAGAGGGAGAGAGAGAGAGGGAGAGGGAGAGGAAGAGAGAGAGATAGAAAGAGAGAGATCTTCCACCTGCTGTTTCACTCCCCAAACGGTCCAAAAGGCCAGGCTGGGCCAGACTGAAGACAGGAGCCAGGAGCTTCTTCCAGGTCTCCCACATGGGTGACCAGGGCCCAAGCACTTAGGCCATCTTTTGTGGTTTTCCCAGGCACACTAGCAGGGAGCTGGATTAGAAATAGAGGAGCCAAGACTCGAATTGGCACCCATATGAGATGCCAGCATTGTAGGTGGAGGCTTAACTTACTACCCCACAACGCCAGCTTCTGACCTATTACTTGAAGCATAGTGTTTTCAAGTTCTCCATGCTGTAGACCATTGATCAGAAGTTCATTCCTTTTCAAGTCTGAATGAAATTCTGTTGTATAGATATGCCACATTATGTTTATTCATTCATGGATTATTCCACTTTCAGCTACTGCAAATCATGTTACTGTGGATATTGGTGTACTATCAATCTATTTTAGTCTCTGCTTTTTGAGTATTTATCCAGAGGCAGAATTGCTGGATCATTTGATAATTCTGTTTCCTTTTTTGGGGGGACCTCCAGACTGTCTTCCACAGTGGCTACACCACTTTACATTTCTACTATCAACACACAACTGTTCCAGCTTCTACTCATCTTTGCCAAGGCTTATTATATTCTGTTTTTTGTGGGGACAGTCATCTTAATGTGTGTGAGATGGTATCTTGCTGTGATTTTGGTTTATATTTCATTAAAAAGGGAACAAATAATACAAATAATACTTAGTGATAAAAATTTTTTAAAAGTAGAAAATTGGTGATTCTGAGCATTTATTTTTTCATGTGCTTACATAATCATTGATTTGTTTTCTCATGGTGTCCTCCCTCTATAAGAACTCCAATTAGATGAATGTTTTACCTCCTACATCTGACTTTTCTGTCTCTCAATTTTGTACATATTTTCATCACATTATTTTTTACAATACCTTGGGATATTTCCTTGGTCACAAATTTTAATTTACTAATTCTACTTTCTATTATGTAAATTCAGTTATTTGGGTCAATTGTTATTTATTTATTTATTTTGGTGATCATAATTTTAATTTCCCAGGATTGTGATAGTTCTTTTTTATGCTCATCTGCTTTTCTTTGCAATGTAATATGCTCTTGACTTTCCTTTAGTTATTAACTCTGTTTTTTTTAGGAACTAATTCTTCTGATACTGACTTTGCTCCCTTACTTCCATATTACTCATTTGCTCCTACTGATTGTGACCGTTGGTTGTATATTCATATTTATTCATGTTCTATGTTGGCCTGGGTTGGTGGCTGGATTGTATTTCAGGCTAAGTAAAGAAATCCTGCTTCTCTGGCAGTGATAAGTTCTGAATACAGCAACCTTTCTCTTGGGAATTGACAGAGGAAGCAGGAGAGATGAACAACCAGTAGTTATTCAAGTCGCTTGGTTTTTCATTGGCACTCTCACAGTGATCATATATAACCTTGCTTTTCTGGTTGCTAAAACAATCCTGGGAATGCTTTGTATGGGAGTTTTTATTTCTTTGGCCAATAGAAGACTACATCCCGCAGGCAAACAACAGAGCAGCAGTGCTGAGAGCAGGGACCTGGTGCATCTGTCCTGTGAGTCTGTAAATATTCACTCAGCCTACTACCCCATGACCATCTCCTTTAAATTGCTATTGCCTTTGATTTTAGGGTTATAAGGTTCTTCTGGGAAACTCTGTCTTGTGACTTCTTCTTCCCCTCTCCTCTCCCATTTCCAATCCTTCCTTCCCTTACCGCTCCCTTTCTTTATTCCTTCCCCTCCCCACCCTCCCCTCCCCTCCTCTCCCCTCCTCTCCCCTTCTTTCTCACTCTTTCACTCTCTCACTCTCACTCTCCTTTCTGGGAGAGGGCAGTACTCTTTCAACCACATTAGGGTTATCTCTTCTTCAGCTCTGAGGAAGTTTGCCACTTGTTTTATGTCTTCCAGAAATTCTTAACTTGCCTGAAGATAACCCAGTCTTGGTTTTCCAGCACTGCTATAGTTTTGCTCTTATTTTTGGTATCAATTATGATATTATTATAGAGTTTGGAATATGTATATTCAGCTAGAGAATTTTAATCCTCACATTTTACAAATATTTATTTGAAAGGGTACTTCATTCACTGAGTCACTCCCCAAATGATTATAAGGACCAGGGCCAAGCCAGGAGCCAAGAACTCCATCCAGGTCTCCCATGTGGATATTAGGGATCCAAGTACTTGAGCCATCTTCCACTGCTTTCTCAGTGCTTTAGCAGGGAGCTCGAAAGGAAGAAGAGCATCTGGGACTAGAAATAGTGCTCTAATATGGGATGCCAGCATTGTAGGCAATGGCTTAACTCACTGCACCACAGTGCCAGTAGCTATCTCCACATTTTAAAGTCATAATCGTGAGTTCAAATCACAGTTCTTCCTAAAAACTCTTCTCATTTGGGCCCATAATCATCCCTTCATCATAAGCTGCACAAAGCAGTTAAAATGGAGGAGAAATGGTACTTAAAATATAAGCTGAGTATAGCCATTGCTGTTCCTGCTAAAACCCAAAGGATGGATGGCAAGATTTGCATCCTCAGGAAAATATAATGGTCCAGTTTCCTCGTAGAGACTGCTGAGGAAGGAGATGACCCACCATCTAACTGCTGTCGAGTGTCTGAGTGTGCTAAGGGAAGCCTGGGCCTGCATTAGGAGAAATGAATTGGTCTGCATAATAACATGGGACAGAAGGAACAAGGGAACAAGAAGTCTACAAAATACAGCAGGATGCTGGGCCTACACTTGGAAATAATGGCCTCGGAAAATTTAGAAATTGAATATTTTTGTAACTGGTAGCTCTTCTTTCTTGTGAGTCCTCTTCTTTCTAGAATTTGAGTGAAGTTTGCTTTACTCAGCAATGCCTTTGTTTAGTGTGTGTGGGTATTGTTAGCTCAGTACAGATAAGAGAAAAATACAGTAGTTTTGGGGCAGAGATAAAAGTGAAAATAAGATTATGGGGTAGCAGAAACTAAGATTCAAAAGTGACGTTGACTATAGAAACCTCTGGAATTAGTGAGGAAACACTGGGAGGGAAAGGAATGCGGAGTTTCCATTGACATCTGGGTTACGTACTTGTTACTTGAACTGTAACTTAATTGTTTTTATGTGCATGTGTTCATTATAAACTCCTTGGGTGTAGGAAGTTATATTATTTACGCATCTATCTTTTTACTGTGTGTGTGTACATAATATGCCCTCATTAAATAGTTCTCAAATCACTTAATGTACTGAGTTCCCATGGATCCATTCATACCCCTACTTCTTCATAAAAAAAAAAATTCTTGTGAGATGCATGGTTTGTTTAAGAGGTAAGTCTTGGGGCCAGTGCTGTACCACAGTAGGTTAATCCTCCACCTGCAGTGCCCACATCCCATATGGGTGCTGGTTTGAGTGCCAGTTGCTCCTGTTCCAATCCAGCTCTCTGCTGTAGCCTGGGAAAGCAATAGATGGCCCAAGCACTTGGGCCCCTACACCTGTGTGGGTGACCTGGCTCCTGGCTCCTGGCTTGGGACTATCCCAGCTCTGGTAGTTGTGGCCATTTGGGGAGTGAACCAGTGGATGGAAGATCATTCTGTCTCTCCCACTCTCTGTCTGTAACTCTGCCTCTCAAATGAATAAAGTCTTTAGAAAAAAAAGAGGCAAGTCTTAAAGGAGACTGGCCTGTTTGAGAATTAAATCCATCATGATGGCATCTTATAGCCAGGTGTTGAGGCATTGGAAATGCTTCATTTTAATGAATTGAGAAAATATGCATGCAAATATAAGCATTACTGAAGCAAGCACAACCAAATGAGTGAGTCAAAATGTGACTTACCTGGTTTGTTTAATAATCATTGCTTTTTAAAATTGATATAAGGTAATGGACTATCTCTAGAAATATCTTTTTTTAAAGGTTTATTTATTTATTTATTTGAAAGTCAGAATTACAGTGACTCAGAGGCAGTGAGATAGAGAGGTCTTCCATCCACTGTTTCACTCTCCAATTGGCCGCAATGGCCAGAGCTGCACCAATCCGAAGCCAGGAGCCAGGAGCCTCCTCTGGGTCTCCCATGCGGGTGCAGAGGCCCAAGGACTTGAACCATCTTGTACTGCTTTCCCAGGCCATAGCAGAGAGCTGGATCAGTCATATGTAAGCGGAGCAGCCATATGGGATGCTGGCACTGCAGGTGGCAACTTTACCCACTACGCCACAGTGCCGGCCCCTGAAATTTCTTATTTTTTGCCCTTCCCAGAATCTTTTTCCCTCTCTTTGATTTTTCTTGGAGAAGCCATCCTGTCCTGTTCAGATTTGGCGAGATTGTTGGTCAATATAGACATATTCCGTCTTCCTTTGCTAACACTCAAGCCATATCCATCAGCTCTTCCAGGAATTTGAGTATGAGGCCAACTAACTGAAGGACTGAGTTAATGTACTTCTTCCATGCTGCCCTCAATACAATAGTCATTAGTTTCTTCCACCAGGATCCCTAGAACTGCCCTGATTATTGCCCTCTCAGAGCCTGAGTTTGTTAAGCCCTCTTTTCAACTTTGCAAGCAACTCAAATCCAGTCCTATATATATATATGTGTGTGTGTGTGTGTGTATTTTGTTGTTGTTGAAGTCAACCAGAATCAGTCTCTGTTGCCTGCAACCAAAGAACTCTGACAGATACAGCTCCTATACAAATGGCCCATATTTGGATTTTCCATAAATATTTAATAAATTAATAAAAAATTTGGATGGCAACAACTGCTCAGATAAAAATTGGCCTCTTCAGCCAATAACTTTCTAAGTCTGTAGTTATTGTAGTATTCCATCAAAAAGGACAGACTATTTCCCAAGGCTTCATGAAGGGGTATAAAAGGAAGGGACAAGCATGTTTCTTTATATCCAGAGCAGGTAATTGAAGGAAGAGCAGAAGAAACACAAATCAATGATTGTGTGGCTCCTTCTTTAGCTTTGTTTGTGCCAGTCGTGCTATACCCCACTTTTGCATAACAGCCAAAACCAAGGCCCAATGTTATGCTTGCCTTGACATCTGAAGACAACTAGATGGGCCTCACATGACCTAAACACAAATTCTCCTTCCAGTTTCATGAATAAATTTCCCTTGCCAAACAACTATTCTAATGGAGACTGGGCACTGTTCCTGCTTATCCCCAAGTGGCAGATTTCAACTCCTTGCCAGCCTGTGGAATTATTCAAACAAGCCAATCACAAGTTCCTCTTACCGGAACCAAGGGGCTCCCCCTCCTCCAATATCACAGAGCCAGCTTCCCACAGTCCCTGTTAGTTTTATCTGTTCCCGGGTTCAAATCCTGTGTGTCCACATGGGTTATACGCTGTCCTCTCCTTAGCTATGGGTATATGTGGATAATAAACTGTCATTCATTTTCTGTGTAGTGTCAAGTGTCCTGTTTTCATAACTCAAAGGCTGGAACACCTTATTCAGCAACGGAATGACTAGGAAGCCTGCAAGGCTTTATCTCTTAGTCCAATAGAAATGCATCTGGGTTTGAGACAAGGTCACAGCTTGACCACAGTCATTCTCTTGTTCACCTTTTCCTTCATTTAGAAAATGCTAAGCACTCTAAGGGGGATGCAAACACTGAAAGCTCTCACTGTAGGCAGAAAGCTGAGAATGCCTCATCTAACATGGTGATGAGGACACCCAGGACTGTCTCCTGCCTGCCTGTCCTTAGAAGGTCAAGTGGTAACCAGGGCTCCCAGTGACCTGCTCCCTCACTGGGAACCACATAGGCTTTGGAGACCAAGCTCAGGCTGTGCCAAGAAATGTGCCTTCCTTTAGAATTTTACCTGTGCACGTCTACCTCTCAGGCAAGGATTTGAGGATTCAAAACCCAGGGCATCTTTCTGCTCACTGTGACCACCATGTGCCATTTGTAGCCACATCAAAGTAGCTGACCAATTTGTTTCTCATCACTTCACATTTCCCCCTTCATCAAGGCCAATAAAACATTTTTTATTTCTGATTGCTAGTTGCATAAGAGGTATGAGCTCCCTGTCTTCTCCCCTTTTGAATATTGTTTGAATTTCAATAGGGATTGTGTTCTAAGGTATTTATTTTGCAGTCCAATTACTTTATCTTGTAACATCTGAAAAATGGAGGTTTGAGTCCAGAGGTATGCATTTGCTTCCTGGACATTAATCTTTTATTGCACTTTGAGACTGGGGGAGGCCCTGGATGCTGGGTTCCTTTTACATAAAGTGGGGATGCTATGATTTCCTGGGAGGGATGCTGTGAATACTTAGTGACATCAAGGATATGAAGCCACCGCCATGTCTGGTGTTTAACAGATCCCCAGCTTGTGTAGATCTCCACCCCATACATCTTTTCAATTTATAAAGAGATTTCTTATTTATCAAAATCTAGATATAAAAAGAGGCAAGAAGACTGGATTTATACAGAGTGTGAGATCCACACCAGTAGAGGAAAGCATCTAGGAGCTGTCCTGGAGATGTGCACCATTGACTCCTAGAAGCATTGGTGAGGATAACCACAGCATGAAAGAAAGGGACAAGGCTGGCATTTTGGCATAACAGGTTAAGCCGCCGCCTGTAATGCTGGCATCCCATATGGGCACCAGTTCAAGTCCCAGATGCTCCACTTCCAATTCAGCTCCCTGCTAATGTGCCTGGAAAAGCAGCAGGGAATGAGCCAAGTCCTTGGGCCCCTGCACAATATGGGAGGCCTGGAAGAAGCTTCTGGATCCTGGCTTTGGCCTGGCCCAGTGCTGGCTGTTTTGGCCATTTGGGGAATGAACCAGTGGATGGAAGTCCTCTTTCTCTCTCTGTCTCTCTCTCTCTGTAATTCTGCATTTCAGATAAATAAATATTTTTAAAAAGAATGAAAAAGGGACAGTGAATAAAGCCAATTCTGTGTGGGTGTGGAGTGAAGAAAAGTAGATTTACTCAACCTCTTTAGGCAGGAGCATCAAGAGTCATGGGGTCTCGGTTACAGCCTCCTAGTAGAGCCCCAGTGCTTTCCCACAACCTCACTGTCCTCATCCATTTATTTTAAAAATATTTATTTATTTATTCATTTGAAAGGCAGAGTGACAGGGAGAGATGGGGAGGGAGGGAAAGAGAGAAATCTTCCATCCACTGGTTCACTCCCCAAATGGCCATAATAACCAGGTCTGGACCAGACTGAAGCCAGGAGCCAGGAACTCCATCCAGGTCTCCCACGTGGCAGCAGAGGCCCAAACACTGAGGTCACCCTCCATTGCCTTCCTGGTGCATTAGCATTAGCAGGACACTGTGCTGCAGTGTCAGCCCCCACTGCCCTCCTTCAAACTCTCCACATCCATTCCTGTCTGTTGCCTTTCAATACATCCTCTCAGTTTGTCATCAGATCACAATGGCTCTGAAGAACTCACTGATACTGGGATTGGTGATGGAGAGCCCCCTGCACTCTTTGGAGAATGATGTGTAATAAAGGACTGTGGCTTGGTGCAAAGAAATGGCTTTTTAATGGTAAAATTTCCGAGTTTCATCTGTGTGCTTTGGAAGTTGGACTCTACAATTAAACATGTCAAGATTTATATCCTGGATCCACTGCTTAATAGGCATGAAATCTCTCTCTCTAAGCTTCCCGCTCTAAATCTTACTCTCTAAGTAGTGCTTCCCTTTTAGAATTAAGATGATGAGTCGATGATGCAATCCCCATGAAGCATTTAGCCCCATAGTGACACCTAACACATAGTAGTTTTATTTTCATTATTGTTTTTATTACTTATGTGAAATCCCATGTCACTGGTGTTGATCAATTCTATTCGTAAGGAAAGTCAACCCAGTATTTATCCAGGAAAGGTAGGAAATTCATTTTATCTGGATTAATTGTAGGAAGTGGCATATCCAGGTCATTCGGATCCCTGCCTGTCGTGGGCAGAATCCACGGCTGTCACACAGAACCGTACATAGCCCTTCTTGTCAGACAGGCTGAAGAAGTTTCACATTTAACTGCTGAGGAGTTTAATTCCAGGATAAGCTATATTAGCTGTGTAGCATCTTGTTAAATTTGACTGGTTCCCTATATTCTAAAATATGTGTTTTGGGGTTGACAGATTTAGAATAATTTTTTTTAAGTTTTGCTCTCTGTAGGTCGAAGTCATTACATGTTTTCATCTCTTCTTCCATGGAGAAGCACTAACAATGACCAATGCGTCCTGTTTGAACGAAATGAAAGGGTCATGAAGCTTTGGGTCTGGTAGTTCTTGGTTTCCTGTTTTGTTTTGCTTTTCAAGCTATGAGCAGTTGGATGTTGGGATGCTAAAGCTGCCCTTTGTGAATGAACAGACACATGCCATGGGCTTGTGCTGGCCAGGCCTTCATCTCTCAGTCAAGGAAGGGAGTGTAAAGAATCCGTCTTTGGAGCAACGATTTTCAGGAACAGCTGTTTTCCAGTTAACAGGGAGGAAGAATTCCCGGCTTCTGGATAACTTCAGCCAAGGGCTTAGCAGACTTCCTGCTCTCCCCCAGTTGGTGCTAATGCATTCCTGATGGTCGACAGTCACTGCATCGCTCTCTTCATTAACAGAATAGACATAGGGATCCATTTTCAAAATCATTGATGTCTAAAGGTGTGCGTGGCAGAGTGTGGCTGTTTTAGACATAAGTGCCTAAACGAAGATGAAAATTCCTGAATGCCAATCATCTGGGTAAACCTCAGAGGTAGCAGATAATGTTTCAAAGTACAGAGATGGACTCTTTCGAGGGGGCTGCCTTAAAGAATAAACAAGGCTTCTATTGAGAAAGAATTCCAACCTCAAGTTGGCATTCAGCGTAACTCTGGTGAATTCTGTTAAGAATTCCAAAGTCTTCCTCTCTAACACGAGTACAATTGTTTGAGCCAGATTCACAGACCAGTTATGAAAACTGTGTGAGATACATGGTTTCATCTTCTTAGGATTTCAGTTTTGAAGATTAAGAAATTCGAGGCATTTATCCCAGAGAAATGAAAACCTACAGTCACACAAAAACATATATATGAATGTGGGCCACAGCTTTATTTCTAACAGTCAAACACTGGAAATAACCCAAATGGCCTTTAGTGGGTGAAAGGATAAACAAGCTGTGGTCTATTCCTATCATGAAATACTACTTAGCAATCAAGGGAACTGATGCATGCATCTTGGATGGATCACAAGAAGAGTATGCAGCGTTTAAAAGGCTAACCCCAGGAGTTTACATGCGATCTGATTCTTCCCTTGATACAACAGTGTTGGCCTGACAAAATGTGACAGCTGGAGCTCAATTTGGTGATCACCAGGGATGGAGACAGGAGCACAGGGGCTCTGGTCAGAAGACTGCAGCACGAGTGGTCCTTTAGGGGGAGGGTCTCCTCTGTGTTTTGATGTAGTGGTGATCCTAAGGATCTATGCAACAGCATACAATTGCACACAATTAAATGTACACGCAAGTAAGTGCTTGTACAACTCCTGAAATATGAATAAAATTGGTGGACCCTATCAGTGTATGTTGCCTTGTTGTGGTTTTGTACTATGGCTCTGCAAAGTATTAGTACTTGGGGAAATTGAGTTAGGGTCACGCAGGATCTCTGCATTTTCTTACAGCTACGTGTGAATCTATAATTATCTCCAAATAAACCATTTACTTTTTTAAACTTTTATTTAATGAATATAAATTTCCAAAGTACAGCTTATGGATTACAATGGCTTCCCCCCCCATAACTTCCCTCCCACCCACAACCCTCCCCTTTCCCGCTCCCTCTCCCCTTCCATTCATATCAAGATTCATTTTCAATTCTCTTTATATATGGTAGATCAGTTTAGCATATATTAAGTAAGGATTTCAACAGTTTGCACCCACATAGAAACACAAAGTGAAAAATACTGTTTGAGTACTAGTTATAGCATTAAATCACAATGTACAGCACATTAAGGACAGAGATCCTACATGAGCAGTAAGTGCACAGTGACTCCTGTTGTTGACTTAACAAATTGACACTCTTCTTTATGGCATCAATAATCACCCTAGGCTCTTGTCATGAGTCGCCAAGGCTAGGAAGCCTTTTGAGTTCACCGACTCTGATCATATTTAGACAAGGTCATAGTCAAAGTGGAAGTTCTCTCCTCCCTTCGGAGAAAGGTACCTCCTTCTTTGATGACCTGTTCTTTCCACTGGGATCTCACTCACAGAGATCTTTCATTTAGGTCATTTTTTTTTTTTTTTTTTTTGCCAGAGTGTCTTGGCTTTCCATGTCTGAAATACTCTCATGGGCTTTTCAGCCAGATCCGCATGCCTTAAGGGCTGATTCTGAGGCCAGAGTGCTATTTAGGACATCTGCCATTCTATGAGTCTGCTGTGTATCTTGCTTCCCATGTTGGATCACTCTCCCCTTTATTTATTCCATCGGTTAGTGTTAGCAGGTACTAGACTTGTTTATGTGCTCCCTTTGACTCTTAGTCCTTTCATTATGATCAATTGTGAGCAGAAATCAATCACTTGGACTAGTGAGATGGCATTGGTACATGCCACCTTGATGGGATTGAATTGGAATCCCCTGGTATGTTTCTAACTCTACCGTTTGGGGCAAGTCAGCTTGAGCATGTCCCAAATTGTACATCTCTTCCCTCTCTTATTCCCACTCTTATATTTAACAGGGATCACTTTTCAGTTAAGTTTCAACACTTAAGAATAACTGTGTATTAATTACAGAATTCAACCAATAGTATTAAGTAGAACAAACAAAAAAAAATACTAAGAGGGATAACGTATTAAGTTGTTCATCAATAGTCAGGGCAAGGGCTGATCCAGTCACCATTTCTCATAGTGTTCATTTCACTTTAACAGGTTTCCTTTTTGGTGCTCAGTTAGTTGTCACCAATCAGGGAGAACATATGATATTTGTCCCTTTGGGACTGCCTTATTTCACTCAGCATAATGTTTTCCAGATTCCTCCATTTTGTTGCAAATGACTGGATTTCATTGTTTTTTACTGCTGTATAGTATTCTATAGAATACATATCCCATAATTTCTTTATCCGGTCTGCTTAAACCATTTACTTTTAAAAATACAGATAATAGGCCGGCACCGCAGCTCACTAGTCTAATCCTCTGCCTGTGGCGCCGGCACACCGGGTTCTACTCCCGGTCGGGGCACCGGATTCTGTCCCAGTTGCTCCTATTCCAGACCAGCTCTCTGCTGTGGCCTGGGAGGCAGTGGAGGATGGCCCAAGTGCTTGGGCCCTGCTCCCGCATGGGAGACCAGGATAAGCACCTGGCTCCTGCCTTCGGATCAGCGTGGTGCGCCGGCTGCAGCGGCCATTGGAGGGTGAACCAACGGCAAAGGAAGACCTTTCTCTCTGTCTCTCTCTCTCTCACTGTCCACTCTGCCTGTCAAGAAATAAAAATAAAAATAAAAAAATACAGATAATAAAAAAACTCCCATGATTACATACTAAGATATTAATATGATTGTTTAGGTCATTTGAATTTCTTGGTAGTTTTTCTGTATTTCTGTAATTTATCCATCATTGCATGTATTTGGGACAGATTGATTTTTTTTCAAAACTGAATTCACACTTCTGTATTAGCTCAGCAGATCTGGCTTCACTGTTAGGTAACCATGATATGATAGCTCTACAAACTATAGAACTCTTAAAAACAATTCAAAGTTGTATTCAGATTCAGTAGTGGTTATCTCTGACAGTTCTTGCATTGGGTTAACCTCTTTAGGATAATTTGAAGCTATTTACAGCATTTTTAATGTTTTTTACAATAGTTTAAGTTGTACAAATAATCCTGTTCTCTATAGAAATGCTAAAATTCAAACAAACAAAAAAAGGCAAAAACCAAAGAATCCAAGTAATTTGTAGTGTGAATTTGGAAAGGAAACTTGTCATATAATCCCCAGAACCAACTGCTATTAATTTGGGGCTTTTAGCCGAAAGTTTATCAAGCCAGAATATGGCTTTTATTAAAGAGGACTCAATATAAAATCAGAAATGATTAGTCTCTTCCTCCTCTCCATCTGCCTCCTCCCCAAAGAAGGGCTAGTAGGCAGAATTTCATACATCCAAGTGAAAATTTGTGCAAACTCTTATGAGGTAGCCAGATAACAATGCCAACAATAGGACAAAACTTTGTATTTTGGGAAAATGTAAAATAAATTAGATAATCCAACTGAGATATTCAAGAAAGTAATGCTCCAATGTTCTATGCCTTTTTTTTAACCTAGAAGACATTTATTTAAGGTGTATAAACTTTATACATTTCATATATACAAATTTAGGAACATAATGATTCTTCCCACCCTACTCTCTCTCCTGCCCACATCATTCCCACCCTTCTTCCTCCTCCCTCTCCTATTCCCATTCTTATTTTTGACAAAGATCTATTCTCAGTTAACTTTATACTCATAAGGTTAACCCTAGAGTATGTAAAGAGTTCAACAAAGAGTATGAAGAGAAAAACTGTTCCATAACAATCAAGGGCTATTTAAAATCATGGCATCTCAAGGTGGCAATTTCACTTTTATAGATTACTTTTTAGGTACTCTATTAGTTACCACAGATCAGGGAGAACATATGGCATTTGTCTTTTTGGGACTGACATATTTCACTAATTACAATGGTTTCCAGTTGCATCCATTTTGTTGCAAATTACAGGATTTCAGTGTTTTTTTTTAATCACTGTGTAGTATTCTATGGTGTATATAAACCATAATTTCCTTGTCCAGTCTTCAGTTGATGGGCATTTGGGTTGATTCCATGTCTTACCTGTTGAGAATTGAGCTGCAGTAAACATGGGAGGTATAGTTCTTGTGGGTAATTTCCCAGGAGTGGGATGGCTAGGTCATATGGTAGGACTGTATTCAGATTTCTAAGGTATCTCTACCCTGTCTTCCACTGTTCTGTACCTCTTGATGATGAAGGACAGCTGTTGGACTTATGGGACATAATCATATGATGATAGTTCCATATGAGAGCTGTATATGGATATATATATATTAAGAAGTCAAAGACTACTAAGGATTGAAGTAATCATTCCTAAGACTGTACAATTAGGCCATTGGAAAAGAATCTGTCAGGCCCTCAAAATAGTTACTAGGATCTGTATTAGAAGCCATTAAGTATGTGTCCAAATCCCACTGCTGTTACATGAGTATACAGAAATGAAAATGGTACAGCACCATCTTGGCTAAAGAACAAATTATCATCCTATGATAATGAAGTTAGGGGTTAATGCTAATGGTGGGTATATTTAGAAACATAAGCAGGTGTTTGGAAAGGGCTCATCTGTGGTAAATGTTGGGCTCCCTGTCCTTTGAATGGCTCCTGGTGGTGCTTCACTTGTATTTGGGGGCACATAAACCTAAAAGTTAATAATAGCAAACACTTACTCTTCAACACTCACCCTGATCCTTAACTTCAAATATCTCTACCTGCTACTGCTGGTAGAGTGAGCAGACATGGGAAATTCATGGATTCTATTTACTCTCATTAACTTAGGTCTAGATAGGCAAGCCAAACAGCTAACCTCAGGCCCCATTTCTTATAATCCTACCCCCATTGTCTACTAGGCTTTCAAGGAAGTAAAACCACTTCCCCAGGCAGAAGCTTGTCAACCAACCCCATCCTATCTTCATTTGCACAGGGAGAAAAAAGATAAAGGGAACCTAAAAAACAGAATTTTATTCCATTTTGTTCCTCCATCTGAAATTTTTGCTTCCTTAGAACAGAAGACCCCTTATGTCTCCGTGAAAATGATTTTGTCCCTAATCCAAGGACGTCAATGAGTACGGTGGAAAGGAAGTCAGGAGCATGAAGAATTCTAAGGATTTGATCAGGAGTGTGGGAGAGGGAGCTGTCCCCCTTCGATCCCCTTCAATCAACTCTCTGAAGCAAGATGTTGACAAGAGTCTGGCATTCATGGAGTCTCCACCGAGTGGTCTGATGTGCCCATGGCTCATGTTTGGTGGCTCAATCGTTTTTCTTCTCATGGACATGTTAGCCTTCAGAAAGAAGTGCTTCTTGGAGCCTTTTCTTCTGTGCCTCCTTTTATCTTCAGCATCTGGCAAGGCCTACATTTCACCAGGCTTTCAGTCTCACTGGTGGGTAAGGTCAAACTGGATGAGAGGTAGACTAGCACAGCATATTACCCAAATCAACTTTGCCAGTTCTCTCCTTTGTTCCTCATTTGACCCCTGGAGTCTATTTGTAAATTAGTTAGAGTTGATAAATAAGGAGTGACTAGTCTCTCTAAGCTTCCAACAGTAAAGTAAAACAACGATGTCTTTGGGACCTCAAATGTGATAAATAATGCTGTTCAGAAGGGAAAAATTGGCCACCCCAATAATTGAGAGGAAAGAAATCTGACTGAAAGGAAAACATACACATACTGGAGCTATAGCAAAATTATAAGAGTTACATAGAGGCCAGTGCTGTGGCGTAGCAGGTAAAGCTGCCGCCTGCAATGCCGGCATCCCATATGGGCACTGGTTTGAGTCCCGGTTGCTCTACTTCTGATCCAGCTCTCTGCTGTGTCCTGGGAAAACAATAGAAGATGGCCCAAGTCCTTGGACTCTGTGCCAGCATAGAAGACCCAGAGGAAGCTCCTGGCTCCTGGCTTTGAATCAGCGCAGCTCTGACCAACTGGGGAGTGGACCAGCAGAAGGAAGACTTTTCTCTCTCTCTCTCTCTCTCTCTCTCTCTCTCTCTCTCTCTATCTCCCCTCTGCCTCTTTGTAACCCTGCCTTTCAAATAAAGAAATATTTTTTTTTTTAAAAAGAGTTACATGGAGACAGAATGCCACGTTTGGACATATTTGGGAAAATATTGGATTGCGCCTCATCTGCTTATGTCTACCTAAATGAGTCTGAGGAAATTCCTGTGCAAAAATGAACTCATTCTAGAAGAAGAGTCGGGTCCACAGTCTGGAATAAGTTAACTAATTCTTAAATGTTGATGGGAAGGGTAATTCTAAGTACAGCTGAATGTTCATCTTCTGGATTTGTCTCCCTGACTCAGGTCTCTGCTAGAAATATGCTTTTTTTTCCTCATTTTTAAGAAAACTTTCATTTAATAAATATAAATTTCAAAAGTACGATTTTGGGATTATAGCGGTCCCCCCCCAAAACCACCCTTCCACCCACAAACCATCCCATCTCCTATTCCCTCTCCCATCCCATTCTTCATTAAGATTCATTTTCAATTATCTTTATATACAGAAGATCAACTTAGTATATACTAAGTAAAGATTTCAATAGTTTGCACCCACACAGATACACAAGGTATAAAGTACTGTTTTAATACTATTTTTACCGTTAATTTTCATAGTACAACACATTAAGGACAGAGGTCCTACATGGGGAGTAAGTGCACAGTGACTCATGTTGTTGATTTAATGATTGACACTCTTATTTATGTCAGTAATCACCCTGGGCTCTTGTCATGAGCTGCCAATGCTATGGAAGCCTCTTGAGTTCACCAACTCCGACCTTATTTAGACAAGGCCATAAGAAAAGTGGAAGTTCTCTCTTCCCTTCAGAGAAAGTTACCTCCTTCTTTGATGGCCCATTCTTTCCACTGGGATCTCACTCACAGAGATCTCAGAAATACGTGTGAACTTGCTATATCACTTTTGTGGTTGTTTACTTTGAAACAGTTTCGTATGGACAGCATGATGTGTGTGTACAAACTAACTTTAACTGGTATCTAAGGGTTAGTATCTTAGCTGGCTAGTATTTGAAATACTCTGATCTCCAATCCATACTGCAGAAATGGTGAAGAATATATATTCAAAACATCTTCATCAAAAAATACCTTTCATGCCCATTCACAAAATCACATTGCTTTAATGTTTGTCTAAGAGAGAAGGAAAGAGAGACCTCTGCTCCTCCCTTGCCCCTACACCTGCCATCCCACAGCAGCCTGAGGGTTAAGGTCCCCTTGAATCCATGACGGAAGCCAGAGATTTGCTTGGCTGGCAAAGAGCAGGTGGATGAGTCAGCAGCAAGGCCTTTTGGGCAGGCAGGATGGCCAAAGTGGGGGTAGTGTCTCCCTTATGCACCTGGCAGAAGGAAAATGAACAGGAGCCCTAGAGAGACCTCAGCATACCAACAAGTCCAAGAGAGTTTAATGAACATGGAAGCACTCAGGGCAGAGAGGTTGGAGCAAGAAGAGAGAAGAAAATGACCAGAAGTCACTAATGAATCACCTCTGAGAACTCAGAAATATCTGTTGAAGATTTTGTTGGGATGAGGGTCAAACCTGCAAACATGATTACAGATGCATGATTGCATCAGAGTGGGAAGCTGGTCGTAAGAACACTTAGTTAGTACAGTCTTCTGAAAAGGATCTCTCAAAGGGTAATTCTAATTCCACATTTGACCCAGCCAATACAGTTGCTTTTGCTTCTTGGAAATACTAGAAAGTGCAGGATGGAGACAAGCGTTCAGGGATATACCTAGCTCCCACGAGGCACACCGACAGCTCAACAAGTGAGAAGGTATGCAACCACGGCTCCGGGTGTCTTGTGAATGACTCCCAACCTGGCCTACAGTACTTGCTGAAGTTCAAAGCAGCGATTTCCATGTGGGAAGCAGAGTGGGAAGGAAAGAGTAAATATTTGAAGTACCTGGAGAATCTTCAAAACAGAATTTCCTCGGGGCCCACTCTGGATCTACTGAATCAGAACTTGTGGTAATGGGATTGAAAATGAGTGTGGGAGCACAGATAGTTCACGTGTGCTCAGCCCACCCCCTTCCTCGCTGGGGCGGAGAGCTAGTTTTATTTATAATGCACTGAAATGAAAGGGAAAGGAGTTGTAAAGATAGAGAAGGAGAGGATGAACTCAAAAGAAAAAAGTCAAGTCATGTCCAAAAGGGGAGAAAGTTTACATGAATTTTATAAACCAAATCTACAGAAACTATCTTCCTACACAAATTTACATGCCAGAAATGGTTTCTTTTTTATTCATCCTTTTTATTTTTGAGGCAATATATGAAGGTATTTTAAAAAGCTTATGGGAAAATGGAATTAAATAGTTTGTTTTGGTTTAAAAACCTTTGAAATTCATGACATTTTTAAAAAAAGATTTATTTATTTATTTGTTTGAAAGACGGGGTTGCAGAGAGAAAGGGAGAGATAGATGAAAGAAATAGAGATAGAGATAGAGATAGATAGAGATAGAGATAGAGATAGAGATAGAGATAGAGATAGAGATAGAGAGGGGGCCGGCACTGTGGCACAGAGGGTTAACACCCTGGCCTCCAGTGCCAGCATCCCATATGGGTGCTGGCTGCTCCTTTTCCAATCCAGCACTCTGCTATGGCCTGGGAAAGCAGTAGAAGATGGCCTAAGTACTTGGGCTCCTGCACCCACATGGGAGACCCGAAAGAAGCTCCTGACTCCTGGCTTCGGATTGGGGTAGCTCAGCTTTTGTGGTCAACTGGGGAATGAACCAGAGGATGAAAGACCTCTCTCTCTGTCTCTACCTCTCTCTGTAACTCTGTAAACAAAATAAATCTTAAAAAAAAAAAGAGAGATAGACAGAGATAGATCTTCTGCTGCTTCACTCCCCAAATGGTCACAACAGCCAGGTTGGGCCAGGCTGAAGCCAGGAGTCAAGAGCTTCATCCAGGTCTTCCATGTGGGTGGCAGGGGCCCAACCATGTGGGCCATCTTCCACTGCTTTCCCAGGCACATTACAAGGAAGATGGATCAGAAGTGGAGCAGTTGGGACATGAACTGGTATCCATATGGTATGCAAGTGTTGTAGATGGCAGCTTAACCCACTACACCACAATGCTGCCCCCCCTTTTTTTTTTATTTGACAGATAAGAGTTAGACAGTGAGAGAGAGAGAGAGAGACAGAGAGACAGAGAGAAAGGTCTTCCTTCTGTTGGTTCACTCCCCAAATGGCCGCTACGGCCGGAACTACACTGATCCGAAGCCAGGAGCCAGGTGCTTCCTCCTGGTCTCCCATGCGGGTGCTGGGCCCAAGCACTTGGGCCATCCTCCACTGCCCTCCTGGGCCACAGCAGAGAGCTGGACTGGAAGAGGAGCAACTGGGACTAGAACCTGGTGCCCATATGGGATGCCGGCGCCACAGACGGAGGATTAACCTAGTGAGCTACAGCGCCAGCCCAATGCTGGCCCCTTTATGCAAATTTTGTAAGATACATTTTCATAAACTTTTGGAATACCCCTCACATGCATGGTTTCAATTTTTTTGTGCAAAAATACACTTATGTTTCAATTCCACTTTCCACAGACATATTGAAGGACCCTTATATTGGTTGAGTTTGTATTCATGCGCCTGTATTTTCCCACTCATTCTAAACTCAAAATAGATAGCTATCATCTGAAATTTACAGACAAGAAAATTAACAGAAATAGAGGGTGTTAACAGAGACACAGCCAGTGAGTGGTAGAAATGGACTCTGGACCCACATCTGCCTGATTTGTAAAACTCGCTAGCTTGAGAATACAAGAATACAATGAATGATCCAGGAAAAATATTAAAAAGAATAGCTCATTGAAATTAAAACAATATCCAGACAAGTGTCTAGAATTAGGAGGTAATTAAAAGGTCAGGGATTGTTAGGAGAGACAGAGAATATTGCTTCCTGTTATGGGGACTGGGTAGGAAAGAGGAGACTGGAGAGGTGGGAGACAGAGGGAGGGATACAGGTGACCATATAGAAGACAAAAGGAAGGGCATTCCCTCCCTTAGAAGAAAGAAGACAAGCACAGGTGTGGATGCAGACCAGCCTGAGGCTGGAGGGAGACCAAGATCCTGTCTGAGGTCAGGGATGCAGGTTGTCATTTTCTTGAGGGAATAGACTGTCAGGCATGGCTGACGCGGCAAGCAAAGGGAGGAAGAGAGGTCTGGGGTGGGGACGTCATTTTTCTGAACTTCTGCAATGGGGATGGCAGACAGATCTGGGCAGCACACTGAGCTCCATTTCCATCCAAAGCCCCTGTTCTTTTTCCAGTGCCAGTGATAGCGATAGCATTCTCTGTCTTGTCTTTGTGCACTATTGTCTAATGAAACCTTGATATTATGCCTTTCTGGTTAAGTATCCTCCTTGAAAAGTAATTTTTGTCACAATTAATTTGATGGATGCTGGAGACATGACAGCTTTTTACATTAAACTAAATTGTTTCCACTTCTCCGCAGTCATCTCTCTGCTTCCAAACTGCGCTCCCCCGAGTCCCGGGTTAGTTAGGATCTGTGATTCTTCTTGCCATATGTGAACTTTAATTTGGGAGGAATCCCTCATTTTCTTGGTAACTATGTGTAATTGCCACCGATTTTTGGTCTTTCTTTTTTCCTCTTTAATTATCTTTCCAAAAGAGAGGTCTCATGTTTTTTTCTTTTGGGATTTTTGGCTGTTGTTTGATTCTGAAAGAACACAACAGGGAAAACTTACCCTCCGTTCCAACCAGCTCTCTCCTCTAAACAGAGAACAAAGCACAGGCTCCCTCACTTCAGCCATTCGTACACCCAGAGAATCCACCAGACTCTCTGCCACCCATTCAGTCTCTCTCCAGATTCCATTTGCGTGAGAGCAACAGTGCTTCCCTGCTATGAGCTCATAGCAGAGACCCCATCCAAAACACCCTAAAGAAAGAGCCCGCAGATGCTCAGAAAAATGCACAATAATCCTTGCCTGATTAATTTAATATCCTTTGGAGACACTCTATAGATCACTACGCTGCTGTTTTATTCTGCAAACCATAACTTCCACCATTTGGGCTCCTATGATGTTTCATTTTGATTCATCCCGGGGCAAGGCAGATGATACCCTAAACATATGAACAAAAGAGTTGAACCATATATTATTGCCTCCCTGATAAGAGCGTCAGTGCCTAGAAAAGACGTCTTCAGTAGCAAAGCTGACATGACACACCAAAGGACAAATGACGTGGGCATTTGTAAACCATTTCACATCTTGCCAAATGGCTTTGTGTATTTGTGATTTTTCAAAAGACTGCAACTTTTCATTTCTCTGTTATGTGTTTACTGTGCTTGTCTAGAAAATAGACCTTTCAACTTTAGCTCTCATAAAATAAACAAAACGGAGTGTCTAAAATCTGACCAAAATATTGGATTCTGTATTTGTTTTGTGGCTTTATCTAGTAAGTGGGTTTGTCTATAGCATGCCAACTTTTTCAGTAAAGGGCAAGAGTAAATATTTCTGCCTTGGGGACCATGTGGTTTCCATTGCAACTACTCAACTATGTTATTGTAACATGAAAACATAGTCAATATAGCAATGAATGAACATGGCTGTGTTCCAATAAAACTTTACTTATAAAAAAAAAAGAAACAGGCAGAGGGCCCAATTCAACCTTTGGGCTATAGTTTTCTGATCCCTAGTGTAGATCATTTAGAGGGTAAACTACATAAAGACAAATGAAGTCTCTAACATACAAATTTTTCCTATGATTGGTCAGAAAAAATAGTTGCCATCACTGAGAACTTACATGCTGGGCATTGTGTTGTGTCGATACAAATCCTGTGCAATGGGGTGGGTGTTAGATTCTCATTCTGTAGATTGAGAAACTGGGCTCAGAAAGCTTGAGTAACTCGAAAGAGATCGCATGGCTCAGCAGTAGAGCCCTGTGACCTGCCTTTCTGTTGGAGAGGATGTAACATGCTGGCTGGCTGGCAAGAACGTAAGACACAGAACTGTATTTGCCTTGCACCACTTACAAAATACTTGGGCTCAGGACCCAAGAATCATATCCTCAACAGCATGTAACAGCTGAGACACGAAGCAAGAATTGGAGCTGATGTCCTCTACAATTTCCCCAGAGCTGGGCAGAGAAGTCCCACGGAGGGGGAGTGCCCCGGGGGCCTCAGTGCTTGGGTTCAGACTTCCGTCTTGCTGCTTATTACCCTGGCTGGGAAGGTGGGTGTTTGTCTTGGCACTTCAGTCCCTTCATCTGCTAAGTGGGGACTGTGGCCTTACCACCCTATGTGGCGGTGGCGTGGATTCAATGAGTCAATACTTGTGAAATGCTTAGAACAGCTTCTCCTCAGGCATGTTTGGTATATTTCTCTTTTTAAGAGATGTATTTATTTATTTGAAAGGTGGAGAGAGAGAGAGAGAGAGAGAGAGAGAGATCTTCCATCCACCGGTTCAGCCCTAATATGGCCCCAGTGGCAGCAGCTGGTCCAGGCTGAAACTAGGAACTTGGAGCTCCATCTAGGTGTCCCATGTGGGTGGCAGAGGCCCAAATACCTGGGCCATCTTTCACTGCTTTCCCAGGCATGTTAGCAAGGAGCTGGATCAGAAGTGGAACAGGGGCCAGTTCTGTGGTTTAGAAGCTTAAGCCTTTTCCTGCAGTGACACCATCCCATATGAGCACCAGTTCAAGTCCCAGCTGCTCCACTTCTGATCCAACTCTCTGCTAATGTGCCTGGGAAAGCAGTGGAAAATGGCCCAGGTACTTGGGCTCCTGCACTCAGAATGGAAGACCCAGAAGAGGCTCCCCGCTCCTGGCTTTGGCCTGGCCCAGCCCTGGGCCATTGTGGCCATTAGGGGAATAAACTAGAGGATGGAAGATCTCTGTCTCTCCCTCTCTCTGTCTCTCTCTCCTTCTATCTTTGCCTTTTAGATAAGTAAATCTTTAAAAAAAAAAGCAAGTGGAGCAGCCAGGACTCAAAACAGTATTCATGGGGTGCCAGCATTGCAGGTGGAAGCTGAGTTCATTGCTCCACAATACCGGCCCATTGATGTGTGTGTGTGTGTGTGTGTGTGTGTATGTGTGTGTATCTTTCCCCTTTTGAGTATTCTACAGATGGTTCTTACATCTCCCAGGCTTTCTTTGAGTGTAAAATAATAATCATTTGAGCTGCACTCAAGGTGAATGAAGGAGAGCCAGTCCCTTCTTAAACACTGCCGAGAGCCCTGGGGGAGAGACCACACGTCCCGCCAGCCCATCGTGGTCACTCTCCTTGCCTTCAGCTCTGGTTCAGCCTGTTCTACTCTCAGCACCTCCTACTGCTTTCTCTCGGCTTCTGTCAATGCTGAAGCCAGCTTTGCTGCCGAATGTAAGGACCAGCGCCTCCTGTTGTTCCTTTGCGCTGGCTAGCACAAGGCAGTCATGTTTAGCAGACTTTAAATGTCTTGAGGATCACACAAGGGACATTCCACGTGGCAAAGAAAACTTACAGCTGTGTATCTGACCTTGCTGTGCCCAGTGCCCATTAGCCATACACGTCCCAGTGGATGTCTCTTTCCTGAAACCTTGACTAGTTGTTATTACCAAGAAATAAAATACCAGGGAACAAAAGGACGAAGACAGCAGAATCAAAGCAAAGGCCCCACGGAGGCAGGAATTGTGTCTATGCTGCCTGGGACCACCTTTCCCTGTGCCTGGCATGAGGCTTTGGCACCTGGTGGGTGCTCCATGAATGGTCGGCATTCGACTGCACGGAGGGGCTCTGCAGAGGCTGACACTGCCCACAGTGCAGGGAGGCCTGGCAATATGAAGCGGAAGACTGCTTGCTCTTCAGTTTGGATTATTCTGCTGGTTCAAGGCCAGCAGCTTTTTCATTCCCTCACTGCTCCTAAGCCCTGACACATGCATTTCCTCTCTTTCTCAGAATTCAGGAACTTCTGCAGTTTTAAAAGTAATGTGATTCATCTCCCATACGTGTTGCATCTGTCATTTTCCATAGTCAAGAGAATGGGGCATCCATGGCTTTGTATTGTATTTTCACTTCTCTTTGAAAATATTTGTAAACATAATTTTTAAAAAATACTTTATTCACTTTTTAAAATATTGATTGATAGACCCTTTATTGAGAGAGAGAGAGAGAGAGAGAGAGAGAGATCTCCATCCACTGATTTATTCTCCAAATGCCCATAACAGTTGAAACTGGTTCAGGACAAAGACAGGGGATTAGACCTCAGTCTGGGTCTCCTATGTGGGTGGCAGGGACCCAATAACTTGAGCCCTCACTTGCTGTCTCCCATGGTGCACATTAGCAGAAATCTGGCATTGGAAGTAGAGCCAGGACTTGAACCCAGGCAATCAGCTATGGGATGTGGTCAATCCAAGTGGCATCCTAACTATGGTGCCAAACACTCACTCCTGTCAAGATAATTTTTAATGATGTATGATGCACCAAAGAATATGGCAGATATACACAACTTTCCTAAGCATTCTTCTCTCAGTGCATATTTTTGCAATTATAATAATGCTTCAATGGGCATTCTTACATTTAAATTTCATCCATGGTTTATTCTATTTCCTTAAGATAAATTTTGGGGAATGAAATGACCAGATCAAAATAAATGAATATTTTTGTAGTCCTTATACCTCTTGCAAAACTATTACCACAAAGATTGTCCAAATTTATACTATAAACATGAGGTATGAATATGCATATTTCATTAAATCCTCCCTAATATTATTTAAAAACCTTTGGAATCTGATAAATGAAATTTAGATTTTATTGTTATTTTTACATTATGTTCCTTTGATGACTAGCAAATTAAAAAAAATTTTAGAAGCCAGGTGAGCATTCATTATTTCCAGCAATAAGAGGCGTTATGACTACAACTATTAATATGTGTGGGCTTTCTGTACATAATTTCCTTTAAACCAATACCCCTGCTGCTGAACAGAAGGCCATGATGGATTATGCAGCCCAATCCCTGCCATATGTTTGCTGCTTATTATTAAGCCCAACTACTGAGCAAAGAAAGACATAATTAGCCTTTTTGGGAATTATTTTAAGTCTTCAGCAGTAAAAGGCCTAAAGTTGATTTATTTCCCAGAATCTATTTGTATTTGATGCCTTCTAAGACCCAGGCAGACTAAATGACCAAGCACGCTTTCAACTTTCTACGCAGGAGTTTCTGCAGTTCTAGGAGACCATCAAAGATAATCTTGGTAGTGCCCTTGCACATCTCTAAGACACCCATTGAAGACAAAAGACTGAATGCATTTGAAAGGAGCCAGGGGCACTGGGGCACTTACAGAGGCAGCATGATTTGAATGCATCTCAAATGACCAGCGGTTGAGATTGAAGCGCTGAGCCGTGAGCGCAGCTGAACAGAACTTGGCCCTTGCTGCGAAGGTAAGAATTAAAAGGTCCTCTGTGTTATAAAGATGTCTGTTCTTCCTGGGACTGACTTAATCAAGACAGCCTGCTTCTGCCAGCGATTATCCTAGACGAGACTTCAATCTGCACTTCCAAAACAAAAGCCGAGTTGTCTGATTCTAAAGCCATCCTACACATCACTAAGCTTCGAGACTTTATTGTTTTTGTGATGGTAGGAGCGGATTTCTGCCCCCAGAGCACTTGGAAACACACTGGAATTCCCATTGTCACTCTTCACCCAAATTGCCGTCTGGATGATTTTGCTCATTTGTGCTGTTATTCATCGATGGCACATTTGGAAACAAATCCCGAGGTTGCCAAGGGTCTCCACGTATTTACAGAGCTCTCCAATGCCAAAATGATAAACACTGTGCAGATGTTCCGCAGGACAGTAACCCAGCCTGCCTCCGGCGCTTCCACACGCAGACGCCTGAATGTGTCAGCTCTGGAAGCAGACCCCGCAACATGAGCTCAGTGACTTCTCTTTCCATGCAAAAGTCAGAGGCCGAGATTAATTAAAACCAGAAGCTTGTTACTTTCAAAGATAACACAGGATAACCATTCCAAAATGTCCATCCGTCTTGCAATCGCAGCCTGTTGGGGGAAGCCAGTACTGAGACCATCAAAATGGCCTAATGAAAATAAGTCTGCAGCCAGCACCCCTCCCTATTTGGATACCCACGCAAATATTAGTTAGGCGGATGTAATGCATATTGAGTGAATAACTGAACTAATGTACAAATGAATGCATGGGTGGAATAACTTTCTGAGTTCTGTGCTGACCCAGTTCATGATGCAATTTATAATGAGCAACAGTGCAGATCACGTGTGTATGTGTGTGTGTGTACATGTCTGTTAGTTACTTCGTCCTAGTCTGAGTGCATTCTACGTGACTTCCCATGCCTTCTTCATAATGATGCTAAGAAATAGAAATTTCTCAGAAATGTGAAGACTTAGGCTTAGGGCAGAAGATAGGTAGTGTTAATGCAGAAGCAGGATTCAAATGCAAATTCCAAAGGCCCTGTGGCTTAGGTAACGAGAGATCACCTTTAGTGAAAGGTCACCATCTTTTTGTGGTCTCAGTTATAATTTCACTGGTCACTAAATCTGATGATAACAGATTGGGAAGGCCCCTACAGACCCCTTGGTCAAGCTCGCTCATTTTGCAGGCGAGAAATCTGGTCTGTGGCCATTCTGCTGATCCACGGGAGGTAAGGTGTGAGTGTGACTTAGCTGAACCATGGCAGCTAGCACTTGATCCAGCACTTTTTCCACCTCATCCTGTGGGAGCTTGAGTCAAAAAAAGGAACCATACCAAGTAAAATAATGAATTTGGATCATTTTAGAGTTTCTAAAAAAAATCACTTGAGCCGACACCATGGTAGAATGAGTTTTGTGCTTATCACTCCCACAGTGAAAGTAAAGAGGACAGATGTATGAGAAGTGCTTTCCCTTGAAAACACCGTTCTAATGGTGAGGACACGATGAACTTGCTCATTGTGTGATCTCGTCAACAAACACTTGAATGTGGTCTTTTAAATAGTGGTGTGTGGAAGCAGGCTGGCTAAACCGCCAGTTTAACCTCACTGCTAAGATGTTCCTGTCTCACATTGGAGCGCCTGGGTTTGGTACCTGGCTCCGGCTCCTGATTCCAGCTTCCTGTCCATGCAGACCCTGGGAGGCAGTGGTGATGGCTTCAGTAGTTGGATTATTGCCACCAATGTAAGAGACCTGGATGATGTTCCCAGCTCCTTGCTCTGGCCCCAGCCTAGCCCTGGCTATTACAGACATTTGGGGAATGAACCACTGGATGGGAGTGCACTCTCCTCACCCTCAAAATAACTAAAAATAAAACTTAGTGTATCTGCCACCTGCAGATTCTTGTCAGGAGGAAGAACAGATGTGGCACTGGTAAAAGCTAAAAGCAGGAGTGAAGTTCAACGTGGAGCACTCAGGCACCAGCTGGTGCTGAGCCGTCAGTCGGAACTATGTGAATGGGTGTCCTTGTCCTGTACTCTTCCCTGTCCCATCTGCACTCCTCTAGTTGAAGGCCTTGGCATTCTGCAGTGGCCCCGTTGCCATCACACTCCTTCCCGCTTGTCCTGCCCCTTGCAATCTCTCCTCCACACAGCCACTGCGGTGAGGTGTCTAGAACCCGACTTGACCATGTCCATTCCTCACTGAAGCTCTTCCCTGGCTCCACACTGGGCAAAGTGGCCTGCGTTACTCCCCCAACTGCATCCCCCTCTCCTCCTGCCTCTATCTTTATGTTCCAGAAATACTTACAGTCCTCCAGACTGTCTCCTAGACGTGGTCATGTGTGAAAGTCTTGGGGAATTTACACAGTTACAAACCACATGAGAGAATTGAATGGGACCTCCTGGCCTCCCTTTTATGCTGGGATTCTGTGACTCTGATTGTATACACGGATTACGGCCGCTGAGTTGCATCGAACGCTAATGTTCTATGAGCTTATGGAAGAGACAGGTTACCTTTAAGGAAAGCTAAGAAGGAAATTTCTCAAGGAGGACTAGAAAAATACAAGACGTCTTCCCCATTCTTAAGACTGAGCCAAATTCCTATGAAGTCAACCACTGCCTGTGTGGTCATGAACCTACCCACTGGGATGAGCAAAATGGCAATGAATACTAGGGCAAGGCACACTAGTTCTTGAGGAGACACGTGGCAAAGTGTGGTGATTATTCATTTTTTAGAAAACTCTCCCACATGGGTTTGCATGTGAAACACAGAATGTATTTTTATTTGCTAAGTCTGACAACTCTGTTGGTCATCCGCCCCATGTTTTGGTTGATAGATACCATCTCCCTGGCCACAGGAGCAAATATGTACCCAATTTCCCTTTCATTAGAGATGGGACCCTCTGTGCACACAGAACCCAACCAGAGCTAGAAACATATCTTGGAGTAACTATAGCCTTTCGGTGGCTGCTAACCTGTGCTTTCCGGCAGCCACATCCCTGTTACAGAACAAGACCAAAAAACCAAAGAGAAGCAGAGACAGCAGTGAACCAACCAAATGAACACAGTGAACACTGGCAGCCTTGAGCCCGCAGGTGGTTTCTGGAAGTCTGGTTCTGTCAGTTTTTCTTCAGTGCCGCCTGTTTCCCATCACTGTACAGGAACTGGCAAACTCCTTCTCACCCCTTTTAACCCAATTTGCATTGGGTTTCTGTTACTTGTTCTGAAAGAGCTCCTGACTCCCAAATAGAGGATTCTGGCTCTGGACTCCATTCTTTCCTGGAGTAACAGATGTAGAATGGGGAGAGCAGGCAGAGGAGAGGGTAATGACACCCTGAGCACAGTCCACATCTTGTTACCCACTGGCTCAGTTGTGGCACAGCCTTCTTTTTCTCTTGTTTGATTGGGTTCTTTCCACTTTCCTAGGGCATACATTCAAACGCCTCGTTTTACAGACAGAAGGTCCAAAAGAAGAGCTTAAACAACTTACCGGAATCCCCTGGCTAAAACCCAGATTTTGAGATTGTTGAAAACTAATTTCATTAGAACCTAAGATACTAAAAAATAAGAAGGCAACTTTTCTGTATTAGGTCTAATGTAGTCAATAGGGAAATGTAAATTCTTGTATTGCTTGTGTGATTATTGATTATTGTACACCACACATTGGATGGACAGCTAATCTAGTGATTCTCTTGCCAGGGGAGTCTGCGATCACTGTCTTTCTTCTGCTATCAGATCCTGATGCTTCATATAACAGGGCTGGGACTTCAGTCTCTCTGGCTGCAACGATACAGCCAGGAATGGACTAACCATTGCTTGGAAAGAAATAGCTAAAGGTAGTGTAATTAGATTCCTTTTCACTAGATGTGATGGGGAGCATGTGTGTTTCTCTGGTTATGTCACTGGGAAGATGTGTGTCTGGAATGGTCTGCACCCATTTCTCCTGTTATGTAGGGAAAAACTTCGCTGTTAGTTGGAGAGGGAGAGCAGCACAAAGAGAGAAGCAGGAACAAATGACAGACTTCCATTTTTATGACATTTCTGTTCTCAGATGCACCCATTCCTGAACACAGATCAATTTCTTCTCTTTCTCTCTTCACGACAGCCAAAAATTTCTTGTTTCATGAGATATTTGATCTCAGCTTCTGACACTTAGAGTTAATGGAGTATTTTGATTTTATTTGTGACACTGCTTCTCTCTGTTGACATGGATCATTGAAGTTGCCTGCTTGTTAACAGCCCAAATTATTAACAATCTGATAAGAACTGACTAAAAATCTAAAGGTAGGTTTAAATTCAATTTGGAAAAAATTATTAAATTCATTTGGAAAAAAATTATACCAATCTCATGCATTGTCAAAAAATAAATTTTAGCTATAGATTTTAATGTAAAAATACCCTTAAGATATAACAAAATATATGAGAAATTATAGAAGATAGTATTGGTATAGGGGAGGCCTTTGTAACCAACCTAAAATTCAGAAACTGCAATGGAAAACACCAATGGGTTTGGAGCTGGCATTGTGGAACAGGGCTTAAGCGACTGCCTTTGATTGCAGCATCCCATATGAGTGCTAGTTTAAGTCCCTTTTGATCCAGCGAAAGTAGCAGAAAATGGCTCCAGTGCTTGGACTCTTGCCACCTCCTTGGAAGACCTGGATGGAATTCTAGGCTCCTGGTTTCGACCTGGCCCAGCCCCAAGAATTGTGACCATTCAAGGGAGTGAACCAGAGGATGGAAGATGTCTGTCTCTGACTCTCTATAACCTTGCCATTCAAACAAATGAATATGCAAATTTTTAAAAAGAATACCAACAAGTTTGACTGTGGAAGTATTTAAAATGATTACAGAATTAAAGGACAAGTGACAGAATGGAAGAATGTGTTTACAAAATAAATAACAAAGTTCTTATAAGTCAGTGAGTAAAAATAATCCACGAGAAAAACAGACAAAGGTTATATATAGGAAATTTCCAGAAGAAAAGTAGAAAAAAACTTTTTTATCGATTAGTCCTAGAGACACAAGCAGGAGTTTTCGAATAAAATTTTTTAAAAATCAGAAAACAATCCGTTCTTCAAGCAGTCTTCTCCTCTTTCCTCGTAATACCTTTTCGGGCTTTGCTAGCCTAAAGAACTCACATCTGTAGTTCCTTCTCAGGACCTAGCAGAACTCGTCAAGGTCTCCTTTGTACTACCAATATAACTGAGGTATGCATCTCTTATAGACCATGTCATTGTATTCAGTATCTAGTTACAGGCTTGTATCATTGCTGTGCTGATGTTGACTGGATTATTATTCTTGGTGGGTGTGACAAGACTTCTCTCCTTGTCATTTGTAAGATCTGGGTAGTGCCAACAAGAAAATCTAGAGAAAGGGTATCAGTGGCTTGAAAGATAACCCACCATCACAGCATTCTTGATGCCCAGATATTGTGTGGAAAATCTTGGATATAGGCAATTATGACTCAGAAAGTGATTGAGGCAGTCAGACCTTGAATGTGAAGAAGGTTAGAAAGATTATAAGCATTTTGGGGCCAGTGCTGTGGCACAGCGGGTTAATGCCCTGGCCTGAGCGCTGGCATCCCATATGGGTACTGGTTCAAGACCCAGCTGCTCCACTTTCAATCCAGCTCCCTGATGTGGCCTGGGAAAGTAGTAGAAGATGGCCCGAGTCCTTGGGCCCCTGCACCCATGTAGGAGACATGGAAGAAGCTCCTGGCTCCTGGCTTTGGATGGGTGCAACTCCAGTCATTGTGGCCAATTTAGGAGTGAGCCATCAGATGGAAGACCTCTCCATCTCTCTCTTTCTCTCTCTCTCTCTCTCTCTCTCTCTCTCTGTAACTCTGACTTTCAAATAAATAAATCTTAAAAAAAAAGAAAGATTGTAAGCATTTCTTCCACTGGCCTTTTCCTTTTTATACATACATAGAAGTGCTATATAATTAAAACTCATGTTTCCATCTAAAAAGACTTTCTTAATGAATGTAAAATAAAAATTCTAAGTAATGAGAAAGAAAAAGCATTACAACATGGTTGTGTAGTTGCAGGGGTTTTTCTTTTTCTTCTAGAGTGGCATATTCAATAATCGTGCATTTTGTAATCACTGACATAATAGATAGGGTGAAATATGCTAGCAAGAACAGTTAACATATATTAAGCTCCGATTTTTTCTGAAGGACTCTACAAAGCACTTCTTATGCACAATCTCATTTAATTATTGGAACAACTCTATAGGCAGACTATGATTACCAGCATTTTGCAAATAATGAAGCGGAGACTTTGTGGGGTTAATTACTGGCAGAACCAGAATTTTCAAGTGCGTCAGAACCTGTGCTTTAATCGCCATATGAAGAAAGAAGCAATAGCGATTTCTTAAGACTCATGCATTATTGCAGGAGTGTAGACTTAGGGAAAACTTTCAACAGTACACAATCAGGTATCTTAGTGTTACAGTATTGGAATATACTAGAGACAAATTAAATATATGTGAGACTGTACTCATGCTTATCAATAATAAACATAAATGTTCATTATAAAAAATGACATGTCCGGCCGGCGCCGTGGCTCAATAGGCTAATCCTCCACCTGCGGCGCCGGCACACCAGGTTCTAGTCCTGGTTGGGGCGCCAGATTCTGTCCCGGTTGCCCCTCTTCCAGGCCAGCTCTCTGCTGTGGCCTGGGAGTGCAGTGGAGGATGGCCCAAGCCCTTGGGCCCTGCACCCACATGGGAGACCAGGAGAAGCACCTGGCTCCTGGCTTTGGATCAGCGCAATGCGCCGGCTGCAGCGCGCCGGCTGCAGCGGCCATAGGAGGGTGAACCAACGGCAAAAAGGAAGACCTTTCTCTCTGTCTCTCTCTCTCTCTCTGTCCACTCTGCCTATCCAAAAAAAAAAAAAAAATGACATGTCAAATGTTGCAAATACATGTTGGACAATGGCAGATGTGTTGGTGAAGCTGTATATACAACAAGCAGGAAAACCCGGAGCAAACGCTTTCAGGGGTAACAGGTTCAGTCAAGCCAAGCCCTGTCCCTGTGCTGCAGACACAGTTCTCTTGCTCTCTAGCATTGAGGCCCCAAACACAAACTGCAGTCTTCCATTTCTATGGTCCTTCTACTGCGTTTCAAGTTCTATACATAGGGTTCCAGCTCATTGAATCAAATTAACAGTAAATAAATTAACTTAGAAGTACCTCCTAATAATAAGGATAAAGTCAAAATTAAAAATGCTGCAAATGAGAATCAGCTACTGAAACTGTACGAACATAAACCACCTGGAATGAGTGCACAATCTTAGGTGAAAGCAAATTAACTCTTAAGACATCTTCTCTCCACTCTTCTAGCAGATAGTCTGTTTTAAGCCCTGAAAATGAACTTGACCTTATTGGAAAACCATTTGGAAATCTACTTTATTAGCCACAGAATATCTCCCTAGATGGTAAAAGTCAATACTGAAATAAGTTTTAAGACAGTTCATAGGTGTTTGGAAAAGCTCTTTGCTTAAACCCTGATTAATTCAGTTTTCCATGTAGTAACATCTTTGTCTCTGGCGCTGATGTTAGAATAACAGCTTCTTTGGGATCTTAATTAGCCTGGGGATTAACACATATCTATGCCTCGTATTATCCATCATGTTTCAACAGAGTACTCTCACTTGCTCTCATTTAAAGCATTCTTCAACTCCTCCCAACACTACCCCTTTGACAATGGAGATACAAGTTCATGTTTTTTCTCTTCATGTGGTTTTCCTACGGGCAGGTTGGCATTGTTAGTAGCAGTCGTCCTCAAACTCTGAAGGTGCAGTAAGTTAAGTGGTTCCATCCCAGAGGCAGGGTTTTTAGTACCTCCTATTTCAAATTCTGTCAGCGCTTAACCATTTGTGTCATCTCGAGGCAGATATTTATTGTTCCTGCTGTTCAGAGGGAAATGCTAGGACTTGGCCACGGGCCTTCGAGACTACAGCCAATGGGGTTTGACATCACAGAGCATGGAGGGACCTTGCTCTGCGTGTTTTTCTGGTGAACTTGAACCTCGACAATAGCACACTGGAGATGGGTTCTCTATTTCCTATCATTTGTTACCCTTCTTCCCCCAACTTTTTTATTGAGGCAAGGGGCGAAATAGGATATTCTGTTTTCTTCTTTCTATCTGGAAGGGATTTCTCTCTCCTCTCTCGTCTCTCATATTCTCTCTCTCTCATATTCTCTCTCTCTCTCTCTCTCTCTCTCTCTCTCTCTCTCTCTCATAAATATAAGCCCGGGCTACTTACTGGAGTGTCAAACAACCAGAGAATTTCATCTATAGCAGGTTTAGGTATAAGCCTATTAAATGGTCTTCTGTGTCCTTTGAAATTTCGATTAGCTAGGGCATGCCCTTACTGAAAAGCATACGGTGTCGCATAGAAGGAATTATGCTCCACACTACAGTTGGCCCATAGGACCAGTTTTTATTTTTGAGTCCGATCCCAGTATCAATTCTCTTCAACCACTGGTCTTTACTATTTAAGACTTTGAAAAACTCTGTGGAAAGTGGGAAGGCTTCATGAGTAATTGTGAGGGTAAATCAATTAGTTCTGTTTGAGACTAAAAAGGCAATCATCCTCATTGGTTCTCTGTGTAGCAAATACTCTACAGACAAGGGCCTTGTCATTCTGGTTGATGACTGAATCCCCACTTCCTAGAATAGCAGCTGACACATTGCAAGCATTTAATAAATATTTGCTGAGGGACTGGATCAATGAATGACAGTTATTTGGCTAAGCTTGAGGCACTGACTATACTGTGCTAAAGATGATAGCTCGTTTTCTTTATTGCGATCATGTGGGAACGGGACAGGCTAACATAAATGTTTGGCAGATCATTAGTGTATTAGAATGACATTTCACTGAATAAACAGGTTCATCCTTGTGAGGATACCATAACCAGATTTGGCAAAGCCAAACTACATGAATAAGGCAAAACATCCTTCCATGAATCAATCTTTGTGCTTCTTCTAAATCAGCTGAAGACTCTTTCCCTTGTCATTTTGCCCTGCTATTTTATTATTTCAGAAGGGCGACACCAAGAATCCTCGGTTGTCCACAGTTGAGTTAGAGATTATTACCACGTCTGTTATTTCCCAGTTAGACTTCTATTATTCGTGGTGCACTGTTTTCACTACAACTTCAAAATCAAATGATAAATAATCAAATAGTGTTTGATTCTGTGCTGGCTAATACAGGGTTTTTTTAACTGTAAAGAGGCCCCAGATAAAGCTGGCAAGCTAAGAACTCATGTCTGCAAAGGCGGTTTGAGAGAAAGGGGGACGGAACATGCTTAATCCCTCCCACTTTCTATTATAGTCTTCCCTCATTTTCGTTTTCTTCACCATTTGCTTCTCTCTTTCTGTCTCACTCTCTCTCCCTGTCTCTCTTTCTTTCTTTCTTCCACCTTCCTTTCTCTTCTCATTTTCTTTCTTTCCTTTTTAAAAAAATTGTTTCTAACAACAACCTGTACTAATTTTATGAGTAGTTCTTGAATCAATACTGTTTATCTATTTTTCTGTCTAAGAAGACTTTAATAATTATGTCCCTTCCTTAATATCATGTTTAAAGAGATTTTGTCCCGGTTGCCCCTTTTCCAGGCCAGCTCTCTGCTGTGGCCCGGGGAAGGCAGTGGAGGATGGCCCAAGTGCTTGGGCCCTGCACCCCATGGAAGACCAGGAGGAAGCACCTGGCTCCTGGCTCCTGCCATCAGATCAGCGCGGTGTGCTGGCCGCAGCGCGCCGGCC
The DNA here is from genome assembly GCF_051225735.1 of Oryctolagus cuniculus. Taxonomy (NCBI): domain Eukaryota; kingdom Metazoa; phylum Chordata; class Mammalia; order Lagomorpha; family Leporidae; genus Oryctolagus; species Oryctolagus cuniculus. The sequence goes on along the minus strand of NC_142869.1, from coordinate 40,073,452 downwards.
GCGGCGGCCATTGGAGGGTGAACCAACAGCAAAGGAAGACCTTTCTCTCTGTCTTTCTCTCTCACTGTCCACTCTGCCTGTCAAAAAAAAAAAAAAAAAAAAAAAGTTCATTGAAGCGACGGCTGTGGCATAGTGGGTAAAGCTGCCGCCTAAAGTGCAGGCATCCCATATGGGCGCCGGTTCGAGACCCGGCTGCTTCACTTCTGATCCAGCTATCTGCTATGGCCTGGGAAAGCAGTCCTTAGGCCCCTGCACCACAGGGGAGAGCTGGAAGAAGCTCCTGGCTCATGGCTTCAGATCAGCGCAGCTCCGGCCATTACGGCCAATTGGGGAGTGAACCATTAGATGGAAGACCTCTCTCTCTCTGTGTGTGTAACTCTGACTTTCAAATAAGTAAGCAAATCTTAAAAAAAATGGTGTCTTTCACATTTTTCTGGCTATATCTCTGAGAAGCTAAATGGCCTTGTTAACAGCTTACATTTTCCATCAAATTTAGCACATTAATATGTGAAAAATAGGTGTTTATGGAGGGGAAATTCACTGCATGAAGTAATTCCAAACAGAAATATAAAAATCGGGTAGGTGCATAATTCTAGGTTACTTGAGTCCGCAGATTAGTGGGAAGCAAGGCATTGGGTAGAACCCTCCCCCAAATCTGTTAGTACAGTGTATTAGTTTGACTTTGGCAAAGAGGCAAGCACCAACTACTCTTGTAATAGGGAGCCACGAGAGAATGACCTCTTAAGCCAGCTGGATACTCTGCTCCAGATCCACCAAAATAGAAAAAGACAGTGGATAAAAGGTGAGACCTCAGTTTCACATGCAATGCATCCTGGCCATGTGACCTCCCGTCCCTTTTGTAATTAGCTTCTATACCCCCCACAAAGAAAATGTTTGGTGGGGATGCTTTACCCCATCCCATACAGAACTGTCTTTGGGCAAAAGGTCAGGACAAGATGTTTCAGAGGCGGGTGTCCTCTCTCTGAGGGGCCCATAAGTAAATGATTTGGGGCCAGGCACCAATCTTCAGTTCTGTTGTGGCTAGAACAGCAGGACTGGTTTCATTCAATATGGAAGACCCTTGACACACTAGCCTAATGCATGAAAATCTTTTGATTCTCTAGTTTCTTTTTTCCCTAACAAGAAAAAGTGACAATAGATGATCACTTAAACTTCATGTTAAGAGATGCACAAAGATGGTGGACTAGAGAGGGAGCTTACTGCTCAAGTCTGAGGGAAGACAGGTGAAAAACATGGAGAGAGTGTAATCTCAGGGAAGAATTAGGGAGAAAATGGCCAATATCCATGCCTATTAGAAGGACACTGTGGATCTGTGTGGAGGGTGGGGACAACTCAGGAACCCAGCAGCAGAGAGCCTCAGCACCAGCTTTGGAGAGTGATGTGAGACCAGACTGCAGCAGCCCAAGCCACTGGCGATGAAGCTGCCGGAGGACCCTGGCACGAGTCTGGCTTGGAGCCCTGTGGGAGACAGTGTACCTGCCAACCTAGAGGGAAAAAGATGTGGGCACATTTCTCTCTCCTCAACCTCTTGGCACTGGTGTCCTGTAACTAGTCAAGAGTGGGCGGACATCATTTGGGACATATGTAACAGCTGTGCCAGCTCATATCCACATGTCCAGCAACCAGACTAGAGGAGATGCCTGAGTCTTGATGGGAGAATTCATAGGGGACCGGGTGCTCATAACTGTGGGAGCCTTGTTTGCTTGGACTGTGAAACCACTGTGGCTGTGTGTGAGATTCAGGGTGCGGCTGAGTATTTGGCCAGTCACTGTGGGTGGCTCCACATGCTCTGGGCTCCCTGATACCCTGGTGGGGGTCATTGATGTGGGTGGGATCTGTGTTCACACTGGGCGCTGCACAAATCTTGTGTGTGGTTCTGGTGGCAGCACTGATGAATATTGTACCCACTGGGGTTAGCACCTAGTCTTTGGTCTTCTTGAAGGAGAGGATATGAGCATAAGACTATGCCAAAAGAGTTGAACAAACCTCTCTTCTGACAAAAAAGGGGGCAAAAAAAGATTTACCATGCCCAACTTGGGAGTCACCTTGGACTCTCTCTACAGCCTGGAGCACTGAACACAGCTCCCTGGCCACACCCAGCACATGCTTCAGGGTATTCACTGAAAGAGCAGAAATGCCACCAATCCACAGAGGCGTAGTCAAAGATAAAAACCATCACAGGGGAAAAAAATAGACCAAAATATTTCCACAAATGTCTAAAAATAAATGCAGCAATTCAATAAATGAGAATAAGGAAGACAATATGATGCCCCCAAAGGAACTCAACAACACTTCAATACTAGAATGTGAAAATGAAAAGACTGAAGAAATGCCAGAAGAGAATTCAAAATATTGATCATAGGATTACTTAGAAGTAATCAGAAGCAAATCCACAAACTAAAGAAATCCCTACACAAATGAAAGAAAATTTTTCTCATGAAATTGAAATTATATAAAGAGAAATCAAAGCAAAACATTGGAAATGAAGAATTCAATAGAACAAATTAAAATGCGGTGGAAAGCCTTTACAACAGAATCAGTGAGGCAGAAGAAAGAGTATCCTGAGTTAGAAGACAAATCTCTGGAAATTTTACAGAAAGAAGGAGGAGGAGGAGGAGAAGGAGAAGGAGAATGAGAAATTAGAAAACTAAAAAACAGTGTTGGAGATCAATGGGATTCTATTAAGTAACCCAACATATGGATCTGAGAAATTCCTGAAAGCATGGAAAGAGAATGGATCAGAAGGCCTTTTTAGGGAAATAATTACAGAAAACTTCCCTAATTTGGAGGAAGAAAGGGACATCCAAGTACAGGAAGCACATAGAACTCCTAATAGATATGATCAGAAAAGATCTTGACCATGATACATTGTAGTCAAACTCTCCACAGTAAAGCATAAAGCAAAGATTCTAAAATGTGCATGAGAGAAACACCAGACTATTTTCAGAGTATCTCTAATTAGACTCACACTGACTTAACATCAGAAACCCTATAGACTAGCAGAGAATGGTGAAATATATCCAATTCTTCAGACATAAAAACTGTCAGTCCAGAATACTGTACCCTGTAAGGCTCTCATTTAGGAATGAAGGTGAAATAAAGACCTTCCAAAACAAACATAAATTGAAAGAATTTGTCACCGTTCATCCAGCCTTACAAAAGATGTTTAAGGATGTGCTACACACAGAAATACACAAACATGGTCATCACTATGAAAGAAGGTGAAGGCAGAACATCTCCCAGTAAAAGTACAAAGGAAATCCAAAGTAAAACAAACAAACAAACAAACAAAAAAAAAAAACCCAAGAATATTTATAGAAAAACAGCAGGGCAAAGTCATTACTTATCAACAGTCACCTTGAATATAAATTGCCTCAGCTCTTCATTTAAAAGACACAGACTGGTTGAATGGAATAAAAAAAGCCCATCTATTTGCTGCCTACAAGAAACACATCTCACCAACAAAAATGCATGTAGCTTGAAAGTGAAAGGATGGACAAAGATATTCCATGCTAACAGAAACCAAAAGAGAGCTGATGTAGCCATCCTAATATCAGACAAAAAAGAATTCAACATAAAACTGTTAAATGAGACAAAGAATAGCATTATACAATTTTAAGGAATCAATTCAACAGGAAGTTGTGATTATAATAAATATAAATGTACCTAATTACAGAGCATCTGGCTATTTAAAAGAAATGTTAATAGATCTAAAGGGAGAAATAGACTCCCATACAATATTACAATATTAAATTACATATTACATACAATATGGGACTTCAGTACCCCAGGTTCAGCAATGGGCAGATCAACCAGACAGAAAATCAGCAAGGAAACAAGTATTAACTGACACTCTAGACTAAATGGACCTAACAGATAAATATATCTACAGAACTTTTCATCCAACAGTTGCAGAATACACATTCTTCTCACCAGTGCATGGAACTTTCTCTAGGAAAGACCACATGCTAGGCCATAAAGCAAGTCTCAGCAAATTAAAAAATAATCAAAATAATACCATGCATCTTCTCTGACCACAATGAAATGAAGCTGGAAATCAACAACTCAAGAATCTCTAGAACATATGCAAACACTTGGAGACTGAACAATAATCTGAATGAATAGTGAGTCATAGAAGAAATCAAGAGAAATCAAAAATTGCTGAGGAACAGTTTTTAAATATTATTTTTTGTATAAAGTTAATCTGTGTATAAAGTTAATTGAAAATAGATCTTAGTAAAATAATAAGAATGGGTATAGAAAAAGGAGAAGGAAGAACGGTTGGAATGGTGGTGGGGTGGTGGATATGGTGGGAAGAATCATTATCACTGTTCCAATATTGTATTTATGAAATGCATGAAGTGAGTGTACCTTAAATAAAAGGTTTCTGGGGAAAAATAATAAAAAAAATCTTCATGGGAAGGTTGAGATTATCCGGAAAAAGTGTAGAAGTTGGCAAATCCTCTCCCATATCCACTATAAAATGACAGAAAATGGTCAAAAGGAACAAATTACACTTTTTTTTAAAAAAAGATTTATTTATTTATTTGAAAGTCAGGATTACACAGAGAGAGGAGATGCAGAGAGAGGTCTTTCATCTGCTGGTTCACTCCCCAGTTGGCAGCAACAGGCGGAGCTACGCTGATCTGAAGCTAGGAGGCAGGAGCTTCCTCCAGGTCTCCCACATGTGTTCAGGGGCCCAAGGACTCGGGCCATCTTCCACTGCTTTCCCAGACCATAGCAGAGATCTGGATTGGAAGTGGAGCAGCCGAGTCTTGGAACTGGCACCCATATGGGGTTCCAGTGCTTCAGTCCAGGGTGTTATCTTGCTGTGCCACAACGCCAGCCCCCAGATTACACATTAATAAATGTTTAGGTCATTAAAAACCTTTGAATTTAAGGCAATACTGTGAGAGTCTGTATAACTTTTGACTATGGCTACTCCAGGTGGTTTGCCAAAAGCAGACTACCTGTGTTTAAGCAAACATAGGAAAACATGATGACAATCAACCAGATAATAGAAAAATCTTAATGAAGACAGAAAAACTAGAACACAAAGATACAAAAACAGCAACAATAAAGCCACTGAGACCAGAAGAATAAACACTACTCATTCAATATATCTGTAATGGCTGTTTCAGATGGAGAAAGAGGAATACAAGGGACAGAAAGGTTAGTAGATGAAAACTTTTCAATCTAAGTATTCCACAGTTGTGGGCTTAACAAATCCCAAAAAGAATAAACACGAAGTGATCTGTACCTACGCATGTAAATCTCAAACTGCTGAAAGCCAGAATTAGGAAGCAGGTGAATGAATGACAGAATGGATATAGAATGAATCTTGACAGCACCAAGAGAAAAAAAAAACAACTCATCGTGTACATGTAAATGATATGATTAATGGTTAACTTCACATCAGAAACGCATGAAGTCCAAGGTCGGGTGCTGTGGCACAGTGGGTTAGGCTGCTGCTTGGGGTGCCCACTTCCCATTTGGGAGTGTCTGATTAGGTCCTGCCTCCACTTCCAACTCTAGCTTCCTGCTATTGTGTCTTGAGGCAGCTACTGATGGCCCAAGTATGTGAGTCTGACACCCAATGGGAAACCTGGATGGAGTGCCTGACTCTGGGCTTTGGCCTGGCCCAGCACTGGTTAACGTGGGCATTTTTTTAAGGTAAAGATTTGTTTGTGTAAGAGAGAGAGAGAGAGAGAGCAAGTGAGCACGAGAGTGAGCTAGCTTCTATCCACTGGTTTCCTGGTTTCTTTCCTCAATTTCCTGCAAGGGCTAGGGCTAGGACAAGCCAAAGCCAGGACCCAGGAACTCCAGGTGTATCCTCACATGAGTGGCACAAACCCAGGTACCTGGACCATCGCCCACTGCCTTCCCAGGTGTTTTGGCAGGGGACTGGATTGGAAGCAGAGCAGCTGGGGCTTGAGCTGCACTCTGGGATGCTGGGATCACAAGTGGCAGTTTGACCCACTGCACCGCAACACTGGCCTTTGTTGTGGGCATTTGGAAAGTGAACCAGAGGATTGAAGATCTCTTTCTGTCTGTCTGTCTGTATCCCTGACCCTTATCTTTGCCTTTTAAATAAATAAATAAATAGACGTCTTGAAAAGGAAGCACACAAAGTGTAACAGAAAACAGAATAACATACCAAAAACAATGAACGAAATACACTTAAATAAAACTGTGACCAGGAATTCTATAACCAGCAAAATTATCTTTCAAAACAAAGCAAAATAAAGATATTCATAAATGTGGGAAAAAAATTCATGGCTTCTTAAATATATATATGGGCTGAAACAAGACTGGATAATTTCCCTAAAATATCTGGATGAATCAGGCAAAGTTGTTGGCACTAAACCTTTAAACTAGGGGTAATTATAGCTTCAAAGACTGCCTTGGAAAGACAAAAGTCTTATATTTTGTTTTCACAATGATTATCAATTGACTTACTGTGGTTGAATTGTATATGTAGATTACAACAGGGGCTGGCGCTGTGGCACAGTGGGTAAAGCTGCCTCCTGCAGCATCCCATATGGGCACCGGTTCGAGCTCTAGTTGCTCCACTTCCGATCCAGTTCTCTGGTATAGCCTGAAAAAGCAGTGGAGGATGTCCCAAGTCCTTGGACTCCTGCACCTGCATGAGAGACCTGGAAGAAGCTCGTGGCTCCTGGCTTCAGATAGGTGCAGCTCTGGCCGTTGTGGCCAACTGGGGAGTAAACCAGCGGATGGAACAGCTCTCTCTCTCGCTCTCGCTCTCGATCGCTCTCTCTCTTTCTCTCTATGCCTCTGCCTCTCTGTAACTCTGCCTTTCAAATAAATAAATAAATCTTAAAGAAATGTAGATTACAATAAGTCTCACACAGTAAAGGCCATACAAGTAATATAAATATATGTTGCTTCAGGTTTCCTCAATTTCTTTATCTATGGGGATAATAATAATGTCCATTTCAAAGCATTGTTGTGAGTATCAAATGATTTAATACAAATAAAATGCTTCAAACAGTTCCTGGTATATGCCAAACACTTATGGCATGTTGAATATTATATTGTTTTTAGTCACTATAAATACAAAATAAGCAGCGTTGTAGGAGAGATAAAGATAAGAATTTCTATGGAAAGAATGCACTGAATCTGATAGATAATATATTTCAAGAGTAATGTTTATTCAAAAATAGAGACTGCAAAACCCAACAAAATGCAGCTGTTCAAATTGTGCGGTCTGTGGACCAGCAGCCACAGCATCACTCGGGAGCTCACAGGAAATGCAGACTCCCAGGCCTCTGCCAGCCCTGCCCAATCAGGATCTTCAGCGTAGCAAATTGCCCAGGTGATTCCAACATGCCCAGTTTGCACAAAGCACACTATTCTAAATCTCAGGAGGCACTCTTTTCAACAGGTCTTTGTCTGTAGACTACAATATCAAATAGTGGGTTGATGGATATAACCTCCACTTCTGATCCACGTCCCTGCTAATGGCCTAAGAAAAGCGGATGAAGATGGACCAAGTGCTTGGGCCCCTGAACTCATAAGGGTAACTCGGAAGAAGCTCCTGGCTTCCATCCCTGGCTGTTGAAGCCATCTGGGAGAGTGAACCAGAGGATGGAAGATAACTCTCTTTTTCTCTGTAACTCTGACTTTCAAATCAATAAATAGATCTTAAAAAAAAAAAAAAAGAAAAGAAAAATACTCATTCCTGTTGACTGTCTCAGTCGTATTTTATAGACGAGGCCATGCAGAAACAACCAACAGCAGATGTGGGAGCTTTGGTCTGCATCCCTACCATCATTGCTGTCAGAAGGACATAGGCTCAAAATGTCTCTCTCCCCCTGCTGGCCAGGTGTGGAGCTGCTCCCCACAATTGCCCAGTCACCCTCACTCACTGGTACCCTTGCAAGAGTTATGTTTCTGCAGCTCTCGGCTCAGTTTTCTTCTCTCCTTGAAGGTCCACCTTTTCTGAATATTTGGGGAGGATCCGAGCCTTGTCTGCTCTCTGCTTCGGAGTCATCTGCTTGCTTCCCCCTGCCACCCTGCCTGGGGTCCTCTCACAGGCAGTCTCACCTTGTTTCGAGAAGGAGGCAGGGCTGTGGGCCGCAGGAAACTGCCAGCGCTGGGGGGCTCCTGTCACAGCCTTGGAGGGGGGAGTGTGTGTGACCACCAGATTGTATCAGCTCCTAATCACCAAGGAATTATCTCATACAAGGGGACCTGTTATAGTTGGATGCACAAGTGTGCATACACAGAATCCACACACACATGCAGCATAACACACATGTACATATGACACATATGCACAAACACAGGATCCCTCTCAGAGAAAGTACAATCTAAATTGGCATTTTTCAGATTGAGATGCATGAACATATTTTTTTCCTTTGCAAGAGAACATTCTTTTCCCTTTAAAAACCAAAAGAGGGTGTAAGTTTAGAAACACTGGTCTAAATCCATAGGAAGGAGTAGAACACTTTTCCTAATTGCCCAGTAAGTTTTCTACCCTGCCTGTCTCACAATAGTGTTATTATAGATGATTACATTATAGCCTCGTCCCCTAAAAGTTGTCCCACCCAAGAATGCGCGTGGACATCCATCTCCTAATGGCTGCTCCCTGGCCACTCTGCAGCCCGGGCTCAATCTCCAGACTCAAAGCCAAATTGCTCTCTCCCTTCCCTCTCCCTTCTCCCTCCTCCTCCTCCTCCTTCTCTTCTCTCTCCTCTCCCCTCTCCTCCTTCTTTCTCCCTCTCCTCTCCTCCCTTTCCCTCTCTCTCAACCTGCCAGAGAAGAAAGGTGTGGGGAGCCTTTTTCTTTCTGTCCCCTGGGAGTAAACAGAGAAGCAGCCCAGGCAGGGCAGTTCCGTGGCCTGGGGCTCCCTCAGTGCAGTGGTGAGCAGGGGTCTTGCTTCCCTGGAGGCTATAATGTCATTTTAGCCCACGTTTTATCTGAGATTGAAGTTCACAGAAGTGTTGATAGGTCCCTAAGAAATCAGAATGGACCAGAAGCTGTTTTTTTTTAATGTTACCTCTTTGGGGTGTTTATAGATGTTTTCCGAGTTTTTACAGCAAATCATCCACAGAGGGGAATGCAGGACTGGTGTTGCAGACATGAGGCAGTGGAGCTCCGGGTCTGGCCCCGGGCTCCTTCCTCATAACCTGAACCGGAATCCCTCACGATGCTGAGAAGCACCCGGCTCTTCTCCAGTACGTGACACATGGCTTAATTTACGTTCCTTCACACTATTTATTTTAAAAAAGTTATACTCTACCTTGTCTCAGAAAGGATTTAAAGGGTTTTACAAGGATACATAGAAATAGTAAGAGAGCATAAATTAGAACCATGTGAAGAGCAAAAGGGAAAAACAAAGACAGGGACGCAAAGTGGAGCCAGGCTGTGGCCGGACATGTGGCAGGGGTCTGTGCCACCGTGCCCTCTTGCTTCAGGAAGATGATGCAGGTGGCTTTCACAGGCAGCTAAGGCACAGAAGGGCAAGGGGACGTCACTCACCCCTAAGCAGGGCCACCAGCGATGGCAGCTTTAGTGCATGTGGAAGCACCTGCTCGCTTCCAAGAACCAGGGACCTGCCACAAATGTAATCCAGGACATTGTGTCAATCAAGGGGATCTTAATTTCATGTGTGCTATTGTTTCATTTTGGGGGGTATTGTTCTGTAGACATTTCTTTTTAACTTTAGAGTAGGCACATGAGATATGAAAATATTCAATAAATTAGGGCAAGTGGAACTCAAACTATTGCTGCTCCATAACACAGCGGGTAAAGAAGGGGAAGAATCCCGGCAAGCGAGAGCTCAGGGGCTGGAATACACTGTGACACGGAGAAGCAGTGCACAATTGTGCTCGGAGGAGCCAGGAGGGCTGAGGATTTGGCTCAAAGTGAGTGAGTGGGCTGGTCTGATTTTAAAACAAGGCAGCCTGATTTTAAAGTCTGATTTTAAAACAAGGGCCAGAAAGAGACACCTAAAAATGGTGCCTGAGGCCCATTCTGATGCCTCATTTGTCCACTGGGTAGGGGTGGTGGTGGGAAGTGTTCCTGTGCTGTGGGCAGAGAAGCAAACCACAAACCTCACCACGCGGGGCTAGGGACAGTCTTTCCAACCCTCTAGCTGGACCTTTGGCCGCCTCCATGCCACCCCCAAACAAGTGCTCACACATGCTCACACACTCATGTACACACTCACACACGTACATGTTCACATACGCATCCTTCTATACACACATGGACACAAATTCAGGCACTTACACACGATCGTATACACAATTCATACAGATACCTTGACAAAGATACAATCACATACATACACACTCTGCACATGCATTCACACACACACACACACGCCACACCTGCTCACACTCCCTGGCCTTTGGGGACTGTGTGTGAGTCCTTCCCCTCACAGTGCTAAGCAGAGGCTGAAGCCCCATCTGCAGAGTTTTCCTCACTTCCATCTCCACTCCTCTCACTGTTCCCTACTTGTCCCTTATGAGTCAACTTAATGTCACTTCATCTCAGAATCTTTGTCTCCAAATCCTGGACTGCTAACTTCCCCCAAACAACAGCTTTCACAACTTTGCTAAAAGCAGAACACAAAAGAGATGCATTACCACAACATCTACCAAAAAAAGATGGGTAGAGTCTCGAATGTCAGAAATCGCTAGGGTACCATGACACACTCGCAGCTGCCCACTGCAGAGGACACAGTGTGTGCTCAGCACAGAGAAATCCAAAGAGATTAGAGAGCTCGGATGGATGGCGACAGATGGGGTATTTATTTATTTTCAATGCTTTTTTTGCTGGGAGAGCCACATGAGATGTATATCTTATTTCGAGAAAAGTCTCAGGGGGAACAGCTGTCATGCGGTTTCATTCCAGAACTCTTTAGTACAGTACAAACAATATAATGGAGGGCACACAGTCTAAACAGCAGACCACAACAATATGGAGCGTCTCAATTGCCATTCATTTTACCCCGTAACTTCTTCTTTACATGAAGTGAATCGTCCCCTACAATCAAACAGTGCAATGACCTTTGAGTATAAAATCAGGTTTCATGCTTCAGGACTGTGATCAAAATATTCCCACGCTATTTTTTCCCATCCACATGGAACCAAAGTGCTTTAAGAAAATTTACTGAATCCTTGAAAACCTAATGATTTCTTGATAGCCTCAGGTAGGTTACTGCAAAATTTAATTTCTGCTCACCTACCTGAGATTGCAAGCAGCCGAATAAATGCATGCAGCCTACGTTGCTGCGTTTCTGTTTCCCTCTGTGCCACATTTATCTGCCTGATGCCTGGCTGCCTCCTCTAGCGGAGTGCGCCAAACTCTTGCAAAACACTCTCAGCACCTGTGACACTGACTTTTGCTCTTACCTCTGGCACCTGTGATGTTGACTTCTATCTCTCTCTGGCCATAGGTAAAGGCATGGGTCACCCTTTAAAAGCCCATCGATCCTCTGGAGACGTTCATTCAATAACGTTTCTCTTTTTCAATGATTTATATGGGTTTTTTTCTTTATTACAACAGATTGGATATGTAAGTACATTCAAGAGACAATTATTCTCCAAAACGTTCTTCAGCCTTCAAGTAAAGCAGCTGTAGGACAAGTCATTGAATAACTTTTTTTTTCTTAACCAGAATGAAAATGCACTCATTTCATCATTGGAAACAAAAGAATAGCTACCAAGAACTGTAGGTAATATTTTTTAGACTATTGTATCTGTACATTTAATCATTTACCATATTTTTGCAGTCAGAAGTATTTGTCTCTTTGGTTTTTTGTTGTATCTGGAATCTATTCCCCCCTTTTTTTTTCTGAAAACAGCACCCCAGCATCCTTTGGGTGAATTAACTCTTCCTCCTCGGTGTGCCCCTGGTGGGACTATCCATCAAAGCATGTGGCCTGCTCCTAGCTAAAGAGCAGGCCCCTGAACTAGGCTAGGCCAGTTTTGAATAACTGATAGGAAAATAAAATGGTTGGCCCTGACGCACCTTAGGGCTGGGACCGCAACCAGCTCGGCTCCAATCAGAGGCTACAGAGATCCGTTCTTTCACTCTTTCCTCCAGCCCTGCTCTGATTGCTGTCCTCTTGCCAGCCTGCGTTTCCATACCTCCCGACAATTCTGCTAGTACCTTTGTAATATTTTTTTTCTTGCTTAATAAACCAGAATAATGTCCTGGTGCTTGGGACCAAAAAATCCTTATTATGAAAGAATTTCTAACCAGATGTGATATTGAGGATAAAGATAAGGGAGATTACAAAAAGAGAGGAGATAATGGCTCAGGGTACCAGCATTAGTGAGGAGCAGTGAGTGGGTGGCCAAAGCCAAAATCAGGCCATTGCCTCAGGATGCCATTGCTGCTGCCAGTCCTCACTGTGTGCTGCAGCAGGGGCTGTGTTCTGCATTGTCTTTGAAGAATGGGGGTGTTTGCCAGCTCCTCCAGGGAGCACTATGGAATTCTCCACCACCCTAGGCCACTGATCCAGATCTCATAACTTATGCATGGAAGGGACTGGGTCAAGGGCATAGGCTTACACTCCGGCTGTGCCAGGGGTGGGAAAATGAGTTTCCACCATTTCAGCTGCTGGCGTGGAAGGCTGAGTTCTCTGGTGCAGAATTCTGCATATTTCATACCATGTCTGCTGCTGGGCAGCTGCTGTTTACGATTTTCAGTAAAAATGGCTGGGAGGAGTCAGAAACGAATCAGAAGTGAGGATTATGGAAAAGATTCCCACAATATATAGATGCCAGAGTTCCAAGTTAATAAGTTTACTTAAATAGTAAAAATCGCACTTGTCTGGAAAATATGGAATAGAAAGAAAATTATATATTAATACTCTTATTTTTATAAAATCTGGAATTATAAATTTCTATTCATATCAGAATCCTTTAGGCAGAGATACCCAGCTGAGATGCACCTGCATTCCTGATCTATAGAAACTCTGAGATGATAAATACCAGTTGTTTTAGCACACTTCTTTAAGAATAATTTATTATGTGGTATTTGATAAATAATACCTGCCCAATTAAAGCTCAGAGATATTCCAGTTGGATATAAAAGCAAGACCCAACTATCTGCTACCCACAAGAACTGTACTTTAAAAAGATATAAATGGGAGCCGGGGTTGTGGCACAATGAATTAAGTTGCTGCCTATGAGGTTGACATCCCATATGAGGGCCAGTTCAAGTCCTGGCTGCTTCACTTCCAATCCACTCACTGATGATGTGTCTAAGAAGGCAGTGGAAGATTGGCCCCTGTCACCCATGTGGGAGACCTGGATGCAGTTACAGGCTCCTGGCTTTGGCCTTGCCCAGCCCAGGTTGTTGTGGCCATTTGAGGAGTGAACCAGCAGAGGGAAGATATCTCTCTCTCTCTCTGCATTTCAAATAAATAAATATTTTTTAAAAAATAACAAGACATAAATAGATTAAAAGTATGGAAAAAGATGTATCAGGCAAATGATAATCAAAAGACAACTGTGGTGCTTCTATCATAATAATAAATTTTTTCTAGGAAAAGAGGATTATTTCATAATGCCAAAAAATAAGTTCATCAAGAACACATAATACTCCTAAATATATACAAGCCTAACAACAGCAAAACACATAGAGTAAATCTAATAGAACTGCAAGGACAGCTGGGAGATTTCAACACCTCTTTATCAATAATTGATGGAATAAGTAGATTAGTAAGGGTGTAGAGGACTAGAACAAGGTCTAACTGGTATTTCTAGAACACTCCATTGCCAGCAGAAGAAATAACACTCTTTTCAAGTGTGCACAGATCTGAACCATAAAATAAATCACACTACATTTAAAGGGATTTAAGTCATACAAAGAGTTTTTCTTATTTCAGTAGAATTAAACATGAAAACAATAACAGAAAGTACCCTGGAAAATATTCACATGTCTGGATACTAAATAACACACCTTAACATTTCATCTGTCAAAAAGAAATCAATGGAGACATTAACATGTAATTTAAGCTGGATGAAAACATAACACATCAAACTTGGCTGGGTGCAGTTAAAGTAGTACTTGGAGAAAAATTTATAGCGAAAAAAGTCTACATTAAAGACAAGAAGGGAGGTCTGAAATTAGTGGCTTCATGTTCCATGTTTGGAAATTGAAAAAATAAGAGCTAATAAAAAAAAAACAGTTTAAGAAAGTACCCAGTGAAAGCAGTGCATTGTAGAAAGTAACAGAAGAGAGTAAATAATGAAAATCCATGTATGGCCTGTGTTTTGGGGGTTGTATCAAGAAGTCTTTCCCTGGGAAATGTCTTACACCATTTCCTTCTGTTTTCTTCTGCTGTTTGATGGTTTTAGGTATTAAGTTTAGATCCTTGATCCACTTTGAGTTGATTTTTAGATAGGGTGTAAGATAGGAGTCTTATTTCAAATTTCCACATGTGGAAATCCAGTTTTCCCAACGCCACTTGTTGAAGAGACTGTCTTTCTCCAGGGAATGATTTTAGCTCATTTGTCAAAGATCAGTAAGTTGCAGGATCATGAGTTAACTTCCAGGTTTCTATTCTGATCCACTGGTACACATGTCTATTTTTGTACCAGTACCAGGCTGTTTTGATTATAATAGCCCTGTAGTACTTCTTGAGATCTGGTATTGTGAAGCCTTTGGCTATTTAGGGTCTTTCCCATTTCCATAGAATTTTAAGATTGTTTTTTCTAGATCTGTGAAGAATGTCCTTGGAATTTTGCTTGATATTACATTGAATCTATAAATTGCTTTGCAATAAAAGCAAAAAGAAAAACTGGGTTACATCAAGCTAAGAAGCTTCTGTACATCAAAGGAAACAATTAACAAAGTGAAAGAACGGCCAATAGAATGATAGAAAATATTTGCAAAGTATGCACACAATAAGGGATTAATATCCAGAATATATAAGGAGCTTACAAAACTCAACAACAACAAAGCAAACAATCCAGTTAAGAAAAGAGGAGGGGCCAGCATTGTGGCATACTGGGTAAAGCCACTGCCTGCAGCACCAGCATCCCATGTGGGTGTCAGTTCAAGACCCAGCTATTCCATTTCCAATCCAGCTCCCTGCTAATGGTCTTGGAAAGGCAGCAGAGGATGGCCCAAGTACCTGGGGCTTTGCTACCCACATGGGAGACCTGGAAGAAGCTTTTGGCTCCTGGCTTCAACCTGGCCTGGCCCCAGCCATTGCAGCCATTCGGGGCATGAACCAATAGACAGAAGATATCTGTCTCTTTGTCTCTCTCTATATATATATATATCTGACTTTCAAATAAACAAATCAATCTTTAAAAAAAAAACAAGAAAATGGAAGTATATGAATAGACATATTTCAAAAGAGGTAATATAAATGGCCAACAGATACATTAAAAATGCTCAGGATCACTAGCTGTTAGGGAAAATGTAGATAAAAACCACAGTGAAATATCATCTCAGCTCAGTTAGAATGGCTGTCATCCAAAAAATTGAAAAACAAATGCTCATGAGGTTGCGAAGAAAATGGTACTGTAATCCACTGTTGGTAGAATGCAAACTGTTGTAACCATTATGGAAAACAGTATGGAGATTCCTCATAAAACTAAAAACAGATCTACCATATGACCCAGGTATCCCACTCTTGGAAATACATCCAAAGGAAATTAAAGTATATGAAAGAGATATCTGCATTCTCACGTTTATAGTAACTCAATTCACAAAAGCAAAAATAGAGAATCATGGGGCCTATGCTGTGGTGTAGCAGGTAAAGCCACAGCCTGCAGTGCTGGCATCCTATATGGGCACTCTTTGGAGACCCAGCTACTCCACTTCCCATCCAGTTCTCTGGTATGGCCTGGGAAAGCAGAGGAAGATGGCCCAAGTCATTGGGCCCCTGCACCTGTGTGAAAGACCTGGAAGAAACTCCTGGCTCCTGTCTGGATCAGCACAGCTCCAGCCATTATGGTCATTTGGGCACAGTGGATGGAAGACCTCTCTCTTTCTGCCCCTGCCTCTCTATAACTTTGCCTTTCAAATAAATAAATATATCTTTAAAAAAAGATATGGAATCAACCTAGATGTATATTAACTGATGACTGGATCAAGAAAATATGATACACACACACACACACACACACAGTGGAATATTACTCAGTCATAAAACAGAATGAAATTTTGACTTTTGCAACAAAATGGATGGAACTAAAGATCATTATGCTAAGTGAAATAAGTCAGGGCTCAAAAAGACAAATATCATGTTTTGTTTTACTTGTGGAATTTAGTATATAGAGTATAAAAATTGTGTGGATGCCATGTCATTTGGTGTAGAGTTATGACTTGTGCTTCACTGAATCATAGCACATATGTGACAGTGTTGGGCATTGCCTAAAACCTCCATTACAACATGGCGCCTGGCCGATGTTCGAGGGGCGTGTCTGCGGCTGCTGCAGTTAAGCTACGTAAGATCAGACCACCGGCAGGGATAGGTCCGCTTTGGTTCCGGACACGTGGACAGTGCATGATCCCTATACTTTGCTTAAGATGCCCCTGTGCGTGGTCCACCCACGCCTGCATGACCTTTTCGCTGATTGGCTCCCCTACTATGCATGTCTTTTGTAAGCCTTATAAACCTGTACACTTCCTCAATAAAGTAGTTCCTGCTTCGACAGAACTCACGGGTACTTGCGGTGTTCTTCACCTGTTGACCTTACCTCTCCCGTTCGCCTTGTTGGGGAATGCTTGTACTGTCCCTGCTGGTCAGGGGCCAGCCTCAGGCTTAAGACTCCAACATGACAGTATACCCTTCTTTCCCCATGTTATGATTATCATCATGAATCCTTTACTTGTGATATTAATATCTCTGTTTCAAGAGAAAAAGAGTATATATGTGCATGTGTATAATGTCTACACAGAAAAATATTATAAATCACTGATTTTTTTAAAAAAAATAGTTAATTGAAAGACTTACAGACAGAGACGGAGAGGTCTTACATCCTTTGGTTCACCCCCAAGGTTGCTGCAATGGCCAGGACTGAGCCAGGCTGAAGCAGGAGCCAGGCGCATCATCCCGGTCTCCCATGTCCGTGGCAGGGGCCCAGGCCGTTAGAGGGAGCTAGACTGGAGTAGCTGAGACTTGAACCGGCACCCATTTGGGATGGTGGAGTCTCAGGCAGAGGATTTACATGCTACACCACAATACCAGACCTAAAAATTGCTAAATTTTAAAGCTAAAAAAATAAACATTAAAAATCAGAGTAGAAGTCAGTAAAATAGCAAATAGAAAAACAATAAATAAAATAAACCAAAAGCGTATTTTTATTAATTAATAGTTAATAAATGTCTAACCAGACACATATAAATAGCTTATATATATTAAAGAAATTTAATTTTAGTAAAAAGTGTGAATTCTATAAAGAAAGCATGAAGCTCAGATGGCTTTGCTGCAAAATTCTATCAAACTGTTTTTATTAAATATATTAATTTTCATTTTATTTGAAAGGCAGAGAGACAGAGAGAGAGATAGAGAAATAGATGGAAAGAAATCTTCCTTATGGTGGCTCACTGCCAAGTGCCCACAACAGCCAGGGGTAGGTCACGTTGAAGCCAAGAGCCCAGGGCTACATCCAGGACTCCTAAACGTGTGTGTGTGTGTGTGTGTGTGTGTAGCGGGAAAAAGCATTCATGGCTGAATTATTTTGGTACAAAAGATTTTGAAATCCATACATGCAAGGGAGCTTCAGAAAGCTCATGGGAAATGGAATAAAGGATATGTGGATTTTCCATGAAATTTTTGACACTCCCCCCCCCCCCCATAGAAAACTTTGGGTAAAGGGGAAGAAATCTGATGGATGAAGAGACAGTCACCAGCTAGGCTTGACCAACAGCCACCGAGGGAGCACGGGCAGAGCAGCATGTTCAAGGTCCGGAGGAACGAGAAAGAGCGGCATTTTCAGAGTTCACTACTCCTTTATTAATCTGAAGCTTAAAGTGCAAACAGTGAATGATGGAACTTCCAAAAAGTCGAGGCAGCACAGGAAGGTTGCCTGTGCTCACTGGGTGCTGGGAAAAAATGCAAAGCCCTATGAGCACAAATGTCAGGATCTGATTTGTGAGAAACGCTTGCAGAAATCACGGCAAGATTTTCAGCTAAAAGACAACTCTTTGTATAAGGCAAACGTGGGCGACAGCTGAGGCCACCCCATCCTTTGAAAATTAAATGAGCTCGATGCCATCTTTAGGTTGTCCATATCCTGTGGGAAATCTGACACCCACCCTGAGATTCCCAACAGCTTCCAGGACCTGTATTAGTTTCCCAGGACTGCAGTAGCAAAATTCCAATGAACTGGGCATCTTCAAACAAGAAATTGATTGTTTGACTGTTCCAGAGGCCAAGAGTCTTCAATCAAGGAGTCAGCAGGGCCCTCTCTCCTCTGGTGGCTCCAGGGAAGACCGTCTCCTTGCTTCTGTAGTTCTGGTGGTGCAGACATCCTGTGGCTTGTAATAGCGTCATCCCAGTTTCCACCTGTATCTTCACATGGCCCTTCCTCTCTGAGTGTCTCTCTCTTCTCATCTCTTCTTTTTTATAGAAAGCTTTTATTTAATATATATATATAAATTTCATAAGTACAATTTTTGGATTTAGAGGTTCTTCCCCTCATACCCACTCTCCCACCCCCAAACCATCCCTCCTCCTAATCCCTCTCCCATCCCGTTCTTAAGATTTTTAATTATCTTTATATACAGAAAATCAACTCTATACTAAGTAACGATTTCCACAGTTTGCACCCACACAGACACACAAAGTATAAAGTACTGTTTGAAGACAAGTTTTACCATTAATTCTCATAGTACAACACATTAAGGACAGAGGTCCTACATGGGGAGCAAGTGTACAGTGACTCCTGTTGTTGATTTAACAATTGACACTCTTATTTATGACGTCAGTGATCACCTGAGGCTCTTGACATGAGCTGCCAATGCTATGGAAGCCTCTTGAGTCCACAAACTCCAACATTATTTAGACAGGGACATAATCAAAGTGGAAGCTCTCTCCTCCCTTCAGAGAAAGGCACCTCCTTCTTTGCTCATCTCTTCTTATAAGTGCAGCAGTCATTGGATTTAGGACTCCCCCTAAACCCAGGAAGAGTTCATCTCAAGACCATTAATTACACTCACAAAGACTCCATTTCCAAATAGGGTCACATTCTGAGATTCTAGGTGGATATAAATTTGGGGGGACGAAAACCAAGGAGGACATGCCTTAGCACTCTCTTGGGTTCCTCATGCTTAGTTTTGGTTCTGCGTTTCTGCACATCTTAAAATCTTAACCTTGCATCTCATTTCCCATGGATAGACCGCTTTCCCTGCTGCTCAGCAGCTCACCTACAGAGCCCGGTGCCTTGCCTCGACAGGCCCTGACTCCTTTCACCCAACTTACTTATGATGACTTCACTGTGCTTTTGGAGCAATGGGTGGTGCACACATTTCAGCAACCCACTCACACAAGGAGGTCAGGAATTTGTGCTCGCAAGTGCCATCTGGTTAACATGCCCCGAGTAATCTCACAGCCTTTTATCAAAATCCACAGGCCTGCTTGCTCCTCCCTCTCCTTTCTGCCTACCCTGCCATCCTTTCCTGCCTCTTCTCCCCTCTGATGTGATTACTTTCTCCCCAGTCTGTCTGAATGGTTTGTTTCACTGTGCTTTCAAATCCTGCCCTCAAGAGGTCATCTTCTAAGGGTATCAAAGGGTTTTGCTAAACAAAAACAGTTCCCTCTGAAAGGAGCTCAGGGGCCATCTGTCAAAATAGGAATTGTTTCACTCTGCTACAAAGCAAAGAAGAACAGTAACACAAAATTTGGTAGCGTGTGTACATGCATTATAAAATCTGCTCCTCTCTGAAGAGGTTGAATATTTTTATTTCAAATAAGTTCCTCTACAATACACCTGGGAGTCTCATTTAAGTTGTTTCTTAATGACCTAAGACACGGATTGATATTGATGTGTTTATTGCCACCTCTTTAATAAGAAACAAGTAGAAAATTTTATGAGTACGGACATTGCATAATTATGGTATATAAATATGTAGGTATAGTGAATATGTATGTGCATAATTATGCATCTATTAAATTTGCATGCATCTTTATATCATTTATGTGTGTATAACATATATTATGTATACTATAAGTATGTATATATGCTATGTATAATGAATAGACATTTAATTAGTATGCATGTATATATTAGATATATATGTGCTATGTATATACTATGTATATATTATATACTAGGGGACTTCAAAAATTCATGGAAAAATGAAAAGAGAAGGTTATTTTGGTCCAAAAAGTTCAGAAATTTATGCATAATTTTGTCGTAATGCATATTTGCATGCAGTTTTTGAAGGCCTTTCATATTTTAATGCATGTAAGTGTACTTCAAACAGTTCATGGAGAGGCAGGCATTTAGCCTAGTGGTTCGAACTCTGACTGCGATGCTCACATCCCACATCGGGATGCCTGCATTTGATGCTCAGCTCTGGCTCTAATTTCTGGCTCTGGCTCCCTAGTTCATCTGCCTGTCAGTGAAGACCCTGAGAGGCAGCAGGTGATGGCACCAGGGATTGGGTCCCTGCTACCCTCATAGGAACTTGGATTGAGTTCCCAGCTCTGAGCTTTGGCCACTGGCCAGCCCCGGATGTTGTGGCCATTTTGGGAATGAACCAGCAGGTGGGAGCTCTGAGTGTGCGTGCATCTATGTATCTTTTTCTTTCTCTCTCTCTTGTTCTCTCTCAAATTGAAAAAAAAAATAAATTCATGGAAAATGGAATTAAAATCGAGTTTATTTTGACATAAAATTTGTGGTATAAATTTTTTTCCATAACACATGAAAAATGCATATTATAAAAAACTTTGCATAGGCTTCAAATTTGTTTTTGTGCAAAAATAAATTCATACTTTTAGTTCCATTTTCCAAGGTTTTTTTTTTTTTGAATTGTCCTTGTACATACATAATTAGGATATATTAGTAGTATTATATCAGGAAGTGCTTTGCCAAGTGAAACGAAGTACCTCATTTCACCCTCGCAAACAGGAGGTAGCTACTGTGACTCCATTTCACAGATAAAGAATTGCAGCTTGTAGATATGAGATCCGTCCCCCAAGGATGAATGGTTAGGGAGTGCTAGACACGGTCTGGCAATGCCCTTCCCTTCACCCCCAATGATTACCGCAGCTGACGAGGATACACTAAAAGGTTAGCAGTGCCTGTATCTGGGGGGAGTGTAGTAGTTTATTAAAATATACTTTTCTGCATTTATGCTTTCTGAAACAGACATAACTACATCTGAAATAGGAGGCTCGCTCCCCGTTCCCAACCACAAATGTTGTCAATCATACCAGTCTCAAAACTGGTTGATGCAGTGCTGCTATGAAAAAAAGTCAGCATTAAACCAGAATAAAATATTACTTCCTCATATTCGCATAATACTTTATAAAATATAAGCCATGGTCACACACAGTCTACCATCCAATCCCTTCGGTAATGGTAGGTACAAAAGGGTAGCTGTGATGAGGCGTTACTATCTTCTTTCTTCATTTGATAAAAGGAAGGTCAAAGAAGAACTGGACTCTGGACTCTCAGGAAATCATGAGCAGGACTAGCTGGACCTCAGACTCCCCAGGGACACGAGCCTCAGCTGAAATGTCCGAGCGGCTACATCTCCCTCTCCTAGTCTTCACCAGTTTTCTTAGCCATCACCCTTAGAAGGGTTGCTTACAAAAATGGAGACGCTTCAGAGAACAGTTGAAACGTGTGTCTGTGTGTGTGTGAAAATACGCACAGCATAAAGTTCCCCTTTAGACTATTCCATTCAGTGGCAATGAGTGCATAAGCAATCTTATGCAACCACCGCCATGATCTCATTCCAGAACATTTTTATCATCCTCAAAAGGCAACCCATACCCATTAAGCCGTCACCTCCTGCTCCCATCATCTCGGCCCGTGGCAACCACTAACCCATTCTGTTTCTATGGTTTGCCTCTACTGGGTATTTCCTCTAAATAGGCTCACATACGTGTAGCCTTGTGTGCCTGGCTTGTTCCACACTGCACACTGTTTTCTGAGGTCCTTCCCTGCTGTGGTGTGCCTCAGTGGAATCCCGAGAAAGAGACACACGGCTCCTGGAGGTTGGCTGGGGAGGATGAGGCTGAAGCTGGACTTCACCTGTGGCTTCTGGCTTGGGAAGTGTTTGTTTTGGTAAGACGAAGTGGAGGGCAGAAGGAAAGGCACCCAGCAAAGAGGCAGGTGGAAGAGATTCCTGACGGAGGAGAAGGGAGAGCTCCCTGGGGGTGGGATCATGGTGCTGAGAGTGGGAAGGCGGGGGCTGTGGGATCGGAATCTCAGACCTCTGGAAAGTTGAGCACGTGTTGGGCACTCACCACTGCAAAGCCTGGCACTGGGCCAGGTGACAGTGCCAAGTCATCCTTACGCTGTGATTCTAGGCTTATGTTTTTGTGTGGTCCCAATAGCTGACCACAACACACTCCGTTTGGCCCTGATGTACAGAAACTTTAGAGTCTTAGAAACTGGGAAGGGAGCGTTCTGTCTTTTAACTGACAGAATGGGGTTGATATGTTGTAGTTACCATGAGAAGTTTCTCCTTCCACCTTTTACTGAGCCATCAAAGAGGTGATGGATTGTGTGGACAAAATAACACAGGAGCGTGTCACATTCCATTTACGTGGATTTACGGAATCCAGGAAGAGGGCTTCACACTTCTGGACTAGTGAGCAGCCCTGGACCAACACACAAAGCTGAGAGACAGAGAGTTTTCAAGGAAAATACACCTTAGAAATAAGCACCCCAAATTATTTTTTACAGGTGCTTTTACCTTTATTTACATAGCTTTGGAAAAGTAAGTCCAGGGCAGCAACATGACTTTCGGGGGCCCTTCGCACCTTTTCCTTCCTTAGCCTGTTGCTTCATTGTATCATTAAAAAGTATAGTTGCATTGGTCTGGAGACAAATATAATCCAGGCTGAATTCAGTATGATACATTCATTATTAATAGTATATTCAATTATGCTTCTGATTTTAAAGAAATGAAAACAAAACTATTTTCATGGTCCCTTGCATGTTTTCTGGGTCATAAATTTGTGTCTGCTGTGTCTCCTGGATACATCAGCCCTGAGTCAGCCAGCCGGCAAATGGTTGACCACATGGTGTGCAGAGATCCGGAGTAGGCCTGAGGGCACACAAGAAGTGTCAGAGGGAGCTTGAAATGGGACTGCATTGAGGAGACCAGCTCCTGGAGGGGTAAGCAGCTCAGAATGGATACAAGCCAGCGAGGAGGAGGACGGGGCGGGAGAAGGACAGGCAGGGGCGAGGGGGAAAGGTGAAGAGTGTGGTGGTGGCGTATTAGCGAGGTGCTACTGCTGCCTCCAAATGAGTGCTTTAAGGGCCTGGGTGAGCTTGTTGACAGGCAATGTGGTTAGGGAGGAAACAAACTTGCAAGGAATGACATAAAGGATAAGGAAGCGAAAGAGGCCCCTGATTATGCTGTGGTACAGGACAGCAAATCTGTTGTACTAAGATTGCGCGTGCGCGTGCATGTGTGTGTATGTGTGTGTGTGTTTTGTTTATTTGAGAAGAAGGAAGGGAGGGAGGGAGAGAGAGAGAGAGAGAGAGAGAGAGATACAGACACAGAGTCAGATTTTCCATCTGCTGGTTTATTCTCAAAAAACCACAACAGGGGCCATTACTGTGGCATAGCGGGTAAAGCCACAGCCTGCAGTGCTGGCATCCCATATGGGTGCCTGTTTGAGTCTCGGCTGCTCCGCTTCCAATCCAGCTCTCTGTTATGGTCTGGGAAAGCAGTGGAAGATGACCTAAGTCCTTGGGCCCCTGCACCCGCATGGGAGACCTGGAAGAAGCTCCTGGCTCTTGGCTCCTGGCTCCTGGCTTTGGATCGGTGCGGCCCTGGCCATTGCAACCATCTGGGGAGGGAACCAGCAGATGGAAAACCTCTCTCCCTCTCTCTCTCTCTCTCTCTCTCTCTCTTTCTCTCTCTCTGCAACTCTGCGTTTCAAATAAAAATAAATAAATCTGTAAAAAAAATAAAAAATAACCACAACAGCCATGGCTGGGCCAGCTGAAGCCATGAGCCTAGAACTCAGTCCAGGTTTCACTCATGGCTGACGAGGACCAAAGCACTTGAGCCATCACCTGCTGCCTCCCAGGAAGTGCGTTATCAGGAAGCTTGAAACCCAGAGCGGAACCAGTCCTTGCATCCAAGCCCTCCAACACGAGACAGTGGCATCTCAACGGCTGCAGCAAACGCCGACCCCAGATACCACAATTCCCGAAGGTTTTCTGTCCACGAGCACGATTTCCTTCTGTGTTGGCCTCAATGTCTCACTTAAAATCTTTTTCATGTCTTGTCCTAGACACGTAATTAAAATGTGACCATGTTTCCGTCTTGTTCTTAGCAGTCATCTCATTCCCCATCCCCACCCAACATTGCGTTTGTAAAAAAGAGGAAGTTTAATTTAAAAGGAGATTGGGTTCAAGTTCATGTTCTGACCCTTTTGAATTCTGACAGGCTGGTCAAATGTCCTCGCCATCCAGCACACTCTGGACAGTTCCCTGGTAACCAGTCCTGAAGAGATGACCCATTTGAGTGGGAACCGAAATCAGCATTTCAATACTATTTTTGGTTTGGTTTCAAAGCCATGTGCTCCTTCCTCTAAAACTGGCACCAATCTCAGTGGTAGCTTGTAAGTACTTTGGAATAACCTTCCAGATATTTTTAGTGTTTTCTCTGTGAAAATACCAATGTTCCAAAAAAAGGGAGACAAGAATGGAAAACCTAGACCCAGGAGATGCTCCGAGGCGTGCTGCAAGGAAAGCAGCTACTTAGGGGCTGATTTCCCAGGCCCTGGGCTAGGAAGCTGGGATGTGCTGAGCGTGGCTTCTGCCTTCTGCACTCACAGTTGGTGCAGGAGAGAAGCAGTTGGTGCAGGTGATGCCAGTACACTGCGAACCTATTACTGCTGAGCTATGTGTGTGGTGCCCACGGAGGAGCAGAGGGACTTGGTCTGACGGCCAGGGGGACGAAAATCAACTGACCCAGGAAGGTTTACAAGAGAAGGAGAAATTTAGGCCAAGGCTGCTAGTTGTAGAGCCAATATCCACACCCTTCCGTGTTAACAAGATGCCAGTTTTTACCTGAGTGGCAATGGGACCAATTGAGATCCTACTTTTCAGTCTCATTGAGGATAATGTGACTGTTCTGCCCTCTGAGATGCCAAAAGACATCATGATAAGTTTTCCAGGAAGACTTCTTAAAAGGGGAGCACACATAGTTAAACGTGACTTTTTCCTTTCCCTCATTCTTCCTTTCTAGCTGGAATGAGGATGTGATAGTGGGAGATTCAGCAGCCATAGTGGACCATTAGTGAGCATGAGGATAAGACCAAAGGACTAAGGATGGCAGAGTAGAAAAATATAAGAAGTCTGATTTCCTAATGATCATGATGCCTGCCATACCCCTGGGTTCCCATCATGAGAAAAAAAAAAACTGGCCCCATATATCTTAGTTATTATTTGGGTTTCCGTAATTCTCACCTGAATAGTGTCCACTGGGCTAAGTTTTGAAGGATTTGTTGGAATCACCAAGGTGGTCAAGAGGCATAAGGGAAGGTTTTGGCAAAACCACAGAAGCCTGAAGGGATGGGGAACACAGGGCCCTGCAGCTGGCAGTGCTTGGCAATGCGGTTAGGGAACAGAACGTTGTTCTCTTTCAGGCCAGCTGCCTATACAATGCATCTAATCCGTTAGCCACAAAGGCAAGCCGCCCTGCAGACTGCCATTTGCTTATGGGCCCCAGAGCACAGCGAGGGCATTGGTCTGCATGAGGCAGAGAGACGGCACCTGCACAGCCATGGGAGGCAGCAGGTACTGCTGGTGTGTGTTCCAGAACCTCCACTCTGGGCAGGTCTGCTTCCCTGTCAGAGGGGAGGGAGCCTGGAAGACCCGGGGTTTAAGAAGAGAAGAGGAGGAAGTTTGCTCATTTTTGCCTTTGTGTCCTTGTGTGTCCAATTTTCCCTAAAGAAAATGACTTCGTGATCCCCCCTCCTGCTCCTTCCGTCCTGATCCAGAATTTATTTTGATCCCTTTCTATCCAAGACTTCCTTGACTGCAGGAACAAACTCTCCTTTCTCTGAACTCTTTAACCCGGTCATGTCCAGTCTTTATATATGAATGTCTATTGTAATCATGGTGACAAAAAAGAAAAAGAAAAAATACAAAGGGTTTTTTAATTGCCTCTACCCATGACCTTGGATACTCAATAGGTCAGTTTCTTCAACTACACAATGAGGAAAAAAGCACTATCTTGAAAAGTTGTTATAAAAATTCAGAAATTGCATATAAAATCTTTAGCACAATACCTGGTACATAATATGTATTTATATAGGGGTAGCTTCTGGCATTAATTCTCTGATATGTCATATACACTTAATAAGGACTCCCAGTGGAGGAGCATCCAGTCTCCAAGGAGTCTGTACCTTGTGATCCTAGACCAAAGGACTCATCCGCTGGAAGCGTCTTTCCACTGCATGCCTGTTGCTTCAACAACTCCATCACCCCTTGACCATGGACTGATCTGATGGTTCATTCTGGATTTTTTTTTTTTTTTTGATAGGCAGAGTGGACAGTGAGAGAGAGAGAGAGAGAGAGAGAAAGGTCTTCCCTTGCCGTTGGTTCACCCTCCAATGGCCGCCGCTGCAGCCGGCACACCGCGCTGATCCGATGGCAGGAGCCAGGATCCAGGTGCTTTTTCCTGGTCTCCCATGGGGTGCAGGGCCCAAGCACCTGGGCCATCCTCCACTGCACTCCCTGGCCACAGCAGAGAGCTGGCCTGGAAGAGGGGCAACCGGGACAGAATCCGGCGCCCCAACCGGGACTAGAACCCGGTGTGCCGGCGCCGCATGGTGGAGGATTAGCCTATTGAGCCACGGCGCCGGCTCATTCTGGATTTTGAACAGAGGGTTCTAAGGTCTGAGATGCGAGCAAAAGCTCCATGAGGGCAGGAACTGAGTTTAAATAGTGGCAGTGCCCAGCAGAATGAAACATACAAGGGCCGCTCAATGCATATGTATTTGCAGAATGAAGGGGAGGCTGAAATGAATGTACCAGGACGTCTCTTTGGGAAAACACAGCTCCCGTGCCCTTTATTTCCACTTGGGTGGAACTATCCTCCTAGAAGTATCCTCCATGTCCTCCTAGAAATTAGCGCTTGCACATTCTGGAATCCTTAGGCCCACAATTGAACTCCTCATTTCTTTCTTTTTGTCAAACAGATAGTTAAAAGCAAAGGAGGTTCGTGGAGATAAACAGGACGCTGAAAACCTCTCTGGAAAGGCTCCTGAGCAGACAAGTGTACGCGCAGCTCCTACCTGACTGAGGCAGGCGCCAGAGACACAAAGGCAAGCTCTGTGTTCTTGCTCCACAAAGCACCTGATTCATGAGACAGCTTCCCAGGAATTTAATTAGCGAAGGAATGTGCAAAGCTTAAGCGCTTCAGATGTCATTAACCATTGGGGAGGGGAGAGGGAGGGAAGAAAGCCTAACAGATGTTTGATTCCGCCTCGGCCCGGCGAAACAGATCGCTGCACACATCGTTTTTCTATTCGGGTAGCTCTTGGGTAAATCTTGTTAATGATATTTCATTCTTTCAGGAGCCTGGTTTAACATGTATCCAGTTGAAAGTGAAAGGAATTGTACCTTCTGCCTCAGGAGGAGAAATGGTCTGAGGTCTTTAAAAAAAAAATCTATTTGTTTAAGGGTTGATTCCTAAAGGTGTTATTTCAACAGATTGAGTGGCTGTTGATCCATAAGTCGAATGAACATGAATTTTTCGTTTCAGAAAGTTAAATTGTGGTCAATCGGGGAAGAAATTGCGTGTTTTGGTTTTAATGGCTATAAGCATTTCAGAGCACTTGACTCCTTTTAGATGAAAGGGCTGTTTTCTGCTTCAGGAAGTCCTCTGTGAGGCTGTTGGTTTGGGCAGCCAACCAGCAGGGCCGCTCTGGCCCTGGGCTGGAGGAAGGCCCTTGGCTGTCTTCAGAAGCAGGAATGGCTACGTTTGTTAGACTTGAGCTGAACTCCACCGAGTTGAAATGTGCCGCATGTGCCGCATATGCCGCTCCTTCACCAAAGCTAAAACCGCATTCTCCCAAATGGGAATAAACCACCGGATTCAACGTTGTCATAGAGATACGCAGTGCAAGAGTCTCAAGGCCATCTGATTTATCTTCCCCCTGCTCCTGTTTACAGCCTATTTATCAGCGCCTAGTCCAAGTTCTTTCTGATGTTAACATTTAAGAATACTCGATTTGGGCTGATGGAATTAGAAAAGGGGGAAAAAAAGATGAATACCAACTAGACTTATTTTGAAGTCCTTGCGTAGGCTCCAGCTGACTTGTGAGTCTTCCAGAGACCGAGTTCCTAGAACTCTTTTTATTTTTTCTGTAAAAGTGTTAGCATAATGGTACTCGGTAACTGATTGCTGCCAAGCTGAAATTACACTCTTTCAAAGCATAATACTAACTACTCACGCAGGGAAAAAAGAAAATCAGCAAAGCAGACTTCCTCTCTGGGTCTCCTTGATTTCTGAATCTCTATTAACACTCAACTGCCACTATCTTCAAGGTCACCTTATGGCCTTTTCCAAGTATAATCATCTCAGTACGTAATGCAGAATTGTCATGTAGGGCAATGGATCCCAAGAGTAAAAAATAGGTTTCTAAGCTTCGGATGCGACATATACCATTTTCGACTGCTGGTTAGTTATGCTTCTTCCGTAGTCTTTCCCCCTTTAAGTTGTTTTGATGGCTTTGAGTATTTTTTAATGGACTCATTCATTCAGTCAACAACTACTTGTTGAGTGCCTACTTTGTGTCAGGCTCCAGAGAGACAATGGAGAATAAGACCCGGCATTCACAGTGAAGCTGGCGCGCTGCAGCACTCACAGAGAGAAAGAACTGAAACAGGACTGGAGCTGGCCGCACAAGGGAAGCCATAGAATGTTGTCAGGATGAGCGTCTCCACATACAGTTGTGTTGGTTGTGCACTGATGGGGTTCCCTAGCCAAAATGATAATGGGCTTTTTCTCAGCCTGAAGAAGTTTCCAACTGCAGGAAGAAATATTTCCCAAATCCTGTGAAGGCATTACAAGTGTTAGCAGTGAACTGGTCAGGATATATACAAACTCTACTAACTATACATTATAGGTAATTCCATTTCATGCTTCTCTACTAAAATTTTTAAATCCTTAAATTTTTATATTATGCACACTCAGTTCAGTGTCCTGAAAACAAAAAGAATACAACTTTCTTAGAATTTGTAGAAAGATCTATAGGGTGATTAAATGAGCACATACAGAGGAAACTGTATTCATTCTAGCCTGTTAATATTGTATGTGGATGAAGAGCAACACCTCTATCCCCCACCATCAACAAGTATCAGGGAAAGTCACCGGGTAAAGTTACCTGTGCAATGTGTCTGGTCTTTCAGAAAGGAAACAAAGCCAAAGCAAGTTCAAATACATCATAATTCAACAGAGGCAGGTTTAAAAACGAACCTTTAAAAATAGGGGTGAGCATTTGGCCCTGTAGTTGAGCCTAAGATGCCTGCATTCCAAATCAGAGTGCCTGGGTCTGAGTCCTGGATCTACTCCTGACTCCCAGCTTCCCCCGGGAGGCATCAGACCATAACTCAAGTACCAGGGTCCCTTCCACCCATGTGGTAGACCTGCGATAAGTTCCTGGCTTCTGCATTTGGCTTGGCTCAGCCCTGGCTGATGCAGCCATTTGGGGTATGAACCAGTAGATGGGAGATCTGTCTGTCTCTGTATACATCTCTCTGCCTTTCAAATAATTTTTTAAAAAATTTAAAAAGCATTTTAAGAATAAAAACTCGGGGTACACTATCTCTCAGTAGACATGTTTTTATACTGATATTTCCTGAAAAACTGGAGAGGAAAACCAAGATAAAGACAACTTCCTGGAGAAAGATCTAAATCAGGATTTTTGCTTGTGGGGCTTTTTTCCAGTGTTTAAAAAATAGTTAGCATCAATCTTTTTCCTTCCGTTATTTTTTTTTCTATTTTCCAGAAGATACTACAAATCTTCAAGTTTGCCAGCCATGTTCCAGGAATGGAATCCCCAAGTTAGCAGGGATTATTGTAGTCAGAATAGTAAATCCAGAGGGACTCTGCTTGACTTGGAAAGTCACTTCTCACTCTATAAGTAACTTCAGTTAATTGCTTTAAAGTTACTTGGAAGGCAAGTACCATGTCTAGAGGTGTGAAACATTCCAGATCTACTCTGCTGGACCAGGTGAGCTCAGACTTGGAGGAATATAACCCAGGAGACTGGGAACATTCCCAAGAAGACAGACACAAGGCAGACTTTCACAGGGCTGGTTCGTCATTACTGCCCACTCATCCCATGCTTTAGAGCAGGGCCGGACCTCTGGGAAAATGACCTGCTGTCTTCTCAAAAGGACCTCTTTGGACCCCTTGCCTGTTGTCTTGTTGACTTTTCTCTGTATGATGTTACATCTTCCTAAGCTCTATTGAATGCATAATTCATGGCTCTGATTCCCAGTATGATTTGCTAAAGAAACCAAAATTCAAGTGTCTTTCAAGGAAACCTTTCTCTCTCTTTTTAAATTACAGGGCTTTTGTGCTGGGGGTTACTGGGTGTCCTCGGAAGTTGCCATCTAGTCTGTAATGTGTTAATTCTGTCGCCTCTGCGTACAGGATCTAGTTTCTTTAAAGGCCATTACTCTCCCTAATGGAAGTTGCAGGGCAGCACATCTTGCTGTTCTCTGTCTTTTCTAGCCACCATCCTAGAGATGGACGCACAAAAGCCCTAACTACATTTCTGCGAAGGGAACAGAGGTTTGATTCATTCTACCTTAGGGTTATCAGTATTGCTCTGCCACTGGCCAGCATCATCCCTTGCCCCAGGCGAGTGGTCTATTCTGTCCAAGTCTCAGAGGACTGTTCTCTTTCATGCAGCTTGCTTGAAGGAAGGGCCCCCTCTGGTGCATGGGACCTCTTGAGTGGACAGAGCCATCTGAGTGGAGGCCAGATTCCATGCCTCCACTCAGGGTCCCATGCCCACTTCCTTATGTGCAATTCAGCTTGTGGGACCAATCAGACACTCAGAGGAGTATCATGATTCTTATCTTTTGGATTGTCCCAGCCCATGGTCATCATGTTCTGGGATAGTCACTTGGCCAGCAGATCACAGCTGTTCTGCAAGGCATTTTCTTCACAGGATTATGTGGCATTGGGCCACCACCATACTGGTACTGACACCATTGGCAATAAGTTGCATTTGTGAACCCCTGCTGGTTCTGGCCCACCCATGTTCTGATCATGGTGCCACCTTGTCTATAGTAAGTAAAGTGGGTGATGGGGGCCTCAGTATTCTTTCTCCTGTACACCTCTCTGTTGTGGGAACTTGTGATAACACGTCCAGCTTTCTCCACAGGCTGCATGTCACTCGTAAGGCAAACCCCCAAGGGTGGCTGCTGCTATGCCCCAAGAGTTTTTGAGTCAGGTGCTCCATGGCCCCAGGGGGCCCTTGTGATTGACACACTAACCTCCACTCAAGTTGATGACATCTTATTCTTCAGAGCCGATCTTAATGAGGGACCAGCATTTCTTAAAGAAGCACAATTATTCTTCTCTTTCAGTCTAAATTCCCTTTCCTCCCCTCCCCTCTGATGAGAGTGTATAAGGTTGCAGTCAGCACCGAGATTACATTCTAGAAATGCAGTGATTACAGTGCAGAGAGAAGTACTGTCCTATACCGATACTATCCAGTTTCAAGGGAAGGCTTTACATGATCAGAAAACTAATTATCATTCAGGTTTTTTTTACATACGTTGAGAAACACTTGGATTCTTGCTCCTCATTGCACAAAAACAACATTTGAGAGAACCACTGAAGCAGGTGTTTTAGGCTGCAGGCCAAGTGCCAGATGCGGGCTGCATGACGCAGCATCGTAAGTATTGCTGTGACTAGCACTAAATAATTGGTGTGAGGGAACTGCAGAGACCAAAAGATGTATGTTTTTTCAATATAAACAGGCCCTAAAGAGCCCCATTGTGAGTAATAACAGTGCTACTATCTTTGACTTATATAGAGAGATATAAAATTAACAAAGAGCTGCTCTTTATTTAACAGTAAGAAATGTGATGAAGTGGCCCCTGGACCTGAACAGCAATATATGGTGTCTGGACACTGTGAGGCACCTTCACGCATACTCGCTGGACTGCGGCAAACTATAAAAGTACCTCTTCCTTATGCAATATTAAAAATTCTCATCCTTCAACTGCCATAGCTCACATGAGTCCATGGGTTTTTTAATACATTTCTGTAATCAAATTGTTTACCTATACATGGGTCCCATAAAAAGATATTTGCCTTGGGGTGTGCACTTAGCCTAGCAGTTAAGACTCTGGTTAGGGCCAGCGCCACGGCTCAGTAGGCTAATCCTCTGCCTGCAGCGCTGGCACTCCGGGTTCTAGTCCCGGTCTTTCTGTCCCAGTTGCTCCTCTTCCAGTCCAGCTCTCTGCTGTGGCCCGGGAGTGCAGTAGAGGATGGCCCAAGTGCTTGGGCCCTGCACCTGCATTGGCGACCAGGAGAAGCACCGGGCTCCTGGCTTTGGATCAGCGTGGTGTGCCGGCCACAGTGGCCATTGCGGGGTGAGCCAAAGGAAACTCTCTCTCTCACTGTCCACTCTGCCTGTCAGAAAAAAAAAAGACTCTGGTTAGGATGCCTGCATCCCACATCGGACTGCCTGGCTTCAATACCAGGCCCCAGTTCCTGACTCCAGATTCCTGCTAATACAGACCCAGGGAGACAGCAATGGTGGCTCAAATAGTTGGGTTCCTGCTACCCACATGGGGGACCTGGACTGAGTTCCCAGTTCTGGCTTTAGATTGGCCAGACCCTGGCCTTTGCAGGCATATGGGGAGTGAACCAATAGATGAGAGTTGTTTCTATTTGGCTGTCTGCCCCTCTCTTCCTCCTTGCCTCTCTCCCTCCCTCTCAAATGAAATGAAATGAAATGAATGAATGAATGAATATTTACCTAGGGTCCACAGTCTTGAGGCTTTTTTGCCTCTTGCTTATGCAGCTTTTTTCCCCTTAAACTGTGTCTCCTTCTCAGAACTTTGTTTAGGGGTGCCCATGGAGTCTCTGCCTCTATAGGGCAAGAAATTTCCCACTCACCTCTTCCCTGTCCTCAGAGAATGAACCTGCTACCATTCTCACAGGATTTTCCTTAGTCAGTACTTGCATCTCATTATATGGACTTGATTTGAGTTTTGGGGATTTCTAAATTATTTAATAACTCATTCAAAAAAGACATTGATTCAACTCCTGCTATGTAGCAGGGAATGCAATCAGTCTAGGGCGTATAAAGATGAATCTGACTTGGCCTGCATCATATGGGAGCTCACATGTAGCAGGGAGACATGTGAATAAACCGACAGGTGCAACAGGAAACTAGCTCTCAATAGACAAGCAGAATATGTACCAAATACAGAGAGAGAACTGGGGCGTTCTAGAACATGACCGAAGGAGGCTTCACGGAAGTCTCTTTAAACAAATATGTTTCTACTGGGCTTTGAAAGATGAGCCGGAGAGGTTATCAGCCCAGAGATGGGGTGGGAAGAGGGAGCAAGTGGACAGGACACAGAGCACAGGGCTTACCAGGGTAACTCTAAGTGGGTTCTGTGTGGCTGGGCGCAGCAAGGGACTCCGTAGAGGATGGGACTGGAGAGGTGAGAAAGACAGGTGAAGGAAGGCTGGATATGACATGCCGAGAAGTCTGGGGCTTGGACCGTGGACAATGGAAATCCATGGATGGTACTAACTGACAAAGCATGTGAGCCCATTTTGGTTCAGAAATACAAGTCTGGAAGTGGCACAGACTGTGATTTGGGGGAAGACTGGAGGAAGGGAAAGTTAGAAAGCCATGATGGACTAAAGTTCAGAGGAGACTGGCAGTCCAAGGCTGCAGCTCCAAGGGAGGTAAAGGCCAGGTGGGTGAGTGGGAAATCCACCTCAATACAGTCACCACTCACGACGATGGCAAGTGTTAGGATGGCTTCCCCGTCAGAAATACCTGGGCTTCAAGAAAACTCAACTAACAGGGAGAGTTTCTGCTTCCCCGGTGAGTATTCTAATAGAAGGCTGCTGGCACTGGCTGAGAAGCATGCAGTATCAGGGGTGGTGCTTCTGCTCTGGACGTCAAGGGAGTATTCAAGGCAGGACAAAGAGGGAAGAGGAAGCACCTCTCCCCCAACCCAGCATCTTTTCTTCCTTCCTTCCTTCCTTCCTTCCTTCCTTCCTTCCTTCCTTCCTTCCTTTCTCTCTCTCCTCTCTCTCTCTCTCTCTCCCCCCACTTCCCTCCCCTTCCTCTGTGCCTTCCTTTTCTCACCCCAGGTTTTCACTGTCTTCTACTTTCAACCAAGAGAAGAAAAGGAGCAGGAAGGATCCAAGCATTGTTAGAGGGCACGGGGAAGAGAGTGAAGCAGACCACTTCCATCAGAACTCACACCCAGAATGCTCTTGACCTTGGCTTCATGAGGCCCCATGGCATCTTGCTCCACTTTGCTCCCCATAGGAACTGCAAGAGCAAGGAGAGGTGTAAATGCCTCTCAGGGGTGTTTGTGAGAGGTTCCTCACCCCAGTGTCAGCAACAGAAGCAGTAAGCAAGGAGGCTGAATCAGCCTTCTCAGGGACCTTCATTATGAGGGCAAAGTGACACCACTCTTTACCAAGCAGATTTCCTTTGCCATGTGCCAGGCCACAGACTATTTGGTTCAAAGACTTTTTCTCAGCTAATCCGGGATTTGAAGTAGATATCATCATCCCATTTTCAAAAAGACACATTGAAGCTTGGGGTGCTTCCTTTGTTGAAGACCACACAAGTCAGAGATGGAGCCAGAGCAGGTCCCACGTGTGCTCAGCCATCTTGGCACTGCTGGGTACAAGCTTGGCTCAGGAGAACCAGAGCTGGAAAGTCCAGCAGGAGCCAGCGTGTTCGTGCTGGGGAAAGTACTACTCACCAGGCCAGGATCCTTCCTGACCACCACTGTCTTCTTAGCTTCCTGCACTCACAGCTCAGCAGCCGTGTACAGGAAGCTCTTGGCATAGTTTAAAACACTTGATTTTCCCTTTGCTCTACCTGAATCACCCGTCCGGTCACCCCGAGTGCATCCTGACCCACTGGCTCCTTTCCATTTCCTGTGAACAAACATGGAGGACTCCGACCTGTGCTAAGCACCGTCAGCCCACGGGCATGGAAAGACAGCAAAGATTTGGCACAAGAAGAAAGCAAACCAGGAGATTTCAAGTTTGTGGAATAGGGAGGGAGCTTACTAGTCCAGGCTAGGGAAAGGTAGTTAAAAAAAAAAAAAAAGTGGAGAAAGTGCATTCTCAGGGAAGAGGTAGGGAGAAAACTGCCATGGAAATTCCCTGGGAGGAGGACACTGTGGATCCATGTGGAGGGAGTGGACATGCAGCACGAGCAGACACAACCCAGGATCCCAGCAACTGAGAGCCTCAGCACCAGCTTGGGAGACTGAGGCGAGACCAGACTGCAACAGCCCACGCCACTGGCGATGTAGCTGCAGGAAGAGACTGGTGTGTGTCCGTCCTAGAGCCCTGTGGGGGACAGGGTACCTGCCAACCTGTCCAGGCCTTGTATGCTGAGGCTGTGGGAACACCATCACTGCATGAAAGGGTGCAGGCTGCAGCTGGGTCTCTGGATAATCATTGTGGGTGGCTCTGCACACTCAGAGCTCCCTGGTTGTCTGGGGTGGGTCATTGCAACAGGCTCCATGCTCACACTTAGGACTACACGGATCCCTCATGCAGTTCTTATGCAGCGTGGATGAGTACTGCACCCACTGTGGACTAACAGCTGAGCACTGATCACCTAGGAATAGAAGAGGTGAGGGTGTGACTACACCAACAAAGCTGATAGCTGATCAAAATATCCCTTCTGATAAAACATAAAAGGAGATCTACCATGCCCAACTTGGGTGTTACCCTTGATACTTGTCCCATCCTGGAGCACTGACCAGTGCTCCCTGACCACACCCAGTGCACAGCCCTGGGTAATCACAGAAAGAGCAGACACTCCACTAAGCCACAGAGGAATAGTCCAAAGATAAAAGCCATCAGAGGAAAAAAAACAACAAATATTTCCACAAATACAGAAATTCAAGAAACAAGAATAAAGAAGACAACATGAATCCCCATCCCCCACAAAGGATACAACCACCTTCAATATTAGAATGCAAAGATGAAGAGATTGATGAAATGCCTGAAATGGGATTAAAAAGATTAATCATACAATTACTCAGAAGCAAATCCAAAAATTTAAGAAATCCATACATGACAAGAATGAAATTTTTCCCATGAAATTGAGATTTTTAAAAGAAATAAAAATGAAATATTAGAAATGAAAAATTCAATAGATCAAATAAAAAATGTGGTAGAAAGCTTTAACAAAAGAATTGGTTGAAGCGTAAGAATACTCAAGATAGAAAATAAATCTTTTGAAATTTTAGTCAGATGAAGGAGAAGGAGAAGAAGAAATTAGAAAAAAATTTTAAAAGTATTGGAGATTTATGGGATACCATCAAGCAAGCCAACATATGCATCCTAGGAATTCCTGAAGGCATGGACAGAATGGATTAAAAGACCTATTTAGTGAAATAATTACAGAAAACTTTCCCAATTTGGAGAAAGAAAGGAACATTCAACTACAGGAAGCATATAGAACTCTTAATAGCCGGTGCCGCAGCTCAATAGGCTAATCCTCTGCCTGTGGCGCTGGCACACTGGGTTCTAGTCCCGGTCTTCCTGTCCCAGTTGCTCCTCTTCCAGTCTAGCTCTCTGCTGTGGCCAGGGAGTGCAGTGGAGCATGGCCCAAGTGCTTGGGCCCTGCACCCCATGGGAGACCAGAATAAGCTCCTGGCTCTTGCCTTCGGATCAGCGCGGTGTGCCGACTGCAGTGTGTCGGCTGCGGCGGCCATTGGAGGGTGAATCAACGGCAAAGGAAGACCTTTCTCTCTGTCTCTCTCTTTCTCACTGTCTACTCTGCCTGTCAAAAAAAAAAAAAAAAAAAAGAACTCTTAATAGACATGACTAGAAAATATCTTCACCACAGCATATCATAGTCAAACTCTCCACAGTAAAACATAAAGAAAGGATTCTAAAATATGCACAAGAAAAATGCCAGATTACTTTCAGAGGAACTCCAATTAGAATCTAGAACATATGTAAACAGATGGAGACTGAACAACATGCTCCTGAATGAACAGTGGGTCATAGAAAAAATCAAGAGAGAGAGATCAAAAAAATTCTGGAAATGAATGAAGACAACAATACGACATATCAAACCTTACGGGATATAGCAACAGCAGTGTTAAGAGGGAAGTTTATAGCAATTGGTGCCTACGTGAAGCAATTGGAAAGGCACAAAATAAATAAGCTATTAATGCATCTCAAGGACCTGGAAAAACAACAACAAATCACACATCAATAAAGTAGAAGAAAATAGATAATTAAAATTAGAGAAGAAATAAGCAAAATTGAAACAAAAAATTTACAGAAGATCAGTGAAACAAAGAGCTGGTCTTTTGCAAAAATAAACAAAATTGATACACCATTGACAAAAGAAATACACAGCCAAGTGAAGAGGCAACCAACAGAATGGGAGAAAATATTTGCATGAAACTGATAAAGGTTTAATATCCAGAATCTCTAAAGAACTCAAGAAATTCAACAACAAAAAAAAACCTAATTAAGAAATAGGCAAAGGATTTGAACAGGCATTTTTCAAAAGAGGAAATTCAAATGGCCAACAGAAAATGCTCAAGATCACTAGCCAGCAGGGAAATGCGAATCAAAACCACAATGAAGTTTGACCTTACACCAGTTAGAATGGTTCTTATACGGAAATCAACAAACAAAAATGCTGGCAAGGAGGTGGTGAAAAGGTATCCTAATCCACTGATGGTAGTAACGTAAACTGGTGTGGCCATTGTGGTAGAGAGTATGGAGATATCTCAGAAATGTGAATGTAGGGGCCAGAGCTGAGGCACAGTGAGCTAAAGCCCCAGCCTGCAGTGCTGGCATCCCATATAGGCGCTGGTTTGAGTCCCAGCTGCTCCTCTTCTGATCCAGCTCTCTGCTATGGACTGGGAAAGCAATAGAAGATGGCCCAAGTGCTTGGGCCCCTGCAACCATGTGGGAGACCTGGAAGAAGCTCCTGGCTCCTGGCTTCAGACAGGCCCAGCTCCAGCCATAACGACCATTTGGGGAATGAACCAGAAGATGAAAGATTCTCTCTCTGTGTTTCTACCTATCTCTGTAACTCTTTCAAATAGATAAAGTAAATATTAAAAAAAAAAAAGAAATCTGAATGTAGACACATCATATGACTCAGGCATCCCACTTTTGGAGATTTTCTCAAACCAAAAGAAATCAGTATATGAAATAGCGATCTGTACCCCCATGTTTATTGCAGCTCAATTCACAATAGGTGAGATATGGAATCAACCCAGATGTCCATCAGCTAAAACTGGATAAAGAAATTGTGGTATATATACAACATGTGAAATCTTGTAATTTGCAACAAAATGGATGCAACTGGAAGCCATTATACATGGTGAAATAAACCAGAACTTGGGGCCAGCACTGTGGCGTAGCCAGTAAAGCCGCCGCTTGCAGTGCTGGCATCTCGAGACCAGGCTGCTCCACTTCCAATCCAGCTCTCTAGTATGGCCTGGAAAAGCAGTAGAAAATGGCCCAAGTCCTTGGGCCCCTGCACCCACAAGGGAGACCTGGAAGAAACTCCTGGCTTCGGATCGGTGCAGCTCCAGCCATTGCAGCCAATTGGGGAGTGAACCAG
The DNA here is from genome assembly GCF_051225735.1 of Oryctolagus cuniculus. Taxonomy (NCBI): domain Eukaryota; kingdom Metazoa; phylum Chordata; class Mammalia; order Lagomorpha; family Leporidae; genus Oryctolagus; species Oryctolagus cuniculus. Next base: position 40,034,436 of record NC_142869.1, on the reverse strand, counting down.
TGGATGGAAGATGTGTCTCTCTCTCTCTCTCTCTCTCTCTCTCTCTCTCTCTCTCTCTCTTTCTCTCTCTCTCCGCCTCTCCTTCTCTGTCTGTAGTGTAACTCTGACTTTCAAATAAATAAATATTTAAAAAAAGAAATAAGCCAGAACCAAAAAGACAAATATCATGTTTTCCCTGATCTGTGATAACTAATAGAATAAATACCTAAAGAGTAATCTATAGAAGTTAAACTGCCACCTTGAGATGCAATGATTTTACAGCCCTTAACTGTTGAGGAATGCTGCTGCTTTTGGTTTTTTTCCTTCATACCATTTGTTGAATTCTTTACTTAGTGTCGGGTTAATCTTATGGCTATAAAGTCAACTGAAAATAGATCTTTGTAAAAAGTAAGAATGAGAATAGGAGAGGGAGGAGGAAGAAGGGTGGGAGTGTGGGCAGAGGGAGGGTAGGGTGGAAAGAATCACTATGTTCCTAAATTTGTATTTATGAAATGCATGAAGTTTGTATACCTTAAATAAAAGGTTTCTAGGTTAAAAAAAGAAGAAGAAAGAAAGAAAGAAAAAGAGAAAGCAAACCAGGCAAGATCTTGGCCCCGGAGGAGCCCATGAGCTCATCGGCACCCCCAGCTGCCTCCCTCCGCCGTGTTCCGACTGGGTTGGCGGAGTTGTTCCAGGCGCCCAGGCATTGCTTGAATCAACTGGTGAATACCTGCTCTTAAAAAATAATAGTTGAATGCCTTTTCAAAGGAGATTATGAAATCTGCCCTGGCCGTCTTTAAATAAAGGATATTTGCTTATCTCTACAACTGCTTCACTTCAGCTCTTCTGGAAGTGGGCAGGTGATGTAGTGACCTCTAAATTCCTCTTTAGCCCCCGGATTCGGTAATTCTGTTTCCTCTGTGGCGGGTGAAAAGCAACTGGAGCAAACCTCCTTGCCTTCTTTGTACTTTTCTGCGCTGTACGGGTTGCCATGGAAACAGCAATGTCCTTGCTGTGGACAGAACTTAATCACAGCCCAAAGGGTGAAATAAAGTACGTTTTTATCTTGGGCTGGAATTTGTATCATGATTCGTGAAACGGAAGAGAGGAAGTAGAAGAAGAAAAGCAGGAGGCTAAGATGGATGGGGGGAGGAGGGGCGGATGGGAGGTAGGAAGAGAGAGGGAGGGGCGGGGATTGAAAATGACACCCTGTGCCCCGCCTGAAGAAGGCAGTGCCAAGGAGGCTGCCACGTGAAATGCATCTCAGGCTTACAAAGGCTCTGGCACACCAGGGCTGCTGCTGGCCCCATAGGCTGCAGCCTGCAGCTAGGATGAGAGGGCTTCCCCTACCCCCACACACTGCAGTCGCCAAGCCTGAAATTCTCGTATCCCAGGAAATCCTCTTGGGAGCAGTTTTCGTCCAGACACCATCGCGGCAGATGAGGTAGCAAGCTTAAGCTGTGGTCAAGCAGTATTTTTAGAGGATCTTTGGCTCAGATCCCTTCCAAGCCCTGGCAATTAGTCTTGAGGACCCGAGGTTCTGGCACTTAGTAAACACGTAAAGTTGGGAGTCTTCTGTGACACCCCCATCCCCTCTTCTAGGCCCCCAGCTCTCTCCGCCCTGTTTCCTGCTAGCTCATCAGCCAGCCTGCACATCGATTTCGGGTTTGTGGGGGTCTGAAACTTAGAGGGTTTTGGCTCCTCTTTTATTTTTTTAATTTTTTAATTTTGGGTTTTGGCTCCTCTTTAAGGCAAAAAAGGGCACGAAACTGAATCGAAAGTTAGTAGAAGATCTTGAAAAGGCCTGTGCAAATGAGGGCTTTCCCCTTCATAACTTACCCCTGCATATACCATCTAGGTTAATCTTTAAAATATGAGGCACATGACTATCTCTTTCAATGGACAGAAAAGCGAAGACTCCAGCAAAATTTACTAAAAGTTACTCCAAATGTACTAAATTGGTGAATTCAACTGTGACTCCTTGGGCTTGATAAGCAAGGATACATCACTAGGGGATGTGTCCATGGCTGATTTTGTGTGCATTAGCAACAGAGATAAAACACAGAATCAATCCCACTTTTCCAAAAATGTGACTTTCATTTCCCCTTCAAATCCAAGCCAGCTGATGGAATTGGGTTTCAGCTGTGGCTGGAGTGCTGGAGATGCTATCACACATCTCCCTCGCAAGTAATTGATCGGCTTCTTGCAACGCCATGCCTGCTCTTGCCACTGAGCAGAGATGGAAACTGAGACCATCCGCGGGGTGGCGGGTAAACAGCCACCGGCGCTGGGCATCTAGTGTCGCCGTGATGGAAATCAGAGCCAGCCTCCTCCGTGGAAGGAGGGGGTGCTTTCTGGACCTTCCTGCTTGTGCTAAGCTACACAGATCCTGTACAATAACGATGGAACCAGCCTGCCTTTTCTTTCCCTTATTAAGAGTGTTAGCAATATTGTCATCTCCCATTAAATTTGATCTATTTGAAATAGATATGTGTGCAAATATCCCCATATGCAGAGTGCTTAAGGGTACCTCCTTTCTTGATATTGCCTTCAAAGTTGTAGAAACACAGGCAAGTAAAAAAAAAACAAGTAAAGAAAAATACCTTCCTACCTCCCCCTCTGCAGCAAACCACAGTGAATGCATAGTGCAGAGCTATGTAGCAGCTTCCCTACAGCAGGCCGACTACCATTCGGGAGGGGCAGCAGAAGGAATCTGCCCAAGGCAAAGATAGAGAAGAGAGGAGTGAGAGGAGTTGGGGAGCACTGACAAGAAACCAGACTTGAATATTATGAGAAATGTTTTGAGGCACAAAACCTCCTCTCCCGCCCACCCGGAATATATTCAACAAATCTCTCCTATGGGATTTTGCACATAAAGCATACTTCTAGACCCCGTAATACCAAAACTTTAGAGATTGCTACATGATGGGCACTGAACAAAGTGTATTAATACCTGTGACCTATTTTAATGTATCTTATTTATCCTTGCAACAGCCTCCTGAAAAAGGAACAGTGGCAGATAATCCCGTGTTTTACAGATGAAAAAGCTGAGTCTCTCTGAGATGAAGGATCACCGAGCTGAGCTAATCAACAGTAGAATCCACATTCAAATCTCGCTCTAGCTGACCCTGCAATCATTGCTCCGAAGCTTGATGATAATATTTACAGGGTGCTCACCATGCACTAATGCTCATGCTAGCAATTTGTATAGTCTCTTATTTGACCTACCCTCTTATCTGTAGCCTATTTTAATGATTTTATAATTTAATCTGGGAAAGAGAATTCAGTAAATGGTAACGCTTTAAATGCACATGCACATGCATGCACATATGTAATGAAATATGTATGTGTGTAAAAGTTCCAGCACAAATCAGAGGAAAATAAGTATCAAAAGAAAGCTGAGTTCACCAAATCAATGGCTCTGAAATGGAGTTTAAAGAATATTTTGGATTTTCAATCCATTGAATTGGAGAAATAGGGCATTCCTCTACTGAATGATCCACGTACTCAAAATCAAGGCCTAGTTAGGAAAAAGGCGTGTGTTGTCACCAGGATTTGACCAACGCGTAGACTTCATGTAAAGGAGATGTGGTCAGGAAGCTGGACCGGCATTGACCAATGGACTAAAAAATTCTCAAGTAATTTGTCAGACAATGGGAAGTAGACAACAGAGAAAGATTTCAGATCAGGGCTGAACTTAAAAAAGAAAGCACTACTGCACCTGTAGCCCAGACCACTGCCATAGTTTTCACAAGAGGTAACACAGGGTTTGATATAGACGAGGCTTGGGTGGATGAAGGGAAGGGATCCTGAAAGAGACTGCTGCAATATTGGATCTGTGTTCCCATCTGCGGGGGGAAAAGACTCACACCAGGCCCTGAGCCACTCTGCCCCAGGGTCTTGAGCCCTGAGCCAGCACTCCTATGGGAAGCCAGAAAGCGTCTCTGGGAGAGATTGTTTTCTTCTGAAAACGTTGACCCCCTGACTCCCTGGAGAGCCAGAAGTCCGGCTGCCCCCCAAGGGTTGGCTCATCTTCATTATTGACTGCACAGTTTTGCTTTTCCCACAAATGCGAACTTGGCGTCCCAAGGGTCAGGAAGAGACTGGGAAAGCGAAGAGCTGAAGACATGATCTCTAAGAGAACACGTCAGAACCTAGCCCAGGGGTCTGGCCGGACCTGTGGCTGTTACAGGACGTGAAAGTGCATGCTTGGTAAGCAAGATTGTTTTAGAGCTCTCTGTATTTTCTTTGTTGCATTCTCTTTCATTCCCCTTTGTGCTTTCTGTGGTGGTGCTTTTTAAAACGAAGTGCCTTTTGAAAATCACTGCTGGTCTCAGCTATGCTGAAAGGAAATATAAAAAAAGGAATTTTTCTCCCTCTTGCTTCCCAGTTTTAAAGGTGGCAGAGCACAGGTGCTCAGAGCCGGGGTGGAACCAGGAAGGAGGCAGAATTGACGGAGGACTCAGGCTGGGTTTCCCCTCGTTCCTCCTGGCTCCCAGAGTCTCCTTGCAGCCCCTTTTCCAGCAAGGCCTGCGTCTTGTGTGATTACTGGAGGTGGTCCCCTCACTTTGGGTTCAATACAAACTTTTGCAAGGCATTTATCCAAGGACAGAGATTAAACAGACCCTGAAGGACAGGAGGAGCTCCAGTGTGGCTCCCCTGGGTTCAGAGGCCCAGGCCATCATGTACAAAGCTACCAGAGGGAACAATCTACAAAGTAAACACTACTCATCACGCCAGAACAAAGTCTTCGTGATGCCAGCTTGCTCTGATTCCCCATTTACCTGTTGAGCTCATCTGTCCTCCCCTTCATTTTCTACCAAGGCTGCACTGTTTGCATTTTGTTTTTATTTTCTCTTCCCCTGCCCTCCAGAACACAGCTGTACTTGTGTGCATGCATAGCCCCTGCCCTACCACACACACGTACACACACACACACATACACACACGCACACCGGTGTTTCTTGCCTAGAGTGCCTGCTCCTTCACTTAAAATTGCAAATATTTCTCATCTCCTAAATTTAAGGAAATCGATCTGGACTGTCTGTGGCTGTCTGGAATCCCTGCCTTCTAGGTTCCCATAACACCTGCAAGGCAATCACATTGGCATTGGACTTGCCAACTTGTATCGTAATAATTTGCTTATGAGTCTGCTTTGTGGACAAGACCATGGGCTGTGGGCTCCTTGAAGGTAAAACCAAGTCTCCCTGATGTTGGTATCACTGCACGCAATAGCCACTCCCAGGTGCTCAGTGGGTGTTTAAAGAACAAATGAACCTTGGACTTGTCTAAGGCAGGTAGTGCTGTGTCAGTGTAGTTCCAACTTTAATGCAGAGATGTGGTATCATCTGCAAAAGCAGAAACAGCACGCTTGTGGGGGACTTGCTACTCCTTCTTAGACAAATAGAGATGAAAAGCATGCTGATTGTTTAGGTGAGGGCTTCATTCAGAACCCCCAGGTTGGGAGCTTTGAGCCCATTGGTATTTCATGTTTATTTACACATGGCAAAATCTGGCTTCCTGTTTTGAGAGAAAATGTTTTGCACGAAGCTTTATTAAAATGTTCAAACAGTCTCACAGACATCAAATCGCTCTCACAACACAACTCTTTAGTGTAAACAAATCAGAAATGCAAGGATTAAATTCCCCTTCAAGCATATGCGGGCTTAAAAAGAAAGAGCAACCATGCTTGACAAAATAAGCTCTGGGCTTCATTGAACCTCCGCTTGGAGGGGAGCACGAGACGCTCCGTGGGCCAGAGATGCATCTGGGGCCCACCATGCTGACTGCAGGGAACCAGACAAAGAGGGAGAAAGTGCGAGAAGAGGTGAGCCGGGGCATTCCAAGCCAAGCACTTTCTTCTTTACAATAAGAGGAAACAGCTTGAGCAGCTACCATTAGCACACCAGCTGGGCCAGACTTATTTTTCAAACACACAGGCCTGAAAGACCAGACCCTCTGGTTACCAGGATAGAATTCCCATCAGCATGGGAAGGGATAAACAAGCTTTTTGTTTATTTGTTTTATTGCAAAATGAATGAGAGTTAGAGCGTCTGAAATCCGGCACAGCAGGGAGAGAACAACCCATGCTTTCTGAGAGGCGGCAGCACAGGTATCCAGGTGAGTGCTTGTCACCGCTGTAATGCTGCTGCCACTGTGTTCCCTGACGTGGACAACTGGGAAATTGGAAGATGACTTTTCTCACAGTCCCCTCCTTCTGAGGGTCCAGGCTGCTCTCGCACAATAGATCCACTAACAAAGAGATTTTTGAAAGCCCAGCACATATGCTTGTCTGTACATACTGAAAACCACATGGGATTTTTTTTTTCCTACATCTTAGCTTACTTTCAGAAGCTGAAGCTGTCATTAAGTAAAGGGAAAGGGCTGCTTTCAAGCATGAATCATCTTTCCCAGACTTCATTAAAATAAAATAAACTTCTTTGCTAGTTAGTGAAAGGCAGTGGGGGAGGGTGGGGACGGAAACTCCAACTTTCCCTTCTGTGCTGAAGATAAGGAGAGATGCTTCCACCCTTCCCCTTTGACAGAGGTGGAAGACAACACATCCATTCTAAAGGTAAATAAAATGAAGCAGGAGGAGGCCACTGGAGCTAGACCAGCCCAGAGATTCAAAATGAATCAGCAGAGACGCATGAACGGAAGTTAGGTTTTCTTATTCCATAGCCAGATTCCACAGAGCATCGTCCCCTAGGTATTGGGATGCTTCAGATTCGGGGTGAGCTATAGGCACGTCCTACGTATGCACAATAACTTTCAGAAAATGTTACCAAAGTTGAAAGTGCAGAAATTAGACTAATACATTTTCAGGGAGGTTCTTTCCAGGTATCCATAATATACACAATTTTAATCTCTAATTTTTCTCCTCCTCCAAGTTTTAATTTATATATACATTTATTTATTTCAGAAGCAGAACTAGAGAGCCCCTATTCATTGGCTCACTCCCCAAATGCCTACAACAGCCAGGAAGCCAAAGCCGGGAAATGAGAACTCAATCCATGTCTCCCGCAGGAGTAGCGAGAACGTAGTTACTTAAGCCATCATCACTACCTCCCAGGATCAGCACTGGTAGGAAGGTGGAATAGGAGCCAGGGCCAGGAATAGAACTCCAATATACGATGGGGTTGTACCAAGTGGCATCTTATTCATTAGGCTAAACACCTGCCTCCACCTGCAGAGAGAGAGAGAGAGAGAAAGAGAGAGAGCGAGAGAGAAACCTCCCATCTGCTGGTTCACCTCCCAAAATGACTGTGATGTCCCAGAGTGAGCCAAGGTCAAAGCCAGGAACAAGGAGTTCAATCCATGGGGATAGCATGGTGTAGCAGATTAAGCTACCACCTGAGACAACGGTATCCCACATCCAAGTGTATTTTACTTCCAGTCCAGCTTATTGCTAATACACCTGGGAAGGCATTGGAAAATGGCTCAAACGTTCAAGTAGATTTTCATTAGAAACTTCCAAATAGATTTTCAAATTAGATATAATATTTTCAGTTCCCACTGAAAAGCTATAAGAATGCTAGTTTGATTCATATTCTTATCAACATTTATTTGGCCTGGTCAGTCTTTTTAATATAGCCATTCTAGCTGGTGTGTAGTGAAATCTCATTGTAGTTTTAATTTGAATTTCCCTCATGATTTATGATTTTGAGCAATTTTCATTTGCTTCTTGGCCACTTGTGTATCTTCCTTGTGAAATTTCCGTTCAGATCTTTGGCCTGTTTTTAAAATTAGGTCGTTTGTCTTTTTTTTTATTGAGTTGGAGAACTCTTAGTAATCCATATGTTCTAGATACATGTCCTTTGTCAGACAGAGGTATTGGAACTTTTTTATCCCAGTAGGTAACTTATTCATTTACTAACAGTGCCTTTTAAAATGTAGGATGCTTTCTATTAATTCATTCTCTCATTTTAAAGATTTTTCAGTGATTTCTAGTTTTGTTAATGAAATCTTGGCCATTTCAAAGGTTTACATAAATTTTCTTATGTATTTTTCAAGAAAAGTTAAAGTTTGAGCCTTATGTTTAGCTTATATGATTTATCTCAAATTAATTTTTGTGTATTGTGAAGCATAAGTCATAAATATTTTCTTGGGGTGGGCACTGTGGTACACAAGTTAGGTCACCATGTAGGATGCCCATGTGCCATATTGGAATAGCTAGTTCAAGTCCCAGCTACTCTGCTTTCTATTCCAGCTCCCTGCTAAAGCCCACGATGGCAGGCAGCAGATGATGGCTTCAGTGTTTGCATCCGTGCCACCCATGGGTGAGACCTCGCTGAAGTTCTGGGCTCCTACTTTCAGCCTGACCCAGCCCCAGCCGTTGTATCTATTTGGATAGTGAACCAGCAGTTGGAAGATTCATTCTCTCTCACTTTCAAACAAATAAAAATACATAATTAAACAGTAACATTTTCCTTTCATATATCCATCTTTCCCTGCGTTGTTAGTTGTGGTTTTTTTCTTCCTAATATTTGATGAGTTTTTTTACTTAGTGGATAATCTTATGATTAGAAAATAAAGGGAAAGCATGTCATTCTAAAAACTAAAAGAAAGAATAACAAAGAGAAGAGGAGGGAGGGTGAGAGCATGGGTGGGAGGGAGGGTAGGGTGGGAAGTACCACTATGCTCTGAAATTTGTATACATGAAATACATGACATTTGTTCACCTTATGTAAATAGAAATAAATGGTACGTCTTTCCTAAAGGTATTGGGGTGCTTTGGCACTCTGGTCAAAATCAGTAGATCATGCATGTGTGGTTTCACTTCTGGTCTGTGTATCTGGTTCCATTAATCCTAGCTTCCTTTCCAGCAATATCACTCTCTTAATTAGTTGAACTTACATTAAGTCTTGAAATCAGATGTTCAATTCTTTCCCTTTTGTTCTTGTTTTCAAAATTATTTTGGTTACTCTAGAGCTTTTGAATTTCCACATGAATTTTAGAGTCTGCAATTTCTACAAAAATTCTGCTGGCATATTGACTGATATTATAATGAACTTACTGATGATTTTGGACGAAATACATTAAACCTACAGATGGATTTGGAAAAAAACAGACATCATAACAATATTACATGAGCACCATATATTCTTCCATCTATTCGGTCACCTTCCATTTGTCTCAGTGCTGACTTCTAGCTTTCATTGTAGAGGTCTTGCATGTATTTCACAAAACATTTGTCCTTACATATCTTGTGCTTCTGATATTATAATTGGTATTTTTAAAATTTAATTTTCCAATTGTGTGTTGCATTTAGAAACGCAACTGTCTTTTTACTTGGTGATCATATATCTTACAGATAGAATATGGCAAAACAGGCGGGGTATCACCTCCAAGGTAGGTTGCATGGAGACTGACATATTTTTCTAATTCTAGTGAGTTTCCCTGTTTGCTCGTTCTGATGGAAATCAGCTGCCATGCCGGGATTTGTCCACTGAGGAGGACCCTGCGGCAGGAACTGAGGGAGATCTCTAAACCCAGCCGTTGAAGAATGGAGGCACGCAGTCCAAGAGCCCATGAGGAACAGAATCTTGTCAAGAACCTCGTGAGTGAGATTGGAGGGGAGTCCTCCTTCCTCAGCCTGCAGAGGGGATTACAGCCCCAGATGACACTTGGATTGCAGCCTCCTCCTAAAAGAACCCGAGACAGAGGCTGAGCTGCACAGGAGCCGCGAGCCACAGGAGCCTCGAGATAAGAATGTTTGTCATTTTAAGTTTTGAGGTGGTTTACAAAACAAAGCTAACAAAAGCACTGCAATCTCACTGAATCCACTCTTTAACTCAAATAACTATTTCATAGTTTCTTTGGGATTTTCTACATTCATGCATAACTATGTTGTCTACAACTAAAAGCCTGTTTTACTGTTTACTTCCCTATCAATACTTTGTGTTTGCTTTTTGTTTGATTGCACTGATTAGGAACAAAAATATAATGTTGAATAGAACTCTATCTATCTCTTTTCTTTTAAAAGATTTATTTATTTATTTGAAAGGCAGAGCCATAGAGCGGCAGAGAGAGAGAGAAAGGCCTTCCATCTGGGCCCATCTCAAGCCAGGAGCTAGGAGCTTCCTCTGGGTTTCCCTCTAGGGTGCAGGGGCCCAAGGACTTAGGCCATCCTCTGCTGCCTTTCCAGGCCACAGCAAAGAACTGGATTAGAAGTGGAGCAGCCAGGACTTGAACTGGCCTACATGGGATGCCAGCGCCACAGGCAGTGGCCTCACCTGCTATGCCGCAGCTCTGGCACCAACAAGTATGTGTTAGCTACAGTTCTTTATAATGTCTTCAAATGCAGTGAGAAAATTCTCTTCTGACCTTAGTTTTCTGAAACTTTTAAATCAGGAAAGAAAATTGAATTGCTTTCGAATTTTTCTTGCATTTATGAACATGATCATGTTATATTAATTTGATGACTTACATTAATTAATTTTGGAATGTTAAACCAACCATGAATTCCTGGCACAAACTCAACTTAGGCATGTCATCCATGTCATCCATTGAAGGATTAGACTTGACAATATTTTCATAGGAATATTTGTACTAATGTTCATGAATAATATTATATGTTCTTTTAGTATATTTTTCTGATTTGGGTGTCAGAGTTACGCTAGCCTCATAAAATGAGTTGAAAAGTGCTCTCTATATTACAAAAAATGTAAAATTCTTATTTCTGTCCTTATGTTTTCTAAAATTCACCAATGAAACAATTTGGGCCTAGCATATACTCGTTTTTAATTTACTAATTTAATTTGAATTTTGACAATGTTTTAAATTATAAATTAAATCTAATGGATGTAGAAGTAGTCAGATCTTCTGGTTCTTCCTGTATTCAATTAAAATTTTTTTCTGTTTTTTTTTTCCACATTTTTCCTGCCCCAATTTATCTCTTATATTTCAGATGTGGTCCTGTAGTTATGAGACTCTATTTGTAAGACTTAGACTTTCCTTTCTGAGCTTCAGTTTGGGCAGATTCTATTGTTTATTTCTGATTTTTTTTTCTTTTCAAAAGCAGAGATTGGGGCCAGCACTGTGGAGTAGCAGGTAAAGCTGCCATCTGCAGTGCCAGCATATGGACGTCAGTTTGAGACCTGGATGCTCTACTTCTGATCTAGCTCTCTGCTATGGCCTGGGAAAGCAGTAGAAGATAGCTGAAGTCCTTGGGCCCCTGCACCCACGTGGGTGACCTGGAAGAAGCTCCTGGCTCCTGGCTTCAGATCAGTGCAGCTCTGGCCATTGTAGCCATCTGGGGAGTGAACCAGTGGATAGAAGACCTCTCTCTCTCTCTCTCTCTCTCTCTCTCTCTCTGCCTCTCCTTCTCTCTCTCTTTCACATAAATAAATAAATCTTCAAAAAAAAAAAAAAAAAAGAGAGAGACTAACGTACTGATAATCCTATCCAACCAATATTTTTTGAATATTGCATTTTTTTTTCAGTTCTGTAATTTCTATCAGGTCTTTTCTCATGGTTCCCCTTCTCTTTTGTGATTTCTTATTGTTTTCTTAATATGTTTGTGAACGATGTCTAAATCCTTGGACATAGTTATAAAGTTCTCACCTATTACTTCCTTATCCTATGACTTCCACATCTGTTTTTGCTAACTAGTTAAGAGTATCATTTTCTTGCCCTCTCCCAAGTTCATTAAGTTTATCAGATACTGGGCAGTGTAAATGTTACGTTGTGGAATATCTGGAATTTACTGTCTGTCTTTAGAGATTTGGGGTTTTTGTAGGAGCAGGCATTTAGTTACTCAAGAACGTATTTAAATATTTGAGTTTTTAAGAATTTTGTATTTAAATTTTGTTAGGGTAAGTGTGGTATAACCTTTATTCTAGGGCCCCCCTTTTTGTGGTCTTTACCAAATACCAAAAAGATTTCAAAGAATAGGGGGTGGGGGCATTGTGCCGTGACAGGTTAGGCTGCTGCCAGCATCCCATATGGGCACCAGTTCAAGTCCTGTCCGCTCCACTTCGAATCCAGTTCCCTGCTAATGGCCTGGGAAAGCAGCGGAAGATGGCCCAAGTGCGTGGGTCCCTGCCACCCATGCGGGAGACCTTGGAAGAAGCTTCTGTGTGGCCCAGCTTCAGCTGTCATGGCCATTTGGGGAGTGAATCAGCAGATGGAAGATCTCTCCTTCTCTCTCTCTCTCTCCCTCTCTCTCTCTCTCTGCCCCTCTCTGTGTAACTCTGCCTTTCAAATAAATAAATCTTTTTAAAAAAAGATTCAGTGAAGGCTTGCTAGTCTGGCTGTTCGGAACTAAAATGGCTCCTGCCGTCTGTGAGCTCCTGGAGTATAATTCACCCCATGGCTATTCATTGTGTGCAGGCACGCAGAATCCCACCCTGCATATACACAGCTTCGTTTCTGGCCAAAGACTCAGAGGTTCTCTCACGCAGACATCTAGGTCTCTCTCCCTCTGCCCCCAACTCTCCATCTCCCTCTCTCCCTCTCCTGTTCCTTCCCTGTAGCTCTTTGGCAGCTCCCTCAGGAGACCTGAGCTCCAGCCCGTCTCCTGGAACAGCAAGATGGCTGTTCTCTGTGCTTGCTTTCCCGACGCCATCCTGGAAGGTTCCTGCAGGCAGGGGACTGAACGGCCCGTCTCATTTCTCTGTCTTCTTTCAGGAATCATGATACTGTGTTCCTTCCTGCTCGACATCTGAAAACAGTAATTAATGTATTTTGCAGAGTTTTACAGTTATTTGTCATGAAAGGGCTAATCAAGTACTAATTATTCCATCATGGCCTAAGAGTTTTTAGCTTTAATCACGAATGTGTTTTAAATTTTATTGAATGCATTTTTTTCCACCTATCAAAATGATCCTGTGGCTTTTCTTCAATTTATTATGGTGGTGAATTACTTTAATATCTTTTCTAGTGATAAAATGTCCTCATATGCCTGGGATAAACCCTGCGTGATAATGATATTTTATTTTTTTAATACTTGCTAGATTTGCCAATGTTTCATTCCGAGTGTTTACACCTATATTCCAGAATGAGATTAGCTTATATATTTTCTTTCTCCCACTGTCTTTGATTTTGGGATCAAGGTTATGTTGCTCTTTGAAAAGATACTGGAGATGTGCTCATTTTCCATTGCTGCTGCAACAATTTACTGCCAACTTAGTGGCTCAAAAGAGCATAAATGCGTTTTTCTGTAGTTCTGAAGGATGGAAGTCCATAATGAGTTTCACAAGCTGAGATGAAGATGTGCACAGGACTGTACCGATTCCAAAGGCTGTGGGCGAGAATCCCTTCTTACCCTTGTTCAAGAGCTGCTGGCATTGCTGGGCTCGTGATCCTGTCCAGACAGCCATCTCATCGCTCTGAGCACTGCTGTGATGGTTCCGGCTCCCTTTCTCACTCTGGCTCCTGTACCTCCCTCTTTCACTAATAAGGACACTTGGGATACGCTGGACCTACGCCGATAATCCACGATTCTAATCTAGGAATGAAATCTCCATTTCAAGATCTGTTGTCACATCTGCAAAGTGCCTTTGCCAAGGCAAATATTCATAGGCTCTGGGGATTAGAACGTGGATACTTTCTTTAGGGAGGAAGGGCTCTATTTTAGCCATCACAAGGAGAGGAAACATCCCTCAATTTTCTTCTCTGTGGAAGAAATTTCATAAAATTGAAATAATCTGCTTCTTGAATATCTTAAAATTTATCTGTAAAATGTTATGGTACATTTTTGTGGATGGATTAAAAAAACACATAGCCAAAGTGTAAATTCATGTGTATGTTTCAACATAGCCATATTATTCGGAATATGATGAGCATTTTGTGTAATTTTTGACCTAATGAGAAAGATACATTCTTCTGTATTTCATGTATGTATCATACTATATACCATCAAAACAATGTGCTTTAAATATCTGTAAAAAATTCTTCATATAATCATGTCACCAGCTAGAGATATAGAGATATAATTGTGTTCTTTTGCATTTCAGAATTTCTTTTTTATTTAATTTTGCTTTATAAGTATGTAAAATATTTTCATGATCACAATATCAAAAGTATTTAAAAGGGGGGGCTGGCATTTTGACCATCAGTTGGGATACCTGCATACCATGTGGGAGTGTCTGAGTTCAAGTTCAACCTCCACTTTCAATCCAGCTTCCTGCTAGTATGCACCCTGAGAGGCAGCAAATAATGGCTCAGGTACTTGGATTCCTGTCATTTATGTGGGATAACAGGATGAAGTTCCCGGCTCCTGGCTTTAGCCTGACGGAGCTCTGGTTTTGCCAGCATTCGTGGAATGAACCAACAGATGGAACACCTCTCTCTCTGTCTCGCTCTTTCACTCTCTCTCATCTTTCTCTGTCACTCAGCCTTTAAAATAAGTAAGCATTTTTAAAAATTATAAAAATAAGATTTATTCAGAGAAATCTAACTCCCAGAACGGCTTTCTAACCCTATTCTTCTGTTAACATTTAAGTAATCATTGTGTCAGTTTTGGGTTTATAATTCCAATGTTTTATTTTTCATCTTTGCCATTAAATGTATATATGTATATATTCATACATAATTATATTTATATAAATATAAATACCACAGAATACCTTGTCAATCTTTTGGATCACTGTTAATATAGTAGGTGAGAAGGCCAGCACTGTGGCACAGCAGGTTAAGGCTCTGGCCTGAAGCGCTAGCATCCATATGGGCGCCAGTTCTAGTCCCGGCTGCTCCTCTTCTGATCCAGCTCTCTGCTATGCCCTGAGATAGCAGTAGAAGATGGCCCAATTCTTTGGGCCCCTGCACCCACGTGGGAGACCCAGAAGAAGCTCCTGGCTCCTGACTTAGGATCAGCGTAGCTCCGGCCGTTGCAGTCATCTGGGGAGTGAACGAGCAGATGGAAGACCTCTCTCTCTGTCTCTACCTCCCTCTGTAACTCTGTCTTTCAAATAAATAAAATAAATCTTTAAAAAATGCTATTTAAAAATAATAATATAGTAGGTGATAAATGGTATTTTAATGTACTTTTTGTATATCTTGAATTTGTATTTTTTAATTAATTAATTAATTTGAAAGGCAGAGTTATAGAGAGAGAGGAGGGGAGACAGACAGACACAGAGGCCAGGGGAGAGGGAGAGGGAGAGGGACAGGGACAGGGACAGGGACAGGGAGAGGGTGTGTTAGGAGGAAGGTGGATGGGAAGTGGAGCAGCCAGCACTTGTACTGGCAGTCCAGTATGGGATGCCAGTATCCCAAGTGGCAGTGTAACCTGCTGTGCCACAACATCAGCCCCTCCTTCATTTTTAGATCTTAGATATCAACCACATTTTGTGGTTGCTAATTTTTTTTCAAATCTATCATGTCTTTGACTTTGCTCGCAATGTAGGGTTTTAAATGTTTTTTTAATTATTCTATTTTTTCATGCAAAGTACTCTTATTCTTTACCTGTATGTAACAAATTTATTGGTCTTTTTGCCTTATTGATTCTTGTTTTTTAATTGTAGCTAGGAAAAATTTTCTGCATTTTCACTTTATAAAGGCATTTATATGTCTTTTAGTACTTTAAAAAATTTTATTTAGGGTAGATTTCATGTACTTCATGTATATAATGTTAAGCCCATAATTATACTTCCTGCTCACCCTCCTTCCTATCTGTTTCTTTTAATTTTTATAATATAATGCTTTTAATTTACTTTATAGTCAGAGGCTTAATCCTCCACTAAATAAAGAATTCAACAAGTAGAAAGTAGAAAGAGCAGGTATATAGTCAAGGACTATAAATAATAATCAAATCTCAAGATGTCAATTTCACTCATATACATTACAGTTAGTACTTTTGAGAGTTTTTTGCTCAGGCAAATTTCTGGCCCATTTGGAATTTATGCTAGCTTTCCTGTGAAGGATGGTTCCAACTCACCACTTTCAGTATAGTTATTTGGTTATCACAAAACATCTTGTTTAAAATCTCATCTTTCCTTTCCTGATTTCAGATGTGGCTTTTATCATATATTAAATTTCCATATGTATTTGAGTCTACCTTGGGATTCCCTATGTGTTTGCTGATGTGCCAGTCTATTAATGAGTCAATCCTATGCAGAGAGTCATTACAATGTTTTATAATGTTGTACATTACTTAGTAGAATCTTCCCTCTCCTATCATTGCTTTTTCCCATGCGTGTTCTTCTGGCCATTCTTTATTTTTATTTCAAATGTACATTATAATCAACTGGAACCAGATCCAGGAGAAAATACTCATGGATTTTGTGCTTTTATGTGATTTGTATTTAATTTCTAAATAAATTTTAAAAGCTGTGGGGGGGCACTTGGCACAGCTTGGGAAGTCCACATTTGATACTCAAATGCCAAGGTTTGAGTACCAGCTTCACTTCCAGTTCTAGCTTCCTGCTAATTCACACTCTGGGAGGCAGAGGTTGTGGATCAAATAGTTGGATTCCTGCCACTCTTGTGTGAGAGCTGGACTGAGTTCCCAGCTACCATGGTCAAGACCAGTTCAAACCTGGTTTTTGCAAGTATGTAGGGAGTGAACCAGTGGAAAGGAGCTCTCTCAAGTAGATAAAACATATTTTTTAAAAATGAAAAAAATGAATTTTTGTGATGTTGAATCTTCCTATCTAAGAACATGGTGTTTCCTATTTGTTTATGTTTATATTTTGGGCCCTAGGCAATCCTTTATAGTTTTTCTCATTTACGGTTTGCATATATCTTGTTATCTATGCTTAATAACTGTTCAATTTTGTTTTGCTGCTATAAAATGGATTCTTCTCTCTCATTAGACCCTGAAACTGGTTATTGGTTCTATCTAGAAGTATTAGCATTATTGATTTATGTATGATGGTCTTTATAACTTGCTTGTAATCATTTTTCCATTGATTGCAATGAGTTTCCTAGGAGGTCATCATATTGTCAATAAATGGAGATAGCTTTATCTCATCTTTTTCAATTCCTATCTCATTACTTGCTTTCCTTGTCTAATTGTGTTGTTTGTACATTTTTTAAAATTTTATTCTTTTTCATTACCTAAATGCAGAGTCTAATGGTTCATTCATTGAATTTCCAAATGAGGTTATAGATTTTGATTCAAAATGTGTATCTTTATCTCAATAATATAATGGGTCTAACAGAGATCTGCTCTTATTAATTGTATAACACTTTCATGTCTATATCTCCTAACTTTTTAATAAAATAATAAATGCAAAAGTGATCAGCATTGCCAGTGACACCACAATCACAAACAAGTAGACAAAGGGGCAAATGTCATAGACATGCGTCATACTGGGCAGCACATAGATTCTTGAGTGGCAAAGGAACTTAAGATATTATAAGTAATGGAAATAAGTGCAACTGGTACAAAAGTCAGACTTTTCAAAAGCTGAAGATTAGCTATATCATTTTTCACATCTGAAAGATTTCTGAGATAGCCCCCATCTCTAAGGTGGGGGGGTGCAGCATTGTAGTATAGCAGGTAAAACTACAGCCTGCATTTTGAGTCTTGGCTGTTCCACTTCTGATCAGCTCCCTGCTAAGGCACCTGGGAAATCAGCACAAGATGGCCCAAGTGTCTGGGCCCCTGCATCCATGTGGGAGACCCAAAAGAAGCTCCAGGCTCCTGGCTCCTGGCTTCAGTCTGGCCCAGCCTTGGCCATTGCAGCCATCTGGGGAGTGAACCAGTGGATAGAATATCTCTTTCTTTCTCTCTCTCTTCCTCTCTCTTTAACTCTGCCTTTCAAATAAATAAATCTTTTTTAAAAAGATATAAATTTTTTGATAAACTACTAATGCGAGTAAACGCATTTTTCCCTATGAAAGGCTCTCCATTTAGGACTTTTGCATCTTCTCTCTCTATGTCTTCTTTTATTTCTCTTTACTATCAGGGAGAAAATAGAGAAGCAAAAAAACATTGTTCCCTCAAAATGTCAATTGTTATCCTTCTAACTATCTGCTTTTAATTCTGTAGCTGGGTGCACTTTCTTTTGCCATCGACCAACAGCCATCAAGACAAGACTTTCAGGTCTCTGAGTTAATCAGAGGCTCTTGAAAACTACTGCTTTTTATGAAGGAGTGTGTGTGTGTGTGTGTGTGTGTGTGTGTGTATGTATGGAGAGAATTACAGGTAGATGTGATATTCTGAGATTGTGTTATCTAAATGTAAACATTAATGCTTTGAAGTAAATTTTCCTATTTATTTTCCCTGCTTTACAATGGTGGACATAGACAATTACGGATTTGTCAAACTCAGGTTGTATGACACCAAGAATGAATCACAATGCAAACTATGGACTTTGGGTGATAATGATGTGTCAGTGTAGATTCACCTGTGGTGACAAATGTACCACTGCTCTATGGGATGCTGATGATGGGAGAGGCTGTGGACATGAGGCAGGAGGCATGTGGGACCTCTGTACTTTCTGTTTCATTTTGCTGTGAACTGAAAATGACTCTAAAAATAAAACTATTAAATTTAAAAGTAAATATTCATAACATACACTTCTATATGGGCCATGTACCCTTTCCATTTAATACTACATATTGCACAGTATTCTATTTTGTTGATCTATAGTTTGTCATTTCAGTTTTCAGATGTTTTATATTGCAATTGACTTAGCACCAAATCTGTGACACTGTTCCCTAGTGAAAATCACAGAAATAAAATAATGACTCAACAGAAATGCACATTTTAAAACCCTTTTTGATAAGGGGATAGTAAACATCCGTTGATGTCGGGTGAATGAAAACATCTTTCTGTAGGGAGGGAGGCGTGGAGGGTCAGGGATGCTGGCTTTCACTCCTGAGGCTACCTGATATTAGAGAAGAAATGAGAAGAACAGAAACTTCTGTTGTTTGTGAAGCTGAACCCAAATATTCTATCTCCTTAAAGGGTGTGACCCCTCTCCAAGGGGAGAATTTCCAATGATGCAGAGCCTGTGTGATATCCGCTCCTCCACTGGCCATCCTGCCCCACAGGACTTGGGATTCTATGACACAGCATCCTGAAGAAGGCAGCAAGTATATTCAAATTTGTGAGGCAGAAGCTTGGGTGATGATGCTGTAAATGTGATGATGATGGCTTGAATGTTTATAAAGTTAGTCATCCCTCTTGGTTTTGTGGTCAGAATGGCCCAATAATGTGCATTAAGTCAGGTGTGATGTTCTTTTCCGCATCAAACTCTGCTCTAGTTCCCTACATCCAAAAAATCTTGCACGAGAAATGACAGTGGCAGTCTTATCAATGCCTTCCCATCTCTGCCATTAACCACTTGCTGCTACTCCTGTGGGGAGCTCTCACTGGCCCAACCAGAAGCTCCCGTGGGACAGGGTCCTGCACACACATTGTCCCCTCGTTGGCCGTCTCCCATCACGACTGCTCTTTGTACCTCCTGCCAGCCAGTATCATCCCTGGGATGGCTTCAGCCCCACAGTCTGTAAGAGTTGCCACCTCTAGAAAACCTGTTCCCTTGTCTCTGGGCCAAGCCTGGGTATCTTCTGGCATTTCCAGTTAGAGCTGGAACAATCTCCCAGTTACCCATTTACAAACAGTGGAAAGGTCAATCTCACGGCCCCTTGTCGATACAGTAGGAAGAAATCTTGACCATGAGCTCAGGATACCTGTTTCAAGAGACCTCACTGTGCCATGGTCTAGCTGGGGCCTTTGCCGATCCATGTGTCATTTTCTCAGTATGTCTAATGAAGAGGCGGGGCATTCATCATGTGCCAGCTCCTATTCTGCTCATTTTACATATGACGGGTGGAAATAGTAGCATATGAGTATGCAAAATCTCAACCTTAGGGCTTTCTATTAATATATAAAGAGATATATTAATGCTTTAGGTTCCTCAGTCTTGGGGTAAGCCTGCAAAATCCCAATTACTTTAGGATGCAAGATGCAGGTTTGTTTGATCTACCATGATGTGGTGACAGGAACAAAAGGCAACTCAGCTTCTACATGCTACCCAGCATCACCTCATTTAATCCTCACAACAAGTATGTGAGGTTGGTATGGTTTGTCTTATATTTAAGGAGAACAAGACCTTACCAGATTAAATAAGATATGAAGTTACCCAGTTATTAAATGCGATCTGAGTATAGGGCCTGTCTCTAAGTCACTATATTTTCTGCATTAGTGTGTTATACAAGACCATCCCTAAGCTTGCTTCATTTTTTGTTTCTAAGTAGGCTATTTTTGGCCTAGCCTGGGCACCTTTTCTAGTGTTGTTTTGATGGGAGAGCATGTTTAGGTGTCCTAACAATTGACTTTCAAGTGAAAAACTTTAAGAAAATGTATAATCATATTAAATATGGTCTGTATAAATTTGGTATAAAAAGTATTCAGTAGGGGAGCAAGTGTTTGGCCCAGCAGTTAACATGCTACGTGGGACACCCACATCCCAGGCTGGAGTGCCTGAGTTTCAGTCCTAGCTCTGCTTCCAGTTCCACCCTCCTGCTAATGCAGACCATGGAGGGCAGCAGGTGAAGTGCTTGAGTCCCTGCCATCCACACGCAAGACCCAGACTGAGTTCAAGGCTCCTGGCTGCAGCCTGACCTGGCCCTGGCTGTTGTGAGCACCTGGGGAGTGAACCAATAGGTGGAAGATTTCCATCTGTTTGCGTCTCTCTGTGCTTCAAACAGATAAATGCATATGTTTTTAATAGTAAACCGAGTCTGTCATATTTAGCTACCCTTAGAGCTATGCTCATTTCCAGTCCTCTAATCCACTCACATCCCATTCTCTATGGGCTCATCAGTCACCCAACCACGCTGGCCCCTTAGCCCGGGCTGTCAGCCTCCCTACAAGCCCATCCGTTCTGGACACATTACCGGTCATCTACATCCAGAGGACTGCCTTCAGGGACGCCTCCGAGCCTTCTGCGCCTTCAGAGCGCTCACGGCTGCCCTTGGACAGAGGCTGCGCCACTTCCCGCCTCCCTCCCGGCAGCAGCCTCTCCAGTGGCGCCGTCTCCTTCCAGCTGGCCTGGGAGTGCAGGTCAGGCACAGCGAGTGGGACAACAGCAACTAGGACAGGAGCAAGGGACAGGCTTCCAGGGACCCGAAGCCCTAGCATACCCGGGAAATGAGAAGAGAGAGTGATGGGGCAGAGCGGCTGGACGCGCACAGAGTCAGGGATGCCAGCCACGTTCTCAGCTTGACGGAGGACAGCAGGTGCTTTGGAAACCTCTTTCAACTTTTGCCTTGCACTCTGAAAGACTCCTTATAGTACGTGCTTTTTACCCCTGTTCCCTCCTGAGAGCGACCCTGAGGGAGCCGCTGCCTCTAGAAACTCACGGAGCTGACCACCGTGAAACCCCACCACGAGGAGCCCTTCACCTCCCATCGCAGGAGCCAGGGCTACAGCTCTTTCGGGGCTGTTGGTTTGAGGACGGTGAATCTCCAAACAGCTGCCACGCAGTCCGAGCCTCTTAGCAGACTGCCTGTCACAGAGAGAGTTTGCGGAATTAAATGACTAAGGCAAGGCAGGCAGAAGGATTACATTAAAACCACCCTGGAACATATGTTCCCACGAGGGGCTGCAACTGTAGGCGTCCAGCGGACTGCAGCCGTCAACAGCTCAGCCTCACCGTCCGCAAAGAAGATGCTGGGGAGACCGGAGGTCACCAAACGCAACACACTCACACACTTCCCAGAAACTGCAGACTTGGGGGTCAGACGTCCAGCTGGATCTTTTTGAATCACCGCTAAGCCACAGAGTTTCAGCACTAATGAGTACGGGACGCGCATACAGCCCCTCTCCACGCCCCACGCCTAGTGTCAACCTTTGCTGTCCAGGCACGAGTCCTTTCCACTGAGACCCTGAACACCTTCAGGGTCCTGCTTAGCACAGTGCTCCTGGAAGCTGTTCCAATGAAGGGTGCGCCTTGAGCCGGCGCCGTGGCTCAATAGGCTAATCCTCCACCTTGCGGCGCCGGCACAACGGGTTCTAGTCCCGGTTGGGGCGCCGGATTCTGTCCCGGTTGCCCCTCTTCCAGGCCAGCTCTCTGCTGTGGCCAGGGAGTGCAGTGGAGGATGGCCCAGGTGCTTGGGCCCTGCACCCCATGGGAGACCAGGAAAAAAAAGCACCTGGATCCTGGCTCCTGCCATCGGATCAGCGCGGTGCGCCGGCTGCAGCGGCGGCCATTGGAGGGTGAACCAACGGCAAAGGAAGACCTTTCTCTCTGTCTCTCTCTCACTGTCCACTCTGCCTGTCAAAAATATATTAAAAAAAAAAAAAAAAAGGTGCGCCTTGAGATAAATCCCAGTGGCCATCCTTGATGTTACATAGCACCCCCTGTTTTCAAAGGGAGGAATCTGAGACTCAAGGGACTTTAATAGCCTTTCCATAACACAGTTATTTGACACCAGAGTTCCAAACAGAACTTAGATCTTCTGACTGTTTTCACCGTGCTTTTTCTGGGAAACCATTTCTAAACCTTTCAATGCCCATTTTCAGCAATGTCATCATGGAAATTTACGAGCGTCGCCAGCATTTCTGATTTGATGCTGCCTTACGCAAAGCTGCCAGCACCTGCCTCACGTACAGAGAACGGAGGCCCAGAATAGCTCACTATCCACGGATGCATTTAAAGCCAGGGACAACTACTGCAGGTGTGATATGAACTTCAGCATAATTCTCCTTTTGTCCCTATGTCCTATCTTTTCATTCACTCATAATATATCCAAAGGAGTCTAGTGGTTGAGCCCAAATGACCACACAAACAGTAAATAGCAAGGAGAGATAAATGTGGAAGCAAAACAGTAATTTTTGGGAACTTTATGATTGATTTCTGTCTGCCTGTGCTCTTTGGCTCTGTAACAAGATCATCTTTTACATGTATTCTGCTCTCTTTGAACGTTCACCTTCTCACAAGGGAAAAAATATTAATAAATCTTTTGTCTGTTTTGAACTCCATGGATTAAATTTTTACCATGCCAATACACTATATTGCTGAAAGAAGATAATTGCATGATGAAATTAAGACATTCTGCAATTATATCTTGTAATATCATTAATTTCCAGATGCACACAAATTATACCTACCTCAAGAAGAATAGTAATTTCCTTTGTTTCTCTCACAAAAGCAGGTAATAACCATCTTTCTCCTGCAATTATTTTAGACAAATTTTCCAATTTGTTATCTTAGACCTCTCAGAGCAGTAATGATACATTATTTCAAGTTTCAAGTTTTACTTTTATCATTGTATTGTTAATGATCTTTTAGACTGAAAACGATGTTTTCTTTTTGGAAAAGCATTGATACTCACTGTCAGATCTCTCCAGTTTCTTCATAATCTTAAGAGAGAAATCATTAACAGTCATGAATGAAAGGGCTTATTGAAAAAATTATGCCATAGACAGCTTGTCCCCGTCTATGCTGACAGGAGAAATATTACAGGCAAGACACAAATAGGCAAAATTAATGGTACAAAACAAAGAAGCATACTCACAACTAGTTTATAAAGTTACTCCAATATTTATCAGAATTTTGTATTCACAACAAATCAACAAATACTGTTGAGAACTTACTTCATGAAAAACTATATCAGGAAGTACAAATGGCCTTTAGTCTAACTCGAGACAAGAATAAAAGAATAGGGGGCAAGCATTGTGGTGTAGTGGGTAAAGGTACCACCTGTGCCACCAGCACCACTTCCAATCCTGCTCCCTGCTACTGGCCTGGGAAAAGCAGTGGAAGACAGCCCAAGTATTCGGGCCCCTGCCACCCACATGGGACACTTGGAAGAAGCTCCTAGCTCCTGGCTTCCGCCTGGCCCAGCCCTGGCCATTATGGCCTTCTGGGGGATGAACCAGTAGATAGAAGATCTCTGTCTGTCTGTCTCCCTCTCTCTCTGTAACTCTGACTTTCAAATTAATTAATTAATTAATAAATCATTAGAAAGAAGGATGGACTCAGCAGGGAAGAATGAGTAGTAACATCAGCAAGAGCTGCATTAGTGATGCAAGGCTAATCATGAGGGGAATATGCAGGAAAGGAGCGCTATGAACTCGGGGCAGGGGCAGCGTGGAGAACACAGGGCCTAGGAGGATGACAAAGTGTCTGGGTAGGAAAGACACGGATTTACGAGAAACGATGCCATGACCAGAGTTGGACTTGATAAGGAGGCATTCTCCACAATTCCATCTCTCATTCTCACCTGCGTATTTCTACACCTCACTGGGACGTATGTTGCCTGGTTTCACTTTATTCACTGTTCCTATTTCCTCTTGGAAATGTAACAAGTTCTCATGTGCTCCATTACTACATCTCTTAGACAAACTCTTTAATCTGAGGATTTAGTCGGTCACCCAGATGTTGAACCCCACTGCGCCTCCCTGGCTGGACTGACGTTCTTCTTCCTATGCTGGTATTGGATAAATACTTTCCATCCATTCAGGCTAGTCACATGGTGTGGGGAGCAACTGGGAGCAACTCGGACTAGACTAAGTTACTGGAATTAAGACTTATTCTATGCATCTGCTTTCCCACAATATGGCGCTGAGAAGGGAAACAGCTTCTACACAGCTGCCTCCAGTTCAACCAATAAACTGTGGGACCTGCTCCTGATTGGAGGAGGGCAGCATACTCGGCGTGTGGGTAGCAGAGTTGGGATTGGTGGAAGAGGACTATAAAGGAGGAGAGAGACGGCATGCACGAGGAACATCTAAGGGGAACATCCGAAGGAACACCTGTGCAGCCCCCGAGAGAGCCGGCCGGCGGTGTGCCGCTCCCCCGCGGAAGTGGGGAATGTGGCAGGGGGAACCGCCCTTCCACGGAGGTGGAAGGGACGGCAGCCAACCCGGGAAGAACCAGCAGCAAACCCGGGGAGGGCCGAGCAGACAGAAGAACAGCGCAGGGTCCTGTGTTGCTCCTCCACGAAGAGGGGGAGCGACAACATGGCAGCTCTGGGAAACTCTCCCTTGATCCTTCAGTTGGAAGTCATTTATCCCTCCCTTGAGGTTCTATCATGCCTTTCAGGGAAAGAGAGAGAGAGAGAGAGAAAGAGAGAGATCTTCTATCCACCAGTTCACTCCCCAAATAGCCACTATAAGCCAGAGTGCCAGTCTGAATGGGCCATCTGAAGCCCAATCTAGATGGGCCAGACTGAAGCCAGGGGTCAGGAGCTTCTTCCAGGTCTCCCACATGGGTACAAGGACCCAAGAATTTGGGCCATCTCCTGCTGCCTTCCAGGTGCACCAATGAGAGATGGATCAAAAGAGGAGCAGCTGGGACTTGAGCCAGTGCCCATATGGGATGCCAGCACCACAGGGGGTGGCTTTATCCACTGACACCATCGTGTCAGCTCCTATAGTGCCTTTTCTTACCTCTGCTATGAGCTACCTCTATCATTTGCTAAAACTTCACCCTTTCTCCATAGGTGTTTGTGTATCTGTGTCCCTTCTCTGAGAACTAGCTCTGCCACTGGCAGAGGGGGTATCATCAGCCTTCTTTGTACTACATGACCCCATCCCACCCCAACTTCTGATTAGGTAAAGCGGTTTTCTGTCCCAGCAGGAAAAATTAGGACCTGAAGAAGAATGAGCTTCTGTTGGTGTTTGAATTTGAAAGATATTTAGAATCAAAGAATACTATCCACAGAGTTGAAAAGATAATCCACAGAATGTAAGAAAATAATCAGAAACCATATTTCTTATAAGAGTGTATTATGCATACTATTTAAAGAGCTCTTACAACTAGGCAACAAGAGAGAGAAGCAGCCCAATTTAAAAAAGGAGCAAATGGGGCCAGCATTGTGGTGCAGTAGCTTAAACTGCCGCTTTCGACACTGGCATCTCATACCCGCGTGCCAGTTCAAGTCCCAGCTGCTCCACTTCGGATCTCACGCCCTGATAATGTACCTGGAAAGGAAAGACAGTGCATGGTGGCCTGAATGCTTGGGCCCCTTCCACCCATGCGGGAGATCCAGCTGGAGTTCTGAACTCTCGGCTTTGGCTTGGTTTAGCCTTGGCTATTGCAGCCATCCAGGGAGGGAACAAATGGATGGAAGACATTCTCTTTCTTTCTCTTTTCCACTTCCCCATGCTTTGCCTTTCAAATAAATGAATAAATAACTCTTTAAAAATGTTTTTGGGGGCCAGCGCTGTGGCATAGTGGGTAAAGCTGCTGCCGGCAGTGCTGGCATCCTATATGGGCATGGTTTGAGTCCCAGCTGCTCCACTTCCCATCTAGTTCTCTGCTGTGGCCTGGGAAAGCAGTAGAAGACAGTCCAAGTCCTTGTGCACCTGCACCTGTGTGAGAGATCTGGAGGAATCTCCTGGCTCCTGCCTCCTGGCTTCAGATCAGCCCAGCTATGGCCGTTGTATTCATTTGGGGAGTGAACCAATGGATAGAAGACCTCTCTCTCTCTCTCTCTCTGCTTCTGCCTCTCTGTAACTGCTTTTCAAATAAATCTTTAAAAAAATAAAAATGTTTTTAAAATGAGCAAAGGATTTGTATGTACATTTTACAAAGAAGATACACAAATGGCCAAGAAGCACGTGGAAAGATTCTCAACAGCATTAGTCATTAAATGGGAAATGCAAATCAAAACTCAATGAAATACTTCACACTCATTAGGGTGACTACAATAAAAATATGGAAAATAATAAGTGTTGGCATGGCTATGGAGAGGTTAGTACCCTCATACCTGGCTGGTGGTAAATGTAACTGATGCAGCTGCTATAGAATACAGGTAAGCTACATGCAGAATTACCATATGATTTAGCAATTCCATTTTTTGGAATATACCCAAGAGAACTGAAAGCAGGTGCCTGATCAAAAACTTCACACACATGTTCATAGCAATACATTTCATAATAGCCAAAAGGTAGAAACAACTCAAATGCCCACCCATGACAAAGATAAACAAAATATGCTATATCCATATGATGGAATATTCTCCAGCCATAAAGAGGAATGAAGTACTTATATAGGCTATAACATGGATAAATCTCAAAATCATCATATCAGGTAAAAGGCACCAGATATGAAAGGCTGCATGTTTTTATTTAATTTATATAAGTGTTCAAAATAGTCAAATCCAGAAGGCCAGAAAGCAGATTTATGGTGGATAGGGGCTGGGGGGAGCACAGGAATGAATTATAAATTCTAAGTGAGGATGGGATTTGTGCTGGGAGGAGAGGGAGTAGAAAGTTCTGGGCCTAGATAAGATAGTTGCACAACATTGTGAATGTATGTAATGCCTCTAAATTGTTCACTTTATCTATTTTAAACTGTTATTTATTTATTTTAGAGACAGATAGAAAAAGCTCCCATCTGCTGGTTCAGTCCTCAAATACTCGCAAAAGCTAGGTGAGCACTAAACCTGGGGACAGGGAGCGCAGTCCAGGTCTCCCATGTGAGTAGTGGGAACTCAGTCATTTCAGTCATCGCTGCTAGCTCCCAGAGTCTATTAACAGGAAGCTGAAGCTGGGAGTCAGAGCTGGGAATTGAATCCATGAACTCTGATGTGGAACACAGGCATCTTTCCTTCTAGGCTAAATGCCCACTCCCTAAGTTGGGTGCTTTCAAACGATTAAAATGATAGTTTTATGTTCTGCGCATATTACTACAATAAATTTTGAAAAGTCAATTAGAGGGCTTAGGAGACTTTTTCCACTGTATTCGTGGAGAATCAGAAAAAGCCAGTCCAACAGTGAACGATGAGGCAGCTGAGCTTAGAGAACTCCGAATCCTGAGAAAAGGGGCAGGAGGCCCTGGCTTCCTCCTGCACCTCGAGATCTGGGCTCAGTCCTCGTGAGACTTCATGCATTTCCAGCCTGAGACTTCTGCACTCACATTAAACTCCCTGAGTGCACTCTGTTACTGCCCCAAAGATCTCTAAGATTCCCCAACCCCCTAGCTCCTTAAAGGCAGAGTGTATAAGGGAATCCATCTCCACTTTTTTATCCACAGAGCTCACCTAGTCTGGTATCCAACATTTACCTGGCACATAAGACATGTGTTAGAAAGAAAGATGGAAAAATAGATTTCAAAACCAACACAAGCAAAAGAACTTCTTGACCTAAGTAAAAACAGACCTAATGGAAGAATTTCCTCCCATGTCTCATAATAATTTAATCACGTTGCTTGGTAACCATCTTCCTTAAAATGGTACATTTGTTTGAAAAAACAGTGTTTTTATAAGAAGCTGTGGATTTCCACGCCAGGTTTCATAACCTCATGCAGACCCATATGTCTTTTTTCCAGGCCAAATTCCAACTGGCTGGCAGAGGAACATGCACACTGAAAAGCAATACTGAGCGCCTCGAGGTCGTGATAGAGAAGAAAGGCCTTCAGTGTAACAGTAACATCAAATGGTGTCTCAAAGTGGAAAAAGATACTGGCCCTTGTACTGCATTGACTTTTTTTTGGAACTAAAGCCATTGGGTGGTATCAGCAAGGGTTGTCACGCACAGAACTCTGTGGTGTTGTGTTCCCATGAAGTCATCCAAAGAGATGTCCAAAGAAAGGAGAAGGGAACTCAATCATTTGAATTTTATATAAGAACTCTAAAACTCAGAACACAATGTAACCTAGGAGATGTAACCATCTTTTAATTTTTTTTCACTTAATGTGGTTTGGGTGTCTGTTCTCAGTCATACATCACAATACCATCTTTATGACTTAATATTATGTTATCCTACATTTGTATGGTACTTAACAGTTTTAACTGATCTTCTCCAAGAACAGGGGTGCCTTTGAATCAAAGGGTGAAACAGCATAATGGTGTTTGTTGCAAGAAACACATATCCATATCCATTGTTTGTACCCTTGGGGCAAAAAGTATATCTCATTATGTCATTTCTGAGTTGTGGTTTCTTTCTCTGGTAGCTGCAGGATAGAGGCTGTGCCTGGAAGGGAAAACACTCGTATATTCTAAATCTGCAAACTCAAAAAGCCAAGTAGGCAGCCCTCAATTGGAGTAATTATCAGAAGAGTCCCTCTAATGTCAAAGTGCCAGCAGGCCACCAAAGCCACATCTTGATTATCATATGTTTAAAGGCACTTGTAGTATAATATTCTACCACAACAAAACAGCCCCTGGCACTTTCTAGACCTACTTCCCCCTAAGATTCTTATGCAGTCATTTTTTCTGGGGTTACAATGGCAGACACTGTCTCTTTGGAAACAAATATGAATTTCAGTAAGATCATAAAGGAACAAGTTTGAGGTTGGAGAAGCTCAGCTGTGCTTGAGTTTGTCAGTTAAAAGTTTTGAAAACTTTTTCTTTCTGCTTGAAATGTCCCTAATTGTTTGATAAGGATGGATGCATCTCAGAAACTGACAGGCAGGATTCTGAATTATGCATCTTTAATCCAGCGTTCTGTTGAAGTGCATTTGTCCTCTTGAGTCATCACATCTGTGTGTGTGTGTGTGTGTGTGTGGTGGGTTTTGACAGTGAGCAATGCAATCACCTGCAAGGTAGAGTTATACCAAGCAGCCCTCGCCATAGCCCTGGAAGCATAGAATGTCCTCTCCCAGGCCTGTAGAGTTCTCTGTGGCAGCCAGCCGTGGACTCCAGAGATGAACAGGCACATTCAGTGTGACACCGGAGCCACTTCCAAGAGCTATTGCAGGCTGGACCGGGCCTCAGAGCTCAGCCCTTCAGTCAAATGCTTTCGGAGCAACCACCAGGAACTTGGAAGGATTTAGAGTTTCACAGTCCATGGCTCCTAATCTCATATAACTTACGGTTAGTAGCCATATCCAGTTAGTAGAAGTTTTCCACACCTCCCTGACTTCCTTTGCATGTGCATTCTATTATGTTAAAGATCATTTTCCCCCTAACTGGCAAAGACCACTTCCAAGGAGATAAAAGAGATGCATTGAGGAGATGGGACTGCCAGTCTCCACTATGCTGAGCTTTGTGACCAGGGTCATGCCAACTTCCAGCTGGTTGTTGGTGACACGGTGCATACTCATCATGTGGTCTCCGGGCTATCTCTCAAAATACTAAAAAATCAAGTTGAGTTGAAAGTTAAAGTCATTAATTGGGGGCCATAATGTAACAAAGAGGTATATGCAATTCGGTTTAAATTCTTCAACAATTTAAAGCACATTATCAATTCAGTTGAAACCCAACTTCAGTTCCATTTAGAATTTAAACACCTGATTTATGGATCATTCAACCTACTATTTGTTCATCACCTGTTCTATGAGTTGGAGATAATTGAAGAATGCGTGGGTAGGCATTTGACAATGTGGTTAAGTCACCAGTTGGGACTCCCAGCTCCCATGTCAGAGTGCTTGGTTCAAGTCCTAGCTACTCTACTTCTGATCCAACTTCCTGTTAATGGGAATCCTGGGAAAGCAAATTTGATGGCCCAAGTACTTGGGTGTCTGTCACTCTAGTAGGAGACCTAGATTGTGCCCCAAGCTTCTGACTTCAGCCTAGTCCAGCCCTGGTTGTGAGCATTTGGGGAATAAAAAATATCCTCCACCTGCGGCGCCGGCACACTGGGTTCTAGTCCCAGTCAGGGCACTGGATTCTGTCCCGGTTGCCCCTCTTCCAGGCCAGCTCTCTGCTGTGGCCCGGGAGTGCAGTGGAGGATGGCCCAATTACTTGGGCCCTGCACCCCATGGGAGACCAGGAGAAGCACCTGGCTCCTGGCTTTGGATCAGTGCGGTGCGCCGGCCGCAGCGCACCAGCCGTGGTGGCCATTGGAGGGTGAACCAACGGCAAAGGAAGACTTTTCTCTCTGTCTCTCTCTCTCACTGTCCACTCTGCCTGTCAAAAAATAAATAAATAAAAAATATATAGCAAGAATGAAGCATGGCCCTTGCTCTCAGATTGTTCACAGCTTATGGTTGGGGAAAGTCAATTACACCAGCAACTCAGAGCCCTGCCTTGAGGGTCAATCAGGAGGTGCTGGGGGTAGCTAGGTGGCACTTGAGTGACCAAGAATACAATGTCAAAGAGAAGACCTGACAGAGAGGAAGTGAGCCAGGCAGGAAAGAGATGGGGACAGGGGAGTGGCCAAGGAATAAGGAGAAACATGGTAGCTTGGGAACTGTGAAATAGGGCCCAAGTGATGGAGAAGAATATTGGAGAGTGAGACAGCTGAAAATTTTTGAATAATTTACATTTAATAAAACAAATTAGAAACTAGAACATGGAAATGAAAACTATATAATTCAGTTCTACACTAAACACATTGGCAAAAACTTTACAGTTTGACCTATCAGATAATGTCACAAAAAGGGTTCCATCAATGGGATGGGTACTGTGGTGTAGTAGGTTAATCATCTGCCATTGGCACCAGCATTCCATGTCAGCACTGGTTTGAGTCCTGGCTGCTCTACTTCTGAACCCACTCCCTGCTGATGGCCTGAGAAAGCAATGGAAGATGGCCCAAGGAGCCAGCGCTGTGGCGTAGTGAGTAAAGCTGCCACCTGCAGTGCTGGCATCCTATATAGGTACCAGTTCCAGTCCCAGCTGCTCCACTTCTGATCCAGGTTTCTGCTATTGCCTAGGAAAGCAGTAGAAGATGGCCCAATTCCTTGGGCCCCTGAACCCACATGGGAGACCTGGAGGAAGCTCCTGGCTCCTGGCTCCGGATGGGTCCAGCTCCAGCTGTTGAGGTCATCTGGGGAGTGAACTGCTGGATGGAAGAGCTCTCTCTTTCTCACTGTCTCTACCTCTATGTAACTCTGCCTTTCAAGTAAATAATAAATCTTTAAAAAAAAGAAGAAGAAGATGGCCCCGGTGCTTTGGACCACTGCACCCTTGTGGGAGACTGGGAAGAAGCTCCTGGCTTCTGGCTTTGGGTCGGCCCAGCTCCAGCCATTGCAGCCATTTGGAGAGTGAACCAGCGGATGGAAGACATCTCTCTCTCTCTCTCTCCCTCTCTCTCTGTCTGTCCCTCCTTCTCTCTTTCTGTAACTCTGCCTTTCAAGTAGATAAATAAAAAGGGGGGTGTTGGGGGAATCCCATCAAATCTCCTCCACGTTGTGCTTGGTGGGAATTGAGACTAGAACAGACACTTTAGGAGAAAGTTTTGGGATTATGTCCTATGACCCAGAAATTCTGATCCATTCATCACAGGACTTTTGTAACATCTAGAACTAGGAAACAGCGCAAATGTCAATAGCAGCACAGATGCGTAAATTGTGGTATAGTTACAAAATAGAACACTACACACCAATCAAATAAAGCAGCTACACTCATTGAGGGTGCAACAATATAATTGTAAATCACAAGCTTAGTGTTGGAGGGGGCACAGAAATACAGACAGTGTTATTCCATTTACATAACGCTGACACACGGGGATGCATGCTCTAAGCAGTAAATATATTTTAAAAAGAATTATCAAAAATTCAGGCTAAGATTACCTCTAAGGGAGGAAAGGGGCCTGTGACTTAGAAAGGCCAGACGGGGGGTCCTGGGGATAGGGTGCTCTTCTATCCAGCTGGGTTACAGAGGGTTGTCTTCTGAATTATGTGTTTATGTTATGTACTTCCCTCTGTGCACATCATATTGCACAGTAAACAACCAGCAAGAAATCATGGGAATCAAATACGATAAAGAAAGAGGCAGAGAAGGAAGGAAAGAAAGAGAGAGGGGGGAAGAGTGGGGAAGGGAAGGAAAAGAAGAGATGAACATGTATGCTTGTTGGCTCTGATGATATTTGAAGCTAAGGCAAGAAGTCCTTGGCCAGAAGGCGCCTGGGGAGGGGGCAGTCGTATCCTGCTGGAGAGCCATTCGCTCACGCTCTGATCCTGGGTAGTGCGTGAGAGCTTTTGCACCTGGGAGGCTGCAACCGTGGATGGAGGAAGAGCAGCAGGTAGAGATCCTACCGCCCCCACTACTTGTGCCCTGAGGGCTTCCTTCCCTTTTCCTGAGAATCCCCCCCTCTGCTCCTGCTTCTCCTCACAGGCCTCCCGAGCGTCAGATCTGGGGGGAAGAAATCCTCAACCTTCTTTCCTCTCAGCTCTGGAAAACAGGCCAGCCCAGCCATGGGGCCCAGGAGTCCTCAATCACGTGTCCTCACTTTTTCTGCTGTGCTGTTGAGAGCCCTTTCATGCATGTTCTCATTTGATGCTTTTAACAGCCTCTAGATGTGGGTGGAAAAAGCATCGTTATTATTCCTGGAAAAACAGAGACGTAACGGACCAGCCCAGAGTCACACAGCTTGGATGAGAATATGAACCCTTGATTCTGCATCTACTTCCATATGTTGTCCTTACAGGCTACACCCACCACCAGAGAGGAAGCTCCGTGTCCCCACTACAAGTTTAGGTGACTGTACACGTATGAAAGTCACCAGAAGCCCAGAGATTTGATGGAATGTTATGTTAACCACAGAGTAAGGCACAAAGTGACAAAAAGGGAATTCACTTAAATTCCAATTTCCTAGACTTTTGAGTTGAGTCTACCAGGAAAGCTTGCTTTCTGTGATATGAACTTTGCATGCCTTCTTCCTTTCACAAAGTGCTGAAGAAACAAAGCTCTTATGACTTGTCAAAGGTTTTAGCCTCTCATTGTTTTATCTCAGAGGGAGGGAGAGAAAGTGAAAGATTCTCCTGTTCTCAAAGATCTAATTTTTGGTGTGAAAGAGTAAATGCCTTAGAGCTGACCCCTTTGAAGCACGTGGATGGAGCATGAAAGAGAAATGGACAAGTGAAAAAATCAATACACTTTGCTATTATCTATCAATCCAGGAAACCAACCTTGAATGTACATTTCTTTCACTGCTTCAGTTGCTTGTAAATATCACACACTAGTCTCAAGATATGAGACTTTGTTGTATTGTCTAAGAAAAAATTTTAATATTTATAATTTCTCTGTAGTTGTGCTTAATTTTTTTTAAAGAAAATGTACTGTGTTAAAATTGCAACTGGCAAAATATATGTGCGGGTGGATGATCATTAGTATTTCAAAATGATTCTTTGTTTCATAAAAGGACTCATTGATCATAATATTTCTCACCACCCTTGTACCACAAGGTAAAATTGGATTCAGTGCCCTCCCTGAAAAAAGATGTTATTACAACCTCTTATGACCCATCTATAGCATGGAGTGAGAACCGTTTATGTATTCATTCAAGTTACAAAAGAAACAGAGCCCTTCTAAAAACTACTGCAGAAATTACTCCAGCACTCCCCTTGCTTTCAATCTAAAAACAGCTTGTGCTGTCATCAAAGAAAAAGGCATCTGAAAGAAAGAGATATGGCAAACCTAAGGCTAAGCTAAATGTCCCAGGTCATTTCAAGACATAAACTGTAAATCAGAATTTTAAATTACAATCAAATCCATCATGATAATTGACAAAAAAGATCTCTAGTAATAAATTTAAGAGATAATTTTTTCTAAGGTACAATAAATGTATCCATTTATGTTGATAATCTACTTAAAATACCAGTCAATTTGTGCAAAGACGGCCACTTTCCTGAGTTTTTCAGCTGGGGCAAATAGTCCACCTTGTGTTCCTCACGAGCAGAAAGCCTGCTACTTCACATGATGCAAGGCTCTTCAAAACTAAACTCTAAACACCAGCAATGAAGCCACCCAAATGCCTAACCCAAGAAACGTGGAGCAGCTTTACCAACACTTCCTTCACTGCGGGACTCAAGCAATTTCCTTTGCCCCTCGAAATTTTAATTTCTCTGTCCATAAAACAGCCATCCAGACCCACCTTCTGAGGTTGTGAGAATTAAATAAAATTTTCAGAAAGCATTTAACACATTGGCTAGCAAAAAACCAAACATGGCTGACCGCTGTTGTCGTTATCCTGTTCAGAGCTAGGAAACAGGGAACATAGGTTCCGGCACGAACTCTGCCTGGCCAGGGCTGATTCTCAACTCCCATAGACCCTAACTTCCTTCTTGCCGGAACAGAGGTCTTTAGGGGTCACTAAGCCTGCCAGTGATACTCACAACACTTCTGACTCCAAATGTGTGCGTTTGTTTATTTTCCAACCACCAGTCCTCCAGCTCTCTAGGCACCCACGGAGTGTGCTGCAATTCAACTGTGACATTAACTACCAAGATGTAGTGCAATTCCCACAGGTTTCAGACATTAATTACAAATGCTTGGTCTCCCAGACTC
This sequence comes from Oryctolagus cuniculus, assembly GCF_051225735.1. Classification (NCBI taxonomy): domain Eukaryota; kingdom Metazoa; phylum Chordata; class Mammalia; order Lagomorpha; family Leporidae; genus Oryctolagus; species Oryctolagus cuniculus. Next base: position 39,999,438 of record NC_142869.1, on the reverse strand, counting down.
CTGACCAACTGGCTACATATATTGGTGTTCTCCCTCCCCCACCGCATGCAGTTCTGAAAACGTGCAAGAAAAAAAGAAAAAAAAAAAAGAAAAAAAAAAGAATACCCAGTTTATTAGAAAGGAAGGAAAAAATCAGGGACCAGCCAATGGGGCGAGAGTTACTGAGCTTCCCTGCCCTCCCAGACCCAGCACCCTCCCCCCACCTCCGTGTGCTCACCAGCCTGGAAGCTCTACAGCCACACTCGGGGGCTTCACAGAGGTTCCTTTCCATAGGCTTGACTGTTTAGATCATTGGGGATTTAATGCAGAATCCAGCCCCTCTCCCTTCTCCAGAGTTCAGGGTTAGTGCTCAAAGTTCCAACCCTCTGGTCACATGCTTTATTCCTCTGGCAACCAACCCCCACCTGGAAGGGGCTCACCCAGAGTCACTGTATTAGCACAGACTCCGGTGTAGTAGAAAAGGGCTTATTAGGAATCAGCAAAGATGCTCCTCTTAACCCTGGTCGCTCAGGAAATCACCAAGGCTTCAGGAGTTCCGCCCCAGGAACTGGAGACAGAGACCAAGTGTATATTCTTTTTATGTCACAATATCACACTAACTGACACCCTCAGAGATAAGGCAAGGAAGGTGCATGAAATGTGCCAGGCTTAAGACAATAACAAGGGTTGGAACTGCCGTGAACTTGGGAGTCTTTCCCAGCCTGAAAGGCACTCGGCATAGGTTAAGCACAACACACCTGCCAACACACTCAAATGCACGTCTGATTCTGTGGGTGAGTTGTCACTTTGCAACACTTGGTGCAGAACCCAACATTCTATTCAGCTCTGTTTTCTTTTTCATGTTCTTTCTCTTCCTCAAATCTATGCTGGGTAGATGAACGGCGGATCTACCCATCAGGTGGGTGATGTCTGACTCTGTCTCCAGGGTCCAAGCCGCCCCTATTCCCCCATTTGCCACCTCCACAGGCATGCATGCCCCCCCCACACACACACACATATGCATGTGCACTTCCTGAAACTACCACTTCCAGCGTATGTTATACACGCACCTTGCACACATTCACATGCACCTTGCACACATTCCTTCTGGCTCTCTGCTAAGCTGTGTTCCTCCTTGTGAGTGTTTGAGGAGAGAGATGATTTGCTTTATACATTCTGTTCAGTGCAGTCAGTGCTCAGCTCTCTGGGGACATTCAAGCCACAGTGGTGAAAAAGTGTGCCCTGCAAGCTGCCACTTAAGCATACCCCATTCCAAGACACTAGATTTTTCTTGGTTCCCTAAGCAAACAGTACAATCATACAGCCTCACAAGTTCATTGCAAACAACGAGTGCTCCTTTCCATTCTTTCGCCTCCCATTCAAGGCCTGTTGATGCAGGACAATTCCTTAAAGCTGGCTCTTTTTTTCCCTCCTGGTTATCCACAAACAACACACAGTAACAAGATTCTGGGGCTGTGAATGTACCAAGAACATCCTATGCCTACAGAAAAGGATAAAACACAAAGAGTAAAGAGAATGACCTACTCCTTTCAGGCCTTGTTACTTGAGAAAAATCCTTTTCAGATCTCTTTCATTACTTCAGAAATGGAGGCAAATCTCCCAGAAGGGTCATCTAATACTTTGAAGGGCCTATTGCCACAGCGTGGTTATTAAGCCCTTGGGAAACAATGGGCTTCTCTTACAGTGTGCGGAACAATTGTGCCCCCTGAGAGTCATCTTCCACTGGGATGTAATAAACAGACAGGCGACTCTGGAGGGAGGAATATGACTGATGGAGACACAGGACCTTGGTGTCCGGGTCTCTCACCTCTGGCTCTTTCTGGCTTGCTCCGTAGTCCAACAGAACACAGGTTGAGCCTTTCAAAAGCTCGCTGGCTCCCAGCTATAATCTAACATATGGTAAAATGAGCTCAGCACAAAGTTATGTTTTTCTTTTCTTAATCCTCCCAGCAAGACTAAATTCCAAGAGTGGGATTGAAAAAGCAAGGCGGCCAGCAAAGAAACACAAGCAGGCTGTGGAAGGGAAGGCTGCAACGCGGCTTCGGCACTGACGAATCCCCAGAAGTGTGTGTCAGTACTGAAGAACCCGGAAGTCACGTCGGCCCCTTCTCAAGCTGTTTGCACTCATTCACCCAGTCCTGGGAAGCTAGAGCCATCTGAGTGTCTGTTTCAATGCATGCTGTGCGCTGAGCCCGCACGTCCTGGGGGAAAATACTAATACGTTGCTCTTAGTCCGATTCAGGAAAATATCTGAAACTTGAATCAGTTCTGTTTTTTCTAGCTTACTCTTTAATGCCATTTTCTTTTCCGTAAGTCAAGCCAAGTCAGTGATGGGGAAAGGTTTGAAACAATTCTTTTTCTGTTTTTTTTTTTTTTTTTCCTATGGCACCTACAGTTCAGGGTCAACTCTACAGGCTATTTAGTTAGTGAGGTTCTCAACAGGCTCTGGCCAAAACAAGGTCTTCCCTCTCTTGTTAGTTGCTGAGACACTGGAAATTTGGCTGAACATCACGAGTGGACGAGTAAGCAGCACATACGTGAGAGCCACCGCTGATGGTGACATTTGCTGTCACTTTACAGATTTGGATTTGTAAAGCTAGCCTTAAACAGTCTAGCTCATTCCTCTAGTACTACCCATATGTTGGGAAAGAGGGCAGTAAAATAGAGGACACAGAAAATTACCTAGTTAGGATCTGTGAATGGGAAGAACAGAACTCCAAACAGCAATCCTCGTAGTCACATGAAATGCCATCACTTTGTAAAGCCCCATCCTTGCGTACACAGCCCGAGAGCACGAGGTTCAGAGTGGAGTTCAATGCACTCAACCACGAGCTTAAGGCCAAGAAGCCAGCATCTGTGCCATCAAGACTGACCATTACTGAAGTTTACAGACAGAAGACACTTCAACCTATGCATAACGGGGCCAGTTTATTTGGACCGGGTGCACATTGATTGGTGTCTAGCAATTATGGTTAAAATATTCAAATAAAGGGCTCTGTTTTGACTTTGAAAAACCAGTATTAGTGAATCATTTTTGGGATAAACTCTTCGGAATGATTTGCACCAAGATGTCTGAATGACTTTTGGCTCTTTGGATTCTTCTTGCCACACTGTGGTCCATGAAGACAACAGCATGCACCATGCTGGCCACTGGGCGCGAGTGCACCAAATTCTCCAGGATTTTTTCAGCAGTGGAATTTTTGTTTCACTTTTAAGTAATTGTAAGAAGGAATTTCAAAGTTACTCCACTTTGTCTGCAACTTAAAGTAGTTTTAAAGTAGTTTTATCTCATTAATTATACCAATAGCAAGAAATTGGAGTCCTTTAGAGCAGCATATCTTCTCTCAGGATTTAATTTCTGTACTCGTGTAGTCAGAACTAAATTAGGCTGTGGATTTTAACATGAAGCATGATATTGAGGCAATTATCTTTCTCCTCTCTGCTCTATTTTAGGAGCAACAACAACAAAGAATAGTGTTGCTAGAAGCAGTGACAAGGCTGCTGTCACCAGGAGAACAGCCATGAGTTCTCGAGACTTCACTAATCATCGGGACGACCTTGGACAAGGATGTAACCTCTGCCTTCAGCTTCATCTTCTGTAAAATACAGGTACTACTATTATATTGATGGGATTAAGTATTGAATGAGATAGTACTTGTGAGAGTGCTTTGAGAAATAAATATTAAATTAAAATATAAAAATTAAAATATTGTCACAAATAATTAATGAAGTAAAATAAATAAAAATAATCCAGAAGCTTGTCCATATAGCGTTACGATGTGGAAAAGTTAGAAGGCTCTGAATTATGAGGAAGAGTTTAAAATTTCTAGAAAAAAAAGTTATAAAATGATGTTATTTTTTCCCTCTTTGGATTTTTCTAAGAAGGCATATGGTTTTGGTGCCAATTCTCATGAGAAAGATCAAATAAATATGAATCAAATTTCATGTTTATCAATAAAATAATTAAAAATTGGATATTTATACATGATGCATTGGCAGATGACATACACAAATCTGCCCAAAACAGAAGTGTATTGGAAAAGTGACACCTGCTGAGGTGGCTCTTAATACAAACTATGGGTATTAACTTCCTGATGCTATTACGGAGTGTATTCTTTATTCATTTCTAGTTGTTGCTAGAAGCTACAATATAGAGTGACCAGAAACTAAAGAAGTCTTAAACAGATATATTCTAAGTTAATGGTTTGGACAACTCAAGATTGAGAAGTCAATTCTCCTCAAAGGAATCTATAGGTTTAATACAATTATAATAAAATTCCATCAGGCGTGTGTGTGCATGTATATATGTCTGTAATTTGAACATTGATTCTAAAAGGTATATAGATATGCAAAGTGCCTAGAAGAGATCAGACAACTTGAGGAAGAAAAAGGTGGGAGATTGGTACTACTAGATTTCAAGAGTTATTCTAAAGCTACATGGCGGAATTGGTGCAAGGACAGTCAGATGGACCAATGGAACAGAATACAGCGTTAGAAATGTATATTTTTGTATGTACATACTTTCATAAATATGTATATATCTATGCACATGTGTATAGTCACTTGATGAATGACAAAGGCAACATTGCAATTCAGTGAAGAAAAAAATTGGTTATTTGAATAGTGCTGGAGAAACTGGATATCCTTATGAGAAAAAGGTGAACTTTGATTCTACCTCACGACATTTGCTAGAACTAATTCAATATGCATCATATACCTAACTGTGCAAACCAAAATAATCACAAGCTTTTACAAGAAAACAGGAGGAGGAATATCTTCATAAACCTCAGATAACTAATGATGCATCAAATAGAACACAAACAGCGCTGATTTTTTAAACATAAGAGCACTTCAGAAAGTTAGTGGAAAATGGAATTAAGAGAAAATGTGAGGAGTAGACATTTAGCCCAGAAGCTAAGATACTTGTTTCCCACATCAGAGTCCCTCTGTACAATTCCTGGCTCCAATTTCTGACTGCAGCTTACTGTTCATGCAAACCCTGGATGGCAGCAGTGATGGCTCAATCAATCAGGTCCTGCCACTCACGTGGGAGATATAGGTTGTGTATCTTGCTCCTGGTCCTGACTCTGGTGCATCCCTGGCCCAGCTTCAGGCACTGTGGGCTTCTGTAGAATGAACCAGTGGATGCGAGCTCTCTCTCTCTTTCTCTGTTGTGTGTGTGTGTGTGTGTATGTGTATGTGTGAAATAAATAATAATATGCATTTCATGCACTCTTTGAGAATCCTTCATACATGCTGTATGTATATACATTTGTATAATTACAAACTTATATACACGATTATGTGTAATGAATACAAATTTATATATGTAATCATGAACTAATACTGAGGATATATAAAAAATTTCTGCAGGTCCATAATTTTAAAAAGCAAGTGACCCAATTCAAAATGAGAGAAAGATCTGAAGTGGTATTTCTGGTCACTCTTCAATAAAGAATGTCCAAATAACTAACAAATATAAGAAAAGATCAATACAATTTGTATCAGGAATTACAAATTAAAAGTATAATGGGATACAACTACACACGCTCCAGAATGGCTAAAACCAAACAGACTAATAATAATTGTTGAAAAGAATATGGAGTAATTAGAATTCTCATATTTCTTGAGGGACTGTAAATTGGTAAAAACCACTTTGAAAAATATCAGGCAGTACCTACTAAAACTAAATATGTGTGTATTTTATGAATCAGCAATTCCAATCATAGGTGCAAGGCCAAGAGAAAAATGTGTAAATATGCCTACCAAAAGACATGTACAGCTTTATTCATAATAGCTAAAATCTTTAAATGCCCAAATGTCCTTTAAAGTAGAATGTGCAAATGAATAGTGATAAAGTCATAGAATAGACTATGTATTCAAACAAGGACTGCTGATATATAGCACGGATGAATTTCACACATTATGTTGAGAAAAAGAAAAGAAACCTGGATATAGTATATACTGTACAAGTTCACTCAAATGGTATGCAAGAACAAAGTTAACCTATATTTATAGAAGCAAGAATAGTGGTTTATCTCTGGGGAACTATTGATTTGGAAGAGGCATAGGGAACCTTCTAGAGTAAAGGAAGCATTCTGTATTTTGATCTGAGTCACTATTACAAGGGTGCATACAAAGTAAAAATTCCTGAAGTGAAAACTTAAGATTTGTGTTCATGCTTCTATGTAAATTAGATTTCATTTTAAAAAATAAAGAAAAAGGAAAGAAATGGTTTTCATTTTAAAAACATTTAAAGTTCATCTTATTTCTAAAATAGAAGTCTAGACTGTTGATGTTGAAGACTACATTATAGATCAGACTTCTATTTTTATTTATTTATTTGAAAGGCATAGTGACACAGAGAGAGGAAGAGATAGGGAGAGAGATCTTCCATCTGCTAATTCATCCTCCAAATGCCCTCAACAGCCAGGGCTGGGCCAGGCTGAAGCCGAGAGTATAAAAACAGCATCTAGGCCTCCCACATGGGTGTCAGGAACCCAAGTACTGGGGCCATCATCTGCTGCCATCCCAGGAGCTTGGTAGGAAGCAGAATAGCCAGGACTGGAATGAAGCACTCTACATGGGATTCAGATGTCCCAAGCCATCGCTTAACCTGCTGCACCACAAAGTCTGCCCCCAGTCATCTCCTTTTATAACTGAACTTTAGGCCTGCAGGTTACAGAGTTCTGCCTAAAGCCAGTAAGAAATTAGTGACAGAGATCAGATCAGACACCAGGACTCATGATGACCCATTCCTTTGAACTCTCCTTACTTCCCTAAAGCACCCTGATAATAATGCTGCCGCATGAGTGGGCTCCGGTCAACCCCTACATCCTATGAAGACACCTTTGGAATTTTGCCCATGCATCCCCTTGGCTAGAAATTCTCTTGGTGTTTTTTTCCCCCCCCCCACCATATCCCTATCACCAACTTATCTTTTAAGACTCTATTTAGAGCCGGCGCCGTGGCTCAATAGGCTAATCCTCCACCTTGCGGCGCCGGCACACCGGGTTCTAGTCCCGGTGGGGGCGCCGGATTCTGTCCCGGTTGCCCCTCTTCCAGGCCAGCTCTCTGCTATGGCCAGGGAGTGCAGTGGAGGATGGCTCAGGTGCTTGGGCCCTGCACCCCATGGGAGACCAGGAAAAGCACCTGGCTCCTGGCTCCTGCCAGGATCAGCGCGGTGCGCCGGCTGCAGCGGCGGCCATTGGAGGGTGAACCAGCGGCAAAAGGAAGACCTTTCTCTCTCTGTCTCTCTCTCTCACTGTCCACTCTGCCTGTCAAAAAAAAAAAAATAAAAAAAAAAAATAAAAAGACTCTATTTAGGCCGGCGCCGCGGCTCACTAGGCTAATCCTCCGCCTTGCGGCGCTGGCACACCGGGTTCTAGTCCCGGTCAGGGCGCCGGATTCTGTCCCGGTTGCCCCTCTTCCAGGCCAGCTCTCTGCTGTGGCCAGGGAGTGCAGTGGAGGATGGCCCAAGTCCTTGGGCACTGCACCCCATGGGAGACCAGGAGAAGCACCTGGCTCCTGCCTTCAGATCAGCACGGTGAGCCAGCTGCAGTGCGCCGGCCGCGGCTTCCATTGGAGGGTGAACCAACGGCAAAGGAAGACCTTTCTCTCTGTCTCTCTCTCTCACTGTCCACTCTGCCTGTCAAAAAATTTTTTAAAAAAAAGACTCTATTTAAGTACTCCATTTGTTATCATTTCCTCAGGAGAACTGATCCCTCTCTATATCTGTGATGTAGCACCCATTCTTTTAAATCAGCTTTTATTAGGCGTCTACTGTGTACTAGGTACTGTTGTAGATGCTCAGGATTCAGCAGTGAAGACACAAAGTTCCTGCTTCTGGGGAATTCACATTCAAGCAGGAGAGAAATAAAATGAGGACACAATAAGGCCATAAACAGTAGGGTCAGAGACTGTAACAGGAGTGCCCTTTAGATCAGCGTGTCTACAAAGGTCTCCTGGAAGAGATAACATTTGTTCAGAAACCTCATCTTAGTCTGTTTTCTGATTCAGTAAATGAATGTAGCATACTGGGTCATTCATCACGAATAGAAGTTTACTTAACTTATGATTCTGAAGGCTGGGGAATCCAAGAGCACAGCACTGGCAACTGGGAGGGGTCTCCTTGCCGTGTCACAGCGTGGCAGTGGGTCCCGCGGTGAGACAGATCATGCGTGCAAGCTTGGGTCTCTATCTTCTTATGAACCCACCTTTGTCATCGTGGAGTTTCCATCTTTGTGACCATTTCTAAACCCAGTCACCTCCCAGAGATCTCCCTCCCCAAATGCCATATATGTAGTAATTTGGGGGTTAAGTTTCAGGGCAGTCATTTGGGGTACCAATTGGCACTCTGTTGCAGTTGATTTCTCAACAATGTTGCAGTGGATTGGTTTCTGAGAGGAGGAGCGTGGTGGGGGCAAGAGGCGCGGAGTCACCACACAGACCCTGGGAGTCGGGCGAAAGCGAGCTTGAGGCAAGCAGCCAGCAGACTCGTTTATTTCAGTTGGTACAACAGCTTATATAGCCAAGACCAGCCAATCCGGTCAAGGGGCGGTCTGTGCCCCAACCAATCACAGCCTGTTACCAGGCAGTTTCCAAAGCCATCCGATCACAGCCTGTTGCCAGGCAGGCTCCATTGCCAGGTGGGATTCAAAGCCATTCCTGAGTAACTGACCTTCACTTGCCAGCAGCCATCTTGGCATGGCCTTCTCATTCCACCATAGCACTCCCACATCATATATCCTATATTGGGGTGACTGGTTCAAGTCCTGGATCCTCCAATTTCAATTTAGCTTCCTGCTAATGCACAACCTGGGAAGTAGCAGGTGATGGCTCAAGTACTTGGGACCCTTCCACCTAGGTGGGAGATCTGAATTGAGTTCTGGGCTCCTGGCTTCTACCTGGTCCAGTCTTAGCTATTGCAGGCATTTGGGGAGTGAACCAGTATATGGAAAATCTTTCTTTGTCTGTCTCTCTGCTTTTCAAATAAAATATAAAAGAAATAAATAAAGCATCTTTAAATCTTTTTTAAAAAACCGTAATGATCTACCATTTCATATCACATACACTAGGATGTCAAAAAGACATACAATAAAAAGTTTTGACAAGGATGAAGAGAAAGTAGAACCTTCACACATTGTTGGGTAAATGTAAAATGATGCAGGCATTTAGGAAAACAACTTGGTAGTTCCTCAAAAAGTTAATCACATGGTTACCAAATAATTCCACTCCTGGATGTATACCGAAGAGAATTCAAAACCTATATCCCCCCAAAACTTGTTCATAGTGACATTATTCATGATGGTCAAAAAGTAGAAACAGCTCAAACATCAATCAACTGATGAATGGGTAAAGAAAATGTGGCATATCCACACAATGACACATTATTCAGTCATAAAAAAAGCAAAATGTTGATGCATGCTCCAACACAGATGAGCCTTGAAAACATTATGATGAGTGAAAGAAGCCAAATGCAATAGATCACATATGGTATGGTTCCATTTAGACAACATGTCCAGAATAGACAAATCCATGGAGACACAAAGTAGATAAATGTTTGCCAGGAATTTAGGAATAGGACATGGGTAATGGCTGCCAATGGGTCTGGGTTTCTTGTTGGGATGATGAAAATATTCTGGAATTACATAGTGGTGATGATTGCACAACTCTGAATCAACTAAAACCCACTGAATTGTAACTTTGAACAGCGAATTTTTTCATATGTGAATTACATTTTAATTTTTTAAAGGAACAAATTAATAAGTAAAGACCTAAGACATCACTCAGGCTTTGGGAAACTATAACAAATACGAGTTCCCACAGTGCCATAACCAGCATGAAATGGTAAAAGCCCACCTTTCATTCCTGGCCAACAGGCTACCAGCCAGGCCATCACTGATGACAGGATCCAGCTATCAGTAATCAAAGCAGTGAGCTCAGGCTAGGGTGATGGCTACAAAGTCAGCCATCAGGGCCAAAAACTCACCAGAACATCCAGCTGACGTCACTGCCAGTTCAGACAGCATACACACATCACCAGATTACAGTGCCTTATAGTGCTGAAGTTCTACAAACTCATTCACAACAAAGGTGGGTGGGTGAGTTCATTCCATAACATCCCAATTAAAAGTCTGTAAAGCACAGGATAATAAAAGGGAAAGCGAGAGGAGGACTTGGAACAAAAACAGCGAGCTCTTTTGATCCAGTTGTTTATGTCAGAAATCAATAGAGATGTTTTCTTTCTGTTCAGAGAGTGAGAATTGGAATTTGTTGAAATTGGATCTTGATGCACTTAGATTTTTTTTTTCCATTGGTACTGGAACAATGGCACCTTTCTGTTTACCAGAATCTCTGACCGCTGGGGCAAAAATTGTAGCAATTGTCGTAATTTTATACTCAGTTCTCTGTTTCCAGGATTGTATAGAATACACTCAGAGGTATTAGCGGGCAGTACATAAAGCCCTTAAGACATTTCTGGAAATATGTAAAATACGCACACTATTTCCCTTGAGTGAGCGGTTGTTTCTGGAAATAGCCAACCGTGATGATACTGGAAGGTGTAAGAGAGAAAACACCCTTCTACGCTTCTCTGAATGAAAATTTCATTTCAGAAACAGGAAGTGATATGGTAACTGATCTGGAGATAAAACAGGTTTATGCAACAAACCAAAATTAGGGTGGCAGTGCATGTGAGCCTGCATTATATGAATTTGTTTTAATTAAAGTCTGGTTAACACAGCTGCTACTCGTTCACCTAAGAACAGAGCTTTGGTTAGCACACGCAAAGAACCTTAGGGCTGGGCCTGTGGTGCCTACGAGCTAGGGGGAGCATGTCACTGTAGCCTTCAGCGCGCGGGCTGTGAATTAGTGTAGGATTGTGCCTAAAGCCCCATGAAATTGATGGCGAAAGAGAGCATTGTGTTGAATTGCAGACCAGGAAGCAGCTGTGCAATAAGGCCTCCACAAAGCCCGGTGCAGGCTTCTGCATACCCCTGTCGTGACTCAGAAAATTCTTCACCAAAATCCACCCCAGCTTATTAAGTCTCTAAAAGATTCCCTGTTCGCCCTGGAACAAACACTGTGATCCGCTGGAAATGAGGACATTCCTAATTACCCTTCTTCCTGTACAGTGAGAGTTGCTCTCCACGTTCTGTCATCTGGATGGATTTGTAACAGGTCTTTCTAAGTTGATGGGGCCCATCAGCTGATCTGCCAGGCGGTTCTTGATGGGGCTGGTACGACAGACACAGAGAGAATAATGTACTGGCTACAGCACGGGAGCCATGCTAACGGTGTGTTCACATCAGCCAGTCTGTGGCAGGACTACAGTTTTCTCTCCCCATGTCTCATCCCAGCCTCCCTTTGCCTCTCAGCCGTGGCCAACCTGAGCCCTGGTCCCTAAATCCCAGACCCTGCTCAGCCATTGTTCTCCGTAGCAGGCATGGTTTGATGAGGCCAAATGAAAAGTTGTAAGCAGATTTCTTCTGGTTGGGAAACAGAAGAGGGCTGTGATTTGATAAACTGTTGTGGTGCAAAATGCTTTGTACCGGCTCTGCCCTCAGTTCCAAGGCAGGTCTCCTCCCTCCCCCAGTGGCCATGATAAGCTGAAGTTGTTAGCTAAAGTCAGCCATCAAATAGGGGCCTGGATAAGACAAGAAGTGTTATTGTGTTACTCAACCTGTCCACCTTGGGTAGATATTGGAATGGTTCCATTCTAAAGGATGAGGGACCACGGCTCAATTTCCCAGTGTAAACCCGGCTCCACAGACATTGGTTTTCTTATACTTCCTACACTTTTTCTGCACCTTTGCAATAAACCCACAGATCTGGAAGAAAAGAACGTTTTTCCTTCTCCTTCTCCTTCTTTTTTTTATCCAGAGCCACCTTTGTCTGCTCCTTGTAACCTGCTAGAAGCCTAACATGACAAGGAGCTTGCTACATGCGATGCAGGCAGGGACCGCATCTATTTGTGCACCATGGCACGCCCAAGTCCTAGACTCAATCTATGCACCCGAAATGAATGAAAACTTCGTGGTAACTTCTAAAATGTTTAGTATGACTCTTGGAAGCTAGCACTGAGTTATCATCAACAGTGCTAAAGGATGGCCAGTAAATAAATTTATGGCACCTCACTTACCAGAATGTGAAAGCAATCTTAAGTGTTGATAAAGGGCATGCCAACCGGAAGTAGAGCCACTCTTCTGTATAGGAGGCGATTAATTCCAGGACCCCCATAGGTACCAAAATCATGAATGCTCAAGTCCCTTACACAAAATGACATAGAATTTGTATATACTCTGCATAATTCTCCCATGTACTTTAAAGCATCTCTAGATAACTTACACAATTATGTAAGTGCAATGTCAATAGTTGTTATTGTCGCTCCCCCTCTTCGTGGAGGAACGACACAGGACCCTGCGCTGTTCTTTTGTCTGCTCGGCCCTCCCCAGGTTTGCTGCTGGTTCTTCCCGGGTTGGCTACCCACCCTCCACCTCCGTGGAAGGGCGGTTCCCCCTGCCACTTTCCCCACTTCCACGGGGGAGCGGCACACCGCTGGCCGGCTCTCTCGGGGGCTGCTCAGATGTTCCTCAGGTGTTCCCTCAAATGTTCCTGGTGCATGTTGTCTCTCTCCTCCTTTATAGTCCTCTTCCACCAATCCCAACTCTGCTACCCACACGCCGAGTACGCTGCTCTCCTCCAATCAGGAGCAGGATCAGCTCCTGCAGGTTACTGGTTGAACTGGAGGCAGCTGTGTAAAAGTTGTTTTTACTCCTCTCCCAGCGCCATATTGTGGGAGAGCAGATGCATAGAATAAGTCTGAATTCCAGTAACTTAGTCTAGTCCGAGTTGCTCCCCACAGTTACGCTATATTGTTTAGAGAATAATGACCAGAGGGTCCAGCACTGTGGCATAGCAGGTAAAGCTGCCACCTGGAGTGCCGGCATCCCGTACGGGCACTGGTTCAAGACCCAGCTGCTCCACTTCCAGGTCAGCTCTCTGCTATGGCTTGGGAAAGCAGTAGAAGGTGGCCCAAGTCCTTGGGCTCCTGCACCCACATGGGAAACCTGGAAGAAGCTCCTGGCTCCTGGCTTTGGATGGACACAACTTTGGCTATTATGGCCAATTGGGGAGTGAACCATCGGATGGAGGCTCTCTGTCTCTCTCTCTCTTCCTCTGCCCCTCTGTAAATAAATAAATAAATATTTAAATCAGATAAATTCTGCCTTCAAATAAATAAATAAATCTTTTTTAAAAAGAGAGAATAATGACAAGAAAAAAAGTCTATGTGCGTTTAGTACAGATGCAATTTTTTTCCCATTATTTTTGCTCCACAGTTCTTAGAATCACTGATGCAGAATTTGCAGGCATGGAAGACCAACTATAACTTATCATCATTCCAAATAATCTGAGAAAATTAAAAAAAGAAGTCTCTGGGTTGCCTCAGAAGTCAAGGTGTGGGGTGTGATGGAATGAAGACAAGAGGACTGCTTGAGTGACTGCACAGAAAGTACTTAGACACCCAGGGCCCCTCCCCAAGCTGTGCAACCAGGCATCTGCTCATTCCCAAGGCAGGTAGGAGAGCGGACATCCATTTCTTGATGAAAGAGAACCAGGGACATCAGAGATAGTGAGAGTGGATTGAGACACCTTTCAGATTCCTGGAAGAGAGCAAGAAAGTCATCATATTCACTCCCTTTCATCTACTCAATCCCAAACATCACACATACATCCTCCTGGCAGGATAACAGATTTCTTCTTTGGGAGAATCGCCCCAAGAGAAAACTCCTACAGAAGCTGATAATGGGCCAGTGTGGTACTGCAGCGGGTTAAGCTACTGCCTGGGACACCAGATCCCACATGAGGACAGGTTCAAGTCCCAGCTGCTCCACTTCTTCTAGTGTTCCTGGGAAAGCAGTGGAAGGTGGCCCAAGTACTTGAGCTCTTGCACCCACATGGGAGACCTGGGTGAGTTCCTGGCTCTAGCTTCAGCCCGGCTCAACGCCTATTGTTGTGGCCATTTGGGGGGAATGAAACAGCTTTGGAAAACATGTCTCTGCTTCTCTTTCTCCCTCTCTCCCTCTCTCTTTGTCCACTCTACCTGTCAAATAAATAAAAATAAATATTTTTTTAAAAAGAAGTTGATACTGGGAAAATGCCAATGAAACACCCTTTTTCTCCAAGGAATCAACTCACTTTGAATTTTAGCAGTTAGAAAGTTTCACCATACACATCAAGGTTTCAAAAAGGTTAAGTGTCTCAACTTTAAAGTATGAGATAACTAAGGATCACTGGATATTAGAGAACAACCATCAATATAGAAACACGGAGATCAAAACAAACCATAATGCAATTCTTATTACCTAATAAGACATTCATGAAACAAGAACGCGTACTATACAAAAGAAACAATAATAGACACTAACTGGGTAACTTCCTGTTCCTGTCAGACCCTGTTTAAAAGCCCTCCATGAACTTGAAAAGCTACGTCTCCATTCCCTGGACTTACCGCAGGCTCTGCATGCTGGTTTCTCCATCATCCCCTGGTCTCTCAGTCACTCTTCCCCCTCTCTTCTCTGCAGCCCACTGGCCTTCCACCTTCTAAATGCTCCCAGCCTAACAGTACTCCCCACGCAGTCCTCTCTCCACCTGCAGATCTTCCCCTGCTCAGTCCCCCTGGCTGGCTGCTGCTCATCCTTCAGATCGGTGTCAATGGCTCCTCGTCATGGAGAGCTCCCCCGCTCACCCAGCTGGGGTAGGTTATTCTGCCCAACAGCTCCATCTCAGCCCCCACTCCTTCTGCCTCCATGGCAGCCACTGTCACGTGCAGTCATTGCATTGGGTTCCTTGTTGACTTGTTTCATGTCATGGTATCTGGCCTGTGTAAGACTTCATGGGAGAAGAAGTGACAGGGACTGCATCAGTCCAGGTTGTCATTAGCCCAGCACCCAGCAAAGAGCAGAGCACAAACTGGGCCCCAGAGAACAGATGGCCATCTGAGTGGTCTAGTGCATCCCAAGCTCAGCTTACCACACCTATGCCTCCTCCTTAAGTTCCTACTGAACTTCTCTGACTGTATTTCCTCATCTGTAAAAGGCAGACATAAGTGCCCCCCTCCTTGTATCGTGAGCATAACATAGGTAAGAATAACTGTAGCCAGAATGAAGAGAGAAAGCCAAGTGGCTGACGCATTAAAAGGGACTCGATCAGTACCATTCGCTTTAACATTGCTACAAAGCTATAGTAGATTACTCTAGAGCACCTTTCTGTTTATTCACTATATTACCATTGAGAATGACGCTGCCATTTGCACTTTTAATCACAGATTTAGGATATGGGAATATACATTCATCTAGGCAAATTTTCTTCAACCACGAATATTGTCAGTCTTGCTAAATTAGTCTGTCTAGAAAGGATAATTTCAGGTTAAAATGAAAAGCTATTCAACTGAATTGTAACTGGTAATTGGGAAGAATTAATTGGAGTTTGTAAAGAATTCTTAAAGAGTTTCATCAATATGGTGCAGTGTTCCACTTGTCTTACTAATTGGTGCAGCTTAGAGCTGAGATGGTCTCATTTAGGGAACACGTAAGCCTCCTCCAAGAGCACTGATGGGTTTGGGATTCAGAGTTCCGCAGCACTGGGGCAGGTGCCTGCAGCCCTAAAGAGACAGCTCTTAAACCCGGGTTGCATCCAAATCACCCAGCTTGGAGACTCTGATTGTTCCAGAGTTTCTGACTCAGAAGAAGGTCTGATGTGGGGTCTGCAGATTTGTATTTCTGTATTTCTAACAAGTTCCCAGACAATGCCCTTGCTGCTGCCCTGGGGAGCCATGCTCAGAGAACGCAGAACAGCCTGGTGGTGCGCAGCAGGGAGCTGGCACCTGGAGAGCTACAGAGCACCCTGACAACAATGCCCAGAAACTGTGAGTCCTGCAGGGCTCAAAAGTCCAACTAGGAAACAGAAGAGAAATAACATGATTACCTGGAATCAGGTGACAAAGGGGTTGACAGTCAAGTGGACTGGTGAGGCCCCCAGGGAAGAGGAGGGGAGGGAGCCAGTCCCACTCTGACTGCCACGGCAGTAGGAGGAAGTAGTGTTGCTGAAATCCAGGGGCACGGAGCCCTCGGAAAGCTAGACCTGGGGCCTGTTTGGTGGAACTGAAGCCAAGGAAGAGATGTAGTCATAGGAAATGCTGCCCTGGTGGCAGAAATGAGAGCAGAAACCTCTTGGTTTCTTTACACCTGCCTTAGACTGCCCTCCTGCGCACCACCCACATACACAGCAGGGCAGAGAATAGATATAAGGGCAGACAGGTACAAGCACTTCCCAGAGGGTCTAGTAGACAGTGAGCAGCAAATGACAGAGACATGGCCCCTGCCTTCCGTGACCTTACAGTCTAATTGGTCGTGTGTAACCTATCAGCCCTATGAGACACTGGCTCCACAGGGCCTCACGCTCCCTCTGGGCTGAATACGGCCACCCTGCCTCTCAACCTCATTTTTGAAACCTAACCCACGAGGGGACAGTCTGAGGAGGGTGGGGCCTCTGTGGGGTGAGTGGGCAGCCTCACAAATGGGATTAGCACCCTCAGAAGAAAAAGTCCCTGTCACGCTTTCCCACGTCTGAAGATAGGAGGAGAAGTTGGCTGGCTGCACCCCAGAAGGGAGCCGTCACGAGAACCCAACTATGCTGGCACCCTGATCCAGGCTGCCAGTCCCCAGAGCAGGGAAGATTACACAAATGTAGTCAACCCAGGTTATGGTGTCGTGTTACAGAGGCCGAATGGACGAAGTGCAAAGGCCCTGGAAAAAGTTTGTGAAAAACTGCAATGACAAGGTAGATGTATTATGATATGAAAAAATTTTGAAAGCCACACATAGGTTTTCAAAATATTCAGTTTTCACAAACTTTTAAAATCTTTGTTTCAGAGATAGAGAGAGCGTGCATCCACTGATCCACTCCCCGGATGCCCATTCTGGCAGGGCTTTGGTCAGAGGCTGAAGCCAACAGCCGGGAACTCAGTCCAGGTCTCCCTCTTGGGTGGCAGGGACCCAGTAACTGGCAGTATCACTGCTGTCTCCCAGGGTCTGCTGTAGCAGGAAGCTGGAGTTGAGATCTGGAACCAGGACCCAAATGCAGGCACTCTGATGTGGGTGGGACACGAGCAGCTTAGCCGGTGTCTTAACCAGTGTCTTATGCCAAAGGCCACCCACTCCTCCAGGAACATTTTGAAGACCCTTCTGTTTAAGAAGCTTGTTTATGACAAGTGTGTAAATAAAGATATGAGCATTACATACCTTACAAGAGAAGTTGGACTTTAAAAAAATACTGAAATTAAGATACATTCTTCCTTGTCCATTTAGGAAAAAGTTAGGGAAAGAAGTGATTTTTCTCTTGCCCACATAACTATACAGTATATAAAATTAATGTGTTGAAATGGAAAATCTCTGGAAGTGGTAGTGGTTATCTTTTGAATTTATGAATATTTTTACTATCACAAAAGTTACATTAAAATTAATAGGAGCCAAGGATGTGCATTGAAGGGAAAGAAATGGATCCCTCACTGAGCTTTTGTTGGGGGCCGGAGTTGTGTCGAGAAATGGGATTTGTAGGTACTTTGCATAACCAAGCACGCATTAATAGCATGGGAGAGTGGGGTCTCCAATCAAAGCCCGTGGCTGGCTCTCACCGCTCAAATGCTCTGCTCTGCTGCACGCCCTAGAATTAAGCACTTAAATGGGATATCGTCAGGTTCTTACCAGAAAACATCCCCTATTTCTCCAGAAAGCCGGATTTGTTTTTTTTTGGGAGGGGGGGTTTGAGGGGGGAGGAGTAGATGGGAGGTAGTATTAGAGAACTGTTGATTTGGATGTTATTCTAATGGGAGCCATTTGAACGACATCGACACTCATGGGGAGGTGATTCGGTGAGGCTACGCAATGGCTGCAGGCATAGGGTAACGCTATCCGCTTCACTCAGGAAAAATGACAGCCTAAAATGCAGCTGATTTGCCTAGACAAAATGACACGAAATTGCACGTATTTGTCTGGAGCACTCTGGTAATAGCATTAGACGGATACATTTTTGCTTCCTGGAGAGCAAATAATTTGAAGGCATAGTTGGTACCCAGGATATCACTGTAGCAATAAACAAGTGTCAGGAAATGTCTTGTCTTTCTGTAGGATTCGGTGTCACTGAGTAGGTTATTTAGAGTGATGGCATATTTTCCTCACAACTCTCCAATCCTGAGTGGACCATCGACACGCCTTACTTTCAGGTCATCAACTGGGTTCATCCTGGCTTGTGGAAATAATAAAGTAGTGTCTATCAGTAGAAGAGGATTTTGTTTTCCTCATGACAAGGTGGAGTTGGTGCTAGTTCGCAGCACAGGTGTGCCTCACATGATAAAATAAATGTCTTACTGAATGGTTGTGTAGAAGTTGAGCCAATTTCTTATTGGCTTATATTATCTTGTCAAAGATATTCTATCCTCCTTTTAGACTGAACTTTAATTAACTTCTAACACTTTACCTCTTAGTTTTTCCTCACTCTTGCAAGCTTTCCAGAAAGTTTCATATTAATCTTGATAATCTTAAAAATAGCCAGGAAACTTCATAAACCCGGAGGATCTTTTTAGTCAGGAAAATAATTGCTGTTTTTTTCCCCCTAAGGGAGGGCATCTCTGTAAATAATCACATTTACCTGTTATTGGAAAGATCAGATCCAGGAAGCGTGTGGTGAGTTTCAGTGTTGGCTGTGCTGGCTGAAGCTGAGTTGGCAAACGGCCCAATTCTACTCAAGGAGAGCCAAGTGTTCCATAGGAATTTCTCCACACCATCATTTTGGAAGAATCGCTCTTTTGGGTTGCTAGAAAAAGTTCAATATTATGATACGAAATGATTCTGCTTATTTGCTTTCCAGAAAAGTCATGGAGTGTGAATATATAGTACATACATATGTACAAAATCTTACGCAGATGGTTCTCGATTTAAGATAGTTTGACTTCTTGATGTGTTTCACTTTGCAATGACGCAGAAGCAATATGTATTCAATAGGAATCACATTTTAAATTTCGAATTTTGATCTTTTTCTGAGCCAGCAGAATGCAGTTCCATACACTCTCACAATGCCAGCCAGTGGCAGCCCCTGAAGTCCATGGCCGGCCATACGATCAGGAGGGCGAACACCTGACACCCTATGGAATGCTCACCTGTGATGTTCGATAGGTGTGGCGTATTTCATTCATTTTTGACTTCGGAAGTTTCCACTTCTGATGGGTTTACCAGAACGTAACAGCATCACAGGTTGTGGAGCATCTATATTCACACCTTTATCATATACAGTATTGTATGGACAGGGACTGAAAGTGCTTATTGAAAACCTGCTATTCAGTTCTCGGCAATCACGCATCACGTTAATTTCTCTTTCCTTTCTTGTTTTTCTGTTCTAGAACTTTTTTACTAAACGGCCTTTTTTGTCACAGAAAGACCTTAGATTATAAAGCTGTACAAATCTAGATTTGAATTCTCTGATGTCTACTAGCCATTTAACAAGTCTGCGGCTCAATGCTAACTTGTAGCAAAGATTAGTAATAGCACGTTAGATGTCTAGCACAGTGCATGCATGTACATAATTGATACCCAACAAATGATGCTTACCGTTGTCTCCCTCTTCACCACCATCATTAGAGTTAGTTATTGGTATAGTAAAATGCGGATATTGATGTTATTCTATTACCACTAGGTTTGGAGACTTATAACTCCAGGACCTAGTACCGTGCCAGCCATGGCAGGGACTCAGTAACAGACTTTCCAGCGTTATCTCATACTATGATACCTCAGAAAGTTCATGGAAAAATAGAATAAAAAGAAAGGATTCTTTTGGTGCAAAAAATTTTGAAACTAATGCATAGTTTTTTTCATAATTAGCTTCTTTTATGAACCTTTTGAAAAACTCTTGCATGTGCTTAGAGTGAATCCTGGTCCCAGAGGGCTCCTCCTCCCTTGTCAGCCCAGAAGGGACTGACTCGCCCAGCAGCTGAAGGCTAAGGAACACGGATGTGACTCTCCATTAGAAGGGGCTCCAAGGCAGGGCTGTGTGGGAACCAATTTTACTGGCACTGGCATGAGGCTCTGGGTGTGTTCTCAAGAAGGAATAGAGAGGCAGCAGCACACCGTATTCAAAATCAGCCCCCCCCCCCACCATGAATTATCTTCAAGTCACAGCTCAGCCCCTCATGACAATGAGTGTTGCTCAGATCTGCCTTCATGGTTCGCTAGATGTGCTAGGACACACCTGAACGCCTACAACTCCTGCTTTGTAGCTAAATGCCACTTTGAAAATCAACATTACGCATAAACGTTGTGGCTCAGCATATTAAGCTGCCACTTGCAACACTGGCATCCAATGTCAGAGCACTGGTTGGAGTCCCAGCTGCTCTACTTCTGATCCAGCTCCCTGCTAATGTGCCTGAGAAAGCACCTGAGGATGGCCCAAGTGCTTGGACACCTGCTGCCCACAGGGGAGAACTGGATTGAGTTCCTAATTCCTGGTTTCAGCCTGGCCCAGTCCTGGTTGTTGAAGCCATCTGGGGAGTGAACCATTAGCTGGAAGATTCCAGTCTCTCCCTGTCTATCACTCTGCCTTTCAAATACATAAAATAAATCTTTGAAAAGAAAAGACTATCAGCACCATAGCTTAGTCTGCAATGGCAACAACCCATACTTCCAGCCAAGGGTTTGGTTGTTGCTTTCTCCCAGGGTGAACAAGAACATCTCATAGGAAATCCAAGATTTCTTTTGGGAGGACACAGCACAACACAACCAGTCCAAAACACACTTACCACAGGACTCTGGAGACAGCCAGACTGCCCTGGTTTCAGAGGCCTCCCTCGGAAAGTTTATAGGCAAAGCAGAAATAGCTCCCACACAAGCCTGGCACCAGGCTCCACGGGGTTAACACTGTCACTGTGTACTGGGAGCCAGGTGGCAGGACAGGGCAGGGACCAATCAGGACTTGCTCTTTATCAGTCAAGTATCGACTAATTACCAGAGCTCTGCAGAAGCCTGGAGATGCTCTAAGCACTGGAGTGTACTTTACAGCTGCTCTGGGGAGAAGGCCTTGGAGACCAGTGCCCAGGTTCGGGCTGCACATGAAGAGGAGAATCTGGGTCAACGACTTGGAGATCCCAGGAGGGAATGGGATTGGAGGAAGCTAACTCACCAACAAAGGCCCGCGGAGCACTTTGTGGTTGTCAAGTTCCTAGGCACAGAATAAGAAGAAGGAGAGGAGGCTTGAAGAGGGTAATGACTAATGGCCCCTCCGTTTCCTGCTGATGCTGGCAGTTTTGTGTCATTTTATTTTTATGTTAATTTATGCACACAGGATTAGAATGTAACATTATGTGGTCATTTAATTTAATTGAAGTATGGAGCTTCATGGGCTCCGTTTTACATTTTCCTTATAGATTTCAGTGATTTTCTCTTGAGCATTTACTTCCATCCCCTCCATCCCCATTCCTAATGGCAATAATAATACATTTACACTTGCATCCCACTTTTCCTTCTCTAAGCTCGAAGCACGTCATGGCCCATTACCCCCACAAGAGCGCTGCAAGGCAAATGCCAGGGAGGATTTTAAGCACTTTCTTTAGGTTTAACATACATAAAAAGGTGCAGCCTCTATCATAGAGATAAGTTCCCAGCCATTTAAATTACTCCTGAATGCAGTGAGAAGCTTTGCTTATGCATGAGGCTTCTGCCTGCGCTCTGTGTTTTTCAGAGCTCAGAAATACGTGACCTTTAAGCCTGACAGCGGCACTCCGAGTACATGTAACTTATTAGGGAGTTCTCATTGATCGTCTGCTCCGCTCAGTAAGGAATGCAGTGTTTGTGTCACTCTGCCTGCAGAAGCTGCCGAAGGTCAAGGGGAAGCACCAGTTGAGAAGTTGGGGGAGACTCCGGGCTTGGTGAACTCAGCCTTTGAGAAGCCACAACCGTGGAGGATCTTCCTGGTGAATGCAGATGGGCCCTGGGAGCATCCTGGGGCTCTGAGGCTCGCTGGACCCGTCCGTGCTCAAGAGCCACACAAGCACCCACATGGAGACCTTGGCATTCAGCCCTCTTTTTGCGAAAAGCCAAAAGCTAAAGAGGAAAGCAGCTGTGTGTTCTGCTGAGGCATTTCTAGAGAAGGATCCTGACCAAGGAAGCCCCGCTCTGCGGCTGAGATAAGAGGCCACGGAAAGAGAGATTGTGGGGTGGCTGTGTCACATTAGCCTTTCTCTGAAGGACCAGTGAGCTCTCGGCGACTTTTCTTACCAGAATCTCCATGCAAACTCCATCTGCCCCAGGTCCTGTGCGAGTAGCAAGACTCTGGGCTGCCAGCCTCTTATGGCAGAGGAGAGGCAGGGACTGGACAACAGCCAGAGACTTGCCCACAGGTCCTGCCCACTGACACACCTCAAGTGGTGGGCTGTGACCCAGTTCTGGAGCTAAGCATCAGAGTTATTGCAGACCTCACAAGTTGAGGGTTACGTCCTCCACAATGGTGCCCTCACTTCTGATGCCAGTCTCAAGTGAGGTCCCCAGGTCACTCACACGTCCTCCCAACCAGCTTCAATCCGGGGGGTTCCCACGACCCTCCTGGGATTCAAGGACTCAGGAAAATGACTCACAAAACCGAGGAAAAGCACCATACTTACAGTTTTATTTTAGTTTATTTATTTTTAAAGTATTTATTTATTTATTTAAGAGGCAGAGTGACAGAGGGAGAGAAAGAGAGAGAGAGATCGTTTATCCACTGGTTCATTTCTCAAATGGCTGCAATAGCCAGGACTGGGCCAGGCAGAATCCAGGAGCCAGGAATTCTATCTGGGCCTCTTGTGTGGGTAGCAGGGCCCAAGTACTTGAACCATCACCTGCTGTCTTCCCAGGCACATTCACAAGAATTTGGACTAGAAGCAGAGCAGCCAGGATTCAAACCAGCAGTCTGAAATGGGATGCCAGCATTGCAAGTGGTAGCTTAACTTACTACATCACAACGCTGGCCCCACAGTTTTATTTTAATGGAGATAAATCGGGGCTGGCACTGTGGCATGGTGGGTAAAGCTGCCATATCCCATTTGGACATTGGTTTGTGTCCTGGCTATTCCTCTTCCAATCCAGCTCCTTGCTAATGGCTTGAGAAAAGCAGAAGATGATCCAAGTCCTTGGGCACCTGCACCCATGTGGAAGACCTGGGAGAAGCTCTTGGCTCTTGGCTTTGGCCTGCCCCAGCCCTGGATGTTGTGGCCATCTAGGAAATAAACCAGTATATGGAAGATCTCTCTCTGTGTAACAGAGATAGGAGATCAATGTGTTCACCAGCCAGGAAACCCTACTAGGCTTCAGCCTCTGGAGTATTTGTTGGGATTGCATTACATTCACATAATCCATTAAGTCATTGACCACAGGACGGGAACTCAGTCTCCAACTCCCTTCCCTTCATAGGATGGGCTGACTCAAAATTCCAACCCTCTAATCATGTGGTTGGTTTTTCTAGGGTGCCAGTCTCCTCCTGAGACTACCTAGGGGTCCAATATGAGTCACGTTATTAGCATAAACTCAGGTGATCCCAGGGGCTCACAAATCACAGGGATTCCACCATTGCTTAGAAGCACTGTTTGAGGAACCTAGGCCAAGGCCAGCCCAGTGCTTTGTCACACAGGGAGAGTCCCCTGAGTTAGGAAGCTGAAAATGTAACATATACATTCCCATATAGGAGACTCATGAAGCTCCAAGGAGGAGAGCATAGAGAACGAATCCTTGAAACTAAAGTTTTAGAGAACCCTTACGGTTATGGGCAGCAGAAGGCCCCTTGAACTTGGCTTACTTACTAAAACGCTTGGGTTCCAGCGCCCTTTGGTCCTAGCACCTTTGAAGCCTCATTTGTATCAGCCAGCTGTTGATAAGAAGCTTTCATTATTCAGTACTGACCCATTCTGGATTCTCATTGTCTCTATTTACTTAGCTTCAGGTT
Organism: Oryctolagus cuniculus; assembly: GCF_051225735.1. NCBI lineage: Eukaryota > Metazoa > Chordata > Mammalia > Lagomorpha > Leporidae > Oryctolagus > Oryctolagus cuniculus. The sequence continues at coordinate 39,975,417 of NC_142869.1, read as the reverse complement.
TTTATCACTGTTCTCATTTTAACAATTTCATTCTTCGTCATTATTGGGCCTCTTTCTTTCCTCCACATCCCCAGAGTCCTTACAACAAAATACCTGGGAAGCCCCGCACAGTCTCTGCTCCAACCTACAATGACTGATAAATCCACCACCAGAAGTCCTATGAGCCCTGAAATCCGGGGGCCTTTAATTAAGGTAATATAAATGAAAGACACAAAGAGCTACACTGCATACCAATTTCAATTTCTGTACTAAAAACTACTGATATTAAGGGCTGATGAGCATGTGGTACGATTCGAACTCTCATCCCTTGCCGAAGACATGTTACATGGCACAGCTATTCTAGAAATCACCATGGCAGTTTCTTATAAGTGAAACATGCTCTTAACCAATGACTCAGAAATTCCACCCTTGGATATTTATCCTCAAGAGATGAAATCGTATGTTCACCCAAACCTGCACTCAAACACTTACAGGAGTTTTCTTTGTGATAGTCAAAAGTGAGAAACAGCCTGAACATCCTTCAGTGGGTATGTGTTTGTCTGCTTTGCATTTCCATGTCCTGCTTTAACTAAAACACCCTAGAGGAGCTTCTTGGAAAAGAAATGGTTTATTTCACCGTACGGTTTGGAGGTTACAGCTCAAGGTCAGACAGCCCCACCATCCGGTGTCTGTGAAGCTGGCCATGGCAGGTGCAGAGGATGGTCACGTAGTGAGCCAGGAAGCAGAGAGAGAACAGCTAAGCTGAACTTAAACTAAAAAGACTTAAACTAAAAAATGACCTAGAACCACCCTTCCAGGGCCTGCCAGTGAGCTAAAGACCTCCCACTGGCCCCACCTCCAAGCACCACAATCAGATCAAATCTGCACCCGTAAGTCGTCAGCCACTCACATGAGCACCTGTGAGTTTAGAGAGGTACATTTAGCTTTTGGGAGACAAGTCCTGCTGTACCCGTAACAAGGTGGAAGGATAAACAGACACGGGTCCAGCCACACCGCGGAGCAGCGCTCAGCCATCAGAAGAAATGGGCTGTCGATTCCCACATCATGGAGGACTCCCCAGGACAGCCTGGCTAGAGAAGCCCATCTCAAAGGAACACATACTACATGACTCCCGCTTGTATGACATCATGAAAAAGATAAAGCTATAATTATGGAAAACAAACCAATAGTTTCCAGGGCCGAAGGGTAGGGCCAGACTGTATCTGTACAAGGGACACAGGGGGTGAATTTTGAAGGGTGATGGGACATTTCTGTATCCTGTTTATGAGACTCTACACACATGTTAGGGTTCACATATCTACAAAAGAAAAGGTGCATTTTATTGTATATGCAAAACAATCAATCCAAGGGCTTATGCTTTCAGTGACATGGTTAAGGGCAAAAAAACTTTATGGATTCTGGAAGTGCTGAAGTCCAGTCTTCTAAGCACAAAGGGTACTGCCCTCAGAGAACGTGGCCCCTTTGGCCAGCAACAAGGGAGACAGTGGCTCCTGCCTGCTGTATAGAATGTTCCCCCTCCCGGGGACATCTTTTGGCTTCCTCCTCTCTAATCTCTGCCCTGTCAGGGGACAAACTTGCTTAGTATTCTCAAGACTTCCTGGAAAGCCGAAAGAGAAGCAGTTTCCAGCACCTTCTGCTTTCAGCTCCTCCAGTTCCCCTTAGGCAAGAAGTATAAAGGCCTTGACCTATTCTATGACAGGGCGGGGGGGGGGGGGGGGACATAAAGAGAATAAAACACAAATGGTACTCATTTCTTGCTGACTTTTTAAAAGAAAAAAAATTAATACCTCAATAAATTGCTCAAGCAGACATGAAAAATTTTTGCCCAGGCTCTTGTTAGTCTAGTCCCTGTAATCAGCAAATCATAAAGTATAGAAGAGATTAGGAGAAGCATTGTGCACAGCCCCTAAATATACGCAGGAGTCTGTGTGAGTTAACACAGAGAGTAAGAGGGAAGCAGAGACCAGCCAGGCAGGGGGCTGTGACCCGAGAGTCCCCGTTCCTGACTCTCTAGAGGAGACAGCTCACTGCTGAGGAATGGCTGACACAGAACATCGGGCCTCCTGAAGGCACATCCTAAATTCACATTTCAGGGGTGGGAACAGGGCCTGCACATGCTCTGTGCAGGCCGCAGCCAGGATCTTCTCTAAGACTGAGGCCACACAAGAGGGAAAACAGCCCCCAGATTAAGAAGGGAATTGACCATGACTGTGGAGTAGGCTGCGCCCCGCAGGAAGGTGGCAGAGGAAAGGCACAAGTGGGATTGAAAATCAAAGCACACAGGTCCAAAGCTGTGCGTCTCATGATAGTGAAGTATACGGCAGGACAACCCAACATGGATTTTTTACCATTTAGAAACTCTTTCGAGACATTATATATATTCTAGTTGAATTGGAATAATTAAGGGCTAACCCGACCCATAAACTTTATGAAAACTAAAGGGAAAAGAAAAATTCCATTGAAACCTTCACCTCTTAGTTATTCAATAAAAGGAAACTTACAAGTTATTTCATAGAGGTAGCTTTATAGTAGAAATAAATATTACTAGGTCTTCTTAAGCAGGGCTTTGAGAAACATGGTAGACAATGTTGTCAAGTACAGTTTTGGAAAATATTAGAAGGCTTTCTTCAAATGAGCATTTGCTACCACCATCCTCTAAAAAAGCCAACACAAGGAACAAAGATAACATATTCTGGATATATCCGTTTTTGATTTTCTGACCTAATAATAAGGTAAATACAGAAAAGTCAACACTCAATGGGCCACCAACATAAGGGATTTACACAGTATTCACAAATCCACATAAACACTCGCTGTTCTTCCCCCTTTCTAGCTTGTAGTTCTGAGGAATCCCTGTAGAATGTGTTGGGAATGAAATATCCCAAGATAAGGAGGAATGGGCTGGAAGAACCCAGGCTTTGTTCCTGCGCCTTCTAGAAGAGGATTTCCTATAATAGCTTAGCCTAGAGGCTCTCATTTACCCAGGATATAAAACCCAGGATGCTGCTGTTCCAGATCTCTCAGCTGCAGCACAAGCGGGAACACGCAGATGAGATCCTACCTGCTCTGAATAGCTTTCTTGACCCTTGAGGGAGACAGGCATACCGTGAGTCCTAGACTTCTACCATCCTTTACTGCCTATCTACAGGCAATAAAGTTGCTTTGCTGAACTGGGTGCACATATTCTGTCTCACTGGATTCATGCAAGTGACAAAATGGGCACAGCCCAAGGTGCAGGAAGCAAGGTGTTTAGGGTCTTCCCCTGGGGTTGATGTCAGTGCACAGTGAAGCTGCTTCACGGCACTGTCTGTGAATCAAAAGAGAGAAAAATTCAGATCATGTAGGAGTTGGTAAATTATCCTTTGATTTTAAGGAATAAATGCCGACACAACATCATCTATGTGTATTGTAGTCCAGCCAAAAATACATAACCCAAATCCAATCACGAATCTAATCAGACAAACTAAGGCACATTCTATTAAATGCGGAGGGAAGAATGTATTCTTCAAAAATGTCAATGTTATATAATGCAAAGAAATGCTATTAAAATGTTCCAAATTAAGCAAGTCATGACAAGTAAATGCAATACCTTACTCTAGCCGAGACCGTATCTTGGAAGGGGGAATTGTGCTATAACAAGCATGATTAGAGCAACTGAATATGAATGTAGATTAGACAAAAGTGTTGTATCAGTGCTAAATTTACTGAAACTGATCATTGTGCTGGGATTTTACATACGAGAGAATCCTGCACTCCTAGGAAATACATTCTGAAATGTTTAACAATTAAGGGTCATGATGTATATAACATAGCTTTAAATGACTCATTAAAATATTGAGAAAGAAAGAACAGAAATGATAAAGTAAACAAGGGGAAATGTTCATAATAAATGAATCTGGGTAATGACTATGGTTCATTTTCTTCCTACTGCTGCACATTTCAAGTAAGTTTAAAATTATTCCCAAATAAAAAGTTTTCCTAAAAAATACTATTTTAAAAATGAAATCCTAATGCTCAAAAAGGTTAAGAACCACAAAATTCAAAGCATGAATCGTTGACATACTTACTCCCAAAGGAAGCCTCCTTTAGACTGGATCACAGTAAACACGCGGTTAAATGCTAAGAAGTGTCTGAGAGTTGATAGTCTTCATTGTTCCTTAGAAAACAACCGACCCAGGCTATCTGCTATTTGGCCAGCAGTCAGGCAATATTCAGATACGAAAATTTGGAACCTCCCATTCCTACATCATCATCCCACTTCTTCAAAGAGCAAGTCCTGGAGTGTCTAGGTACCCCAACTACAGAATTTAGAAAGATTTTTACAGTTCTGCAGTTCCATGAAAACTCTAAGCTGTCTCTAAGTGCAGACTGACAAATGAGACCTGTTTTTCATGTTTGTTCTTAAGCAGTGACTCTGTGCTGGCTCTTAGGAGAGCCATGATCAACTCTGATGGGCAAAGGATATTTAATGAGTGTCAAGAAGGTGTGGCTGGCATTTGAAAGTTGATGAATTGAGATTGGCACCAATAGAGCACCAAACACTAGTCAAATTGGGGATCGTTAAGGTTAGAGTATTGGTTTCCTCTGTAGCTGTGACACTGCTTATCTACCTTCTCACTCATCATTGCAATATATTTGCCCTCTGAAACACACAGGGAGCATCAGAATTGGGTCAGGAATTGTCAAACCATATGTCCAGAGGTGAGACCCTCACACTGTAACAGTATTGTAGACCATGGTTTGCCTTTCATCACACTTTCAGAATCATAAATCTTGTCCCAAGCTAAATCTGGAGCTCCCCAAAGGAGAAGTGGGTGGGGGAGAGGAAGAGATTCTGTATTATGTTACTTCCTGAGAATTCTCTTTCATTAATCTCTGCTCCGAAGGTGCCTTTGAATGGCTCTTGGTGCAATGAATAATGTTCACACACAATCTCTCCTGTCAAACATTTTACTCACTCTAAAGGCTGCAGACACTTTGGGAGCAGTGTCTTTTGCTATTATGTTTTCCAATTGGCTTTCTATTGTCACTTCAAGAAGTGTGGAAACACCTGATTTATGAGAACTTGGCTTAAAAAGTGTCATTTCCATTGCTTCCTTGGTAACCATCTCCAACAAGCAGAGTAAGGCAATTTGGCTTGAATTTGCTTTGAGAAGCTTTACATTTAATTTATACATTGGGTAGAGCTCTCTGAATCATTGAAATTCTACTCAATACATCCTCAGAAAACACCTAGAAGACAAGAAAAACAAAGCTACAGTGTGTTTGACCCTACAGTTAAGGCAGCAGCTGTGTGTTTGTGAACACAGTCTCAAAGTCAGCGCCTGTTTCTCTTTCCTCCCTACATTGTCAGAACATATGAAGAACAAAATTTCAATGACTCGGAAACTATACCACAGTTAATAATTAAGCCAGTTTCTCAAAGGTATTTTAATCTTCTTATTTCCTTAAGTGCCTGCCCATAGTTTGTCTACGTTATGCCTAGTATGTTTTCTCCAACAACCTCATTTACGGCGCATGGCTTAAAAGTCAGCGGCAAAGAACTGACAGCTTGCAAAGAGAGGAGGTTTAATTTAACATGTGCAGGCACCAGTCTCTCAGAAGACAATTGGTGCCAAGAAATTTGGAAGGTCATTATGTGGAATATCTGCAGCACGGCGCCTTTTGAACCTTTTTAATGGGCAAGGAAGGACACTTGTGCATAATGGTAAGGAGCTCATTGCATACTTGTCCTCGTAGCTGTCAATCACCTGCATGGATCTAGGGAGGGTTTTTGCAAATGCAGGCTCACACCAAGCTGAACAAGCAGTTTGGAAACTTTCCTTGGCCTGAACTTGGCGACAGATTCTCAAACTTTACTATGCAAACAAATCACGTGGGGAGGTGCTAAGAATGCAGATTCTGGGACCGATGCAGTAGCTCACTTGGTTAATCCTCCTCCTGAGGTGCCGGGTTCTAGTCCCAATTGCTCCTCTTCCAGTCCAGCTCTCTGCTGTGGCCTGGGAATGCAGTGGAGGATGGCCCAAGCGCTTGGGCCCTGCACCCATATGGGAGACCAGGAGGAAGCACCTGGCTCCTGGCTTCAGATCCGCATACTCTGGCCAGCAGGCCATTTGGGGGGTAAACCAACAGAGGGAACACCTGTCTCCCCGTCTCTCTCTCAATGTATAACTCTATCTGTCAAAAAAAAAAAAAGAATGCAGATTCTGAAAAATAAGGACCTCAAGTTCTGCATTTCTAACTGACCTGCAGTTGACCCTGATGCTTGTGGACCATTATCTATACTTTGAGTAGAAAGGGCTGAGAGCCAATTGCTCCTAAGTTTCCTCTCATGTGTGGAACCAAGAACTGAAATCCAGGGTCCACCAAACTCTCCTGCTCTCATGTTGCATTCCCTTTAGACTCATCTTCCATATTCATTCACACTTTTTTTTCTGTCACCTACAGAAGTTCTCCATGTACAAAGTGAAGAAATTGAGGCAAGAATCCAAAGGATTATTTGAATCACTGAGATAATGGTCTCATCTTTACTGTTTTTCAGAGACCTGATTTTTTTCTTGGATTCCAGCTTTTAATCCAAATACAACAGCATGCAAAGAGTAATTTAGAGATGTGAACCACAAAACTTTCATACGGGGATGACTTTTCTGTGCTCTATGATTTCGTTCTCAAATGAATAATGAGGCCAATGTGGAATTGGCAGGTTTTGCCATAATTTGAACAATCATTCCCATATGTGGAAATTGAGTTCTCTATTTGCTGCATTTATCATTCCCTTTTCATTATTTCATTAGGATAATGTAGACTTTTATATGGGCCCAGACCGTACAGCATGGATGTGTGGGGGATACTAAATTTGAAAACAACTTGGGATTTTGAGACTTCTCAGGAATGTTTTTGCAGTTCTGGGTGTTCTTTTCAGGCCTTCTCAAATATGCCTCATCTGCTCCATTGAGTATAATGCATGAATTCCCACCACCAGCCCCAACAACCCAGTTTTGGAGGCTGCGTTTGTTGCTTGTGGACTGGGGAGGGAAGTGGCAGCCAAAGCCTGGGACAGCAAAGAGTCAAGGTCAAAGTCAAAATGTTTTGTTAGCAAATCAATACTGACTTATAATTATTACATAATACTTTATTGTCTATAGTCTATTTTTTTAAAGATTTGATTTTTATTTATTTGAAAGTGACAGAGGAGGAGAGACAGAGAGAGAGAGAGAAATTTTCCATCCACTGGTTCACTTCCCAAATGACTAACAGCCAGAGTTGCGCCAGGCCGAAGCCAGAAGCCCAGAGCTTCCTCTGGGTTTCCTACATGGCTGCAGGGGCCCTAGTGATTGGGCCATCCTCTGCTGTTCTCCTAGGCGCATTAGCAGGGAGCTGGATCAGAAGTGGAATAACTAGGATTGGAACTAGCGCCCATATGGGTTGATGGTGTCACAGGCAGAGGCTTAAAATCAATTATAGGGGCCACAACACTGGCCCTTATAATTTATTTTTTTTAAGATTTGTTTTATTTATTTGAAAGGCAGAGTGGGAGAGAGAGAGAGAGAGAAAGAGAGAGAGTGAGAGAGAGCGCTTCAATTTTCTGATTTACTTTTCAGATGGCCACAATGGCTGGGGTTAGGCTAGGCCAAAGCTGAGATTCAAACCAGGATTCAAAGAATGGGATTCTGGTGTTGCAGACAGCTGCTTACCCTACTGCATTACAACGCTGGTCCCATTACTTCTTATAATCTTGTATTGTATATTTTAATCTTTTTTTTTTTTTTTTTTTTTTTTTACAGGCAGAGTGGATAGTGAGAGAGAGACGCAGAGAGAAAGGTCTTCCTTTGCCGTTGGTTCACCCTCCAATGGCCGCCGCTGCAGCCGGCGCACCGCGCTGATCCTGGCAGGAGCCAGGAGCCAGGTGCTTTTCCTGGTCTCCCATGGGGTGCAGGGCCCAAGCACCTGGGCCATCCTCCACTGCACTCCCTGGCCATAGCAGAGAGCTGGCCTGGAAGAGGGGCAACCGGGACAGAATCCGGCGCCCCAACCGGGACTAGAACCCGGTGTGCCGGCGCCGCAAGGTGGAGGATTAGCCTATTGAGCCACGGCGCCGGCTGTATATTTTAATCTTGAGAGTAAAAATGACAGCCCTGTCTTGGCTGGTTCAATTCTGTTATGACAAAGGATGTTCAGAGTTACTGGAAACCCTGTATAAACTCCTACAGCTATAGACACTACCCATTCCAGCTCAGTCAGCTCACCCTACAAGAGTTACTCTCATGAAGGTCCGTTTATTAAATACTTATTTACGTAGCACTGCTTTGTATTGGATGTGTACAAATCCCACTCTTCTCAGGAAATATGTAATGGACAGGATACAAGGTCACATCGCATTCCTGGAAAGTTTGCCACACATTAGGCACTGTTCGTGTTCAAGATGACTACAACCCGGCAAACACAGGCGGACTGATTCTAGAGTTTGTGTTACCAACCAGGAGCTTAAATCATCTGCACTCGGGAAGAAACGTCGAGAGGGACCTAGTTAGCTGTCAGTAAACAAAGGGTATGTCTCACTCTGGCGCGGGACTTGCTAGTTTTCACCCAAAGCTTGTTCTGGAAGCTCTGGGCCCTCAGAGCATGATTGTGAGTGAGCTCAGAGCCTGACAGCAAGCAAAGGTGCTGCGGCTCATGCGCTGGCTGCCGCAGGGTGCGGGCCAGGTCCTGTTGCTGTGTGCTGTGAGCATGCCGGTTTCCTTTTGGAAGCGATCCCACGTGAACCCTGATCAGCACTGACTTGTTCCTCCTCCCCCGCGCCACCTCCAGCTATGACGATCGGGCCCCTCTCCTTCTACCGGCTCGTCGCACTTGACCTCATCACCTGACTGCTGGGCACCCCTCCTCCTTGAAATACTTTTTCTCATATTAATTGCCTTCAGAAAACCCAACTTCCTTTGTCTTCCTCCGATCTTTTGGGCTTCTCTGCTTCAGTCTCTATGGCTGGTTCTTTTCATCCCTCTGAGCCCCTGAACATCAGAATGATTGGACCTCTCTTTTCAGTCATGTCCTTGGTGAACGCAGCCAACCTCAAAGCTGGGCTCTCTTAAATGTAAGATTCCAGCCCAAAGCTGTCCCTTGGTGCCGAGCTTGTACATGCCACAGCCTGCACTAGATGTCTAAAGGGCATCTCAGCCATCCTGTGCCCACAGTCAAATTCATCACTTTCTTCCTCTGATTCTCTTCTCTGTGTCATCCATGGCAACTTCCAGTTGTTCAGGCAAATCTTGCAGTCATTCTTTCTTTCATTTCTTATATCCAACCTATCACAGAATCTCTACCTAAAATATATATCCGGCTTGGCTGTCTAGCCTAGTTATTTAGAAACCAATTAAGATGCTTACACACCACACAAGAGTGCCTATTTTCAAGTTCCAGCTCTGTTTCCCAGCTCCATCTTCCTGTTAATGCAGACCCTGGGAGGCAGTGGCCATGGTTCAAGTTATTTGGGTTCCTGCCACCCATGTGGGAGGCCTAGATTGTGTTTCTGGCTTCTGGATCCAGAATTTTCAAAGAATAAATTATATATATATACACACACATATATATATACACGTACGTGTGTGTATGTGTATATATATATATTTCAACCTACTTCTTAAAAATTTTATTTATTTATTTATTTAGAAAGAGTTACAGCTAGGGAGAGACAGAGAGAGAGATCTTCTATCCACTGGTTTACTCCCCCAGATGGCCTCAATGGCCAGTGCTGGGCCAGGTCAGAGCCAAGAGCTTCTTCCAGCTCTCCAACATGGGTGGCAGGGGCCCAAACACTTGGGCCATCCTCCACTGCTTTCCCCAAGCACATTAGCAGGGAGCTGGATCAGAAGTGGAGGAGCCAGGACATGAACCCATATGACATGTAGGCATTGCAGGCAAAGGCTTTACCCATTACACCACAACACCAGACCTGAATCTACATTTGAAATGTTTTCAAATGCAACATCTTATTATTCCCGTTGTTACCATCCTAGTCCAAGTCTCTCACCTTGAAAAGAACAATATCCTCCTGACTGGACTCTATGCTTCCAGCCTTGCCCCACGGCAGTCAATTCTGAACATAACAGTTGCATTGATCTTTTGTAAATGAAAGTCAGATCACATACTGTCTCTCTCAAAACCTTCCAGTAGCTTACCATTTCACTCAGAGGAAGACCCAAATGCCTACAGGTATCTACATGATTCGCACTCCCCCAGAAGCCCCATAACAGCTCATTGTGAATCCCAGGCACACATGGACTTCCTGCTAGGGCCTTCGCAATTACCTTCTCTGCCTACCTTCAACAATCTCCCACCAAATATTATCATGGCACCCTTACTTCCATTAGGTTTTTGCTTAAGTGTCAGCTTCTCAGTGTAGCCTTCTCTGTTAGTTACTTTTGTGCCATAACACATAACTTCAAAATTTGGGGCTTATGCGAGTGCTGTGACAGCTGGGAGCTGAAGACTTATTTAGCTGAAGGCCTAACAATCGATGCTTTGTGGAAGCCAGTACCTCAACAAGAACACCTGCATGTGGTCTCTCTATTCAGTTCTTGGGCTTTCCCACAGCGGATGGCTGAGTTCCACGAGTGAGTATCCCCATTTATACACGGCGGATGCTGTATTGCTTTTTATGACTTAACCTCAGAACTAAAGGAATATTCCTTTCATCTTAGTCATAAACTCACCCAGGTTCAAGGGGAGGAGTATAGACCCCCAACTTTCTAACAGGAGTATCAAAGCTACTTGGTAAGGAAAGCATGTACATGGGAGATAACATGGTAGCCATCTTTAGAAAATACAACCGAGCAATCCTTCTCTGTTTACTTTAAGTTACAACTGCTCTCTCCCCTCAACTCTTCCACATAAAACTTCTCTGTCCCCATTACTTTGTTATTTCCATAGCATTTGTATTCATTTTCTATGGCTTCTATAACAGATCACCACAAATTTAGTGGCTTCTAATGATATCAATATATTTTCCTATAGTTCTGGAGGTCAAAAGTCTGAAATCAGTTTCACTGAGTTAAAATCAAGGTGAAGACAGGGTTGTATTCCTTCGGGAGGATGTCGAAAATTTGTGTCCCATCCTTTCCTAGCTCCTATTGGCTGCTTGTATTTCTTGGCTAGAAGGCCTGCATCATTCTGATGTCTACTCACATCATCACATCTCCTACAGCCCTGCTTGGCATTTCTCCAACCCCAAGTAATCCCCACCTGCAAGTCCTCAATTTAGTCACATTTGTAAAGTCTCCTTTGCCTGGTACATCCTCACAGGTACCAGGGATTAATATGAGGACCTCTTTGGGACCATTATTCAGCCTAGGAAGCCACTTTTAATTAGTTGACACTTCATATATTCTAGGGATTTGTTTACATAATGTTTAGTCGATTATAACCTCAACTGGAGAAAAGACTTTTCCACTTTGTTTTCTTCTGTATCTCATGAGCCTAGAACAGTCCCTGACACACAGCAGGAACTCAGTATATATTTTTCGAGTGAGTTGTTTGCTTGTGAAATGAATGATTTCACAAATATTATGTGTCAGCTGGTGTGATTAAATGAAAGCCTGAGCATTCTTTTTTTTTTCCTTTTTTTATTTAGTAAATATAAATTTCCAAAGTACAGTTTATGGATTACATTGGCTCCCCCCCCATAATTTCCCTCCCACTTGCACCCCTCCCATCTCCCGCTCCCTCTCCCATTCCATTCACATCAAGATTCATTTTCAATTCTCTTTATATACAGAAGATCGATTCAGTATATATTAAGTAAAGATTTCAACAGTTTGCACCCACACAGAAACACAGTGTAAAATACTGTTTCAGTACTAGCTATATCATTACTTTACATTGGACAACACATTAAGGACAGAGATCCCACATGAGAAGTAAGTACACAGTGACTCCTGTTGTTGACTTAACAATTTGACACTCTTGTTTATGCATCGGTAATCTCCCTAGGCTCTAGTCATGAGCTGCCAAGGCTATGGAGGCCTTTTGGGTTCATCGACTTCGATCTTATTCTGACAAGGCCATGGTCAAAGTGGAAGCTCTCTTGTCCCTTCAGAGAAAAGTACCTCCTTCTTTGATGGCCCGTTCTTTCCACTGGGATATCACTCGCATAGATCTTTCATTTAGGTCTTCTTCTTTTTTTTCCCCCAGAGTGTCTTGGGAAAGCCTGAGCACTCTAAACATGCTGCGTCACTAAAGAAGGACCCACGTGTGGTTCATCAAGGTTGAAAGTTCAAGAGCTGACCTGGGACTATGGTGCAATTATATTTGTTCATTTCTTTTTGAACGTTATGCAATAAAGTTGTTGTCTCTATTGTATCAAGCATTCAGCCTTGGTGCCTGTGACCACCCCACTGTAGTCTAAAAAAGACCGAAGTCACAAGGGATGGACAGGATTCAGACCTTGGGTCGTAATTACCTACATAGAGTTTGGCCACTTCATTTAGCACTTAATTGAATTGCCCCTTGGTTATACTTGGAGCTTTTTTTTCCATAACATTCCACAATGCTTTTCTAGACAGTACATGAATAAAAATGGTTTATGTTTTAACTTTGAACTTCCTGGTTCTTTCTGAATCACACCAGATGTGTGGATATGTCTGTGTGTGTGTGTCTATAGACACTGCTCCATATGCGAGCATGGATGTGAATTGTGTGACCTTCTGTTCTGCCTTTTCCTTGATGATTTGTGCACACAACCTCATAAGGCAAATCTCATAATCATGTTGGAACTGTTTCAAAGACGGCTTTTTAAAAATACCATAATCATCGTATTTTCCGTGTCCATTTAAAAGAGAATGTAGTCACATATGTCCATAAATGAGCCTCATAGAATACTGCCCATATCAATTTTGTTTTAGAATTTGAGCCAAATTGGACTTATTTATATTCATTTCAGATGTAATGACTCAGCCTGTTCCTAAACATCACATAGAAAGCAGAATTCCAAAATAAAATGAAATAAAAATAAGCAATACTGGCTTCTGTGTTAACGAGGATTAGAGGATAAAGAGAAGGAAGCCACTGGTAGCTAATAGCTTCAGTTTCTCTTTGATCATTGTTTTTCTCAGCTGTGAAGCGGGTACAATACCAGTTTCGCTGACAACTTACTTGGCCTCTATAAACTTGATTTCTTTATACATAAAATTGAAATGATATCATAATACCTACCTCATGGAGCAGTTGACAGATGAAATTAGTTTCAAAAGCAGTGGAAACACCAGCTGAGGTCAGGTGTGCTAAGAACTGATGCAGGTTTTTCAAGATGGCGGACTAGGGAGGGAGCTTATGGCTCCAGCCTAGGGGATGGTAGAAAAAAAAGTGGAGAGAGTGCAATCCCAGGGACGAGTTAGGGAGAAAATGGCAGAGGAAACTCCATGCAAACTGGGGGGATACCATGGACCTATGTGAAGGATGTGGATGTGCACAACTCAGGACCCCAGCAGCCAAGAGCCTCAGCACCAGCTTTGGAGTGAGGTGAGACCACACTGACAGCAGCCAAAGCCACTGACAATAAAGTTGCAGGAAGAGCCTGGCACAGGCCCAGCTTGGAGCCCTGTGGAGGAGAGTGTACCTGCCAAGCTAGAAGGAAAAAAAGGAGGGTATATTTGTCTCTCCCCGACCTCTGGCACCAGTGTCCTATAGCCAGCAGAGAGAGGGCGGGTGCCATTTTGGACATACATAACAGCTGTGCCAGCTCATGTCTGTACAACTAGCAACCAGTCAAGAGGAGACACCTGAGTCTGGCTGGGAGAATTGATAGGGGATTGGGTGCTCATGATGGTGGGAGCCTTGTGCATTAGGACTGTGAAAACAGTGGCTGTGAGAGGGCACTGGCTATGGGAGGGCACAGGGTGTGGCTGGGACTTTGGGCAGTCACTCAGGGCAGCTCCACATACTCGGGGCTCCCTGACTCCCTGCTCAGGGCCATTGCTACAGGATCCATGTTCACACCATGGACTACACAGATCCTTTGTGTGGTTCTTGTGGCAGTGTGGATGAAAAGTGTACCCACTGGGGCTAGCGCCAGTATTTGGTGTCATTTGAGGAGAGGAGGTGAGCATGAGACTATGCCAACAGATCAGAACAAATCTTCCCTCCAATAAAAAAAAATAAAAAGAGAGAGACGGAGATTTACCATGCCTAACTTGGGTGTCACCTTGGACAATCCCCTCACCCTGGAGCATGTAACAGAACTTCCTGACCACATACCACACATGCATCTGGGTATTCACTGAAAGAGCAGACACTCAACAAACCACAGAGACATAGAACAAAGATAAAAGCCATAATGAGGAAAAGAAAAAAAACAACAAGTATCAGCACAAATGCCTAATAATAAATACAGCAATGCAAGAAACAAGAATAAGGAAGATAACATGATACCCACAAAAGAATACACTTCAATAGTAGAATGTGAAGATTAAGAGATAGACAAAATGCCAGAAACAGAATTCAACAACTTGATTAGAGAATTACTTAGAAGTAACCAGAAGCAAAATCATAAACTAAAGAAATCTGTACATGACATGAGTGAAAATTTTTCACATGAAATTGAGATTTTAAAGAGAAATCAAAACAAAATATTGGAAATGAAGAATTCAATAGAACAAAAAAAATATAGTGGAAAGCCTTAAGAACAGACTCACTGAGGCATAAGAAAGAATATCTTTGTTAAAGGACAAATCTCTATAAATTTCATAGTTGGATCAAAAAAGAAGAAATCAAAGAATTAAAAAACAGTATCAGAGATTTATGGAATACCATCAAACAACCCCACATATGGGTCTTAAGAGTTCTTGAAGGAATGGAAAGAGAGAAAGGATTAGAAGGCCATTTTAGTGAAATAATAACAGAAAACTTCCCTAATTTGGAGAAAGGGATGCCCAAGTACATGAAACACTTAGAACTCCTAACAGACATGACCAGAAAAGATCTTCACCACCACACATTGTAGTCAAACTTTCCACAGTAAAACATAAAGAAAAAATTCTAAAATCTGCACGAGAGAAATGCCAGATTACTTTTAGAGGATCACCAATTAGACTCACAGCTGACTTCTCATCAGAAATCCTATATGTTAGGAAATAATGATGAGACATCTCTTAAGGCTTAAGAAAAAAATCAAAGTCAACCCAGAACACTGTAACCTACAAGCCTCTCATTTATGAATGAAAGTGAAATAAAGACCTTCCAAAACAAGCAGAAATTGAAATAATTTGTCACCATTAATCCAGGCCAACAGAAAATGCTTAAGGATGTGCTACACACAGAAACACACAAACGTGGTCATCACTATGAAAGGAGAAGGCAGAAAATCTCCCAGTAAATGTACAAAAGAAATCTAAAGTAAATAATAGGAATATTTATGGAAAAACGACAGGGCCAAGTTGTTAGTTATCAATAGTTACCTTGAATGTAAATGGCCTCAACTCTCCAGTTAAAAGACACAGACTGGCTGAATGGATGTAAAAATAAAACTCACCTATTTGCTGCATACAAGAAACACATCTCACCAACAAAGGTATACACAGACTAAAAGTGAAATGGTGGGAAAAGGTATTCTAAGTTAATAGAAAATATCTGATGTAGCCATCCTAATATCATACAAAATAGACTTTAACACAAAAATTGCTGAAAGAAATAAAGAAGGGCACTATGTAATGATTAAGGGATCAGTTATACATGAATATGTGACTGTAATAAATGTATGTGCACCTATTTACAGTGCACCTGAATATTTAAAAGACATGATAATGGATCTAAAGGAAGACATAGACTCCAATACAATAGCAATGGAGGATGTCAATATTCCACTTTCAGCAATGGACAGATCAATCAGACAGAAAATCAACAACAACAAAAAAAAGAGTTAATCAACACTCTAGACCAAATGGAAATAATGGATGTCTAGAGAACATTTAATCCTACAGATTCAGAATATACATTATTCTCAGCAGGGTATGAAACTTTCTCTAGGATAGACTACATGCTAGGCCATAAATAAAATCTCCACAAATTCAAAAAAATCAAAATCTTACTGTGCATCTTCTCTGACCACAATGGAACAAAGCTGGAAATGAACAACTCAAGAATCTCTAGACCATATATAGAATGAAGCTGGAAATTAGCAACTCAGGAATCCCTAGAGCATATGCAAACACATGGAGACTAAATAACATACTACTGAGTGAACAGTGGGTCATAGGAGAAATCAAAAGACAAATCAAAACAGTTCCAGAAGTGAATGATGGATACAACAATAAAACATAACAAAACTTATGGAATACAGCAAAAGTGGTGTTAAGAGGTAAGTTTATATTAATTGGTGCCCACATCAAGAAATTGGAAAGGCACCAAATAAATGATCTATCAATGCATCTCAAAAGGACCTAGGAAAACAACGGCAAACCAAGCCCAAAATAGTAGGAGAAAAGAAATAATTAAAATTATAGAAGAAATAAACGAAATTGAAACAAAAAAAACAATTGAAACAAAAAAAAGCAAAATGAAAAAACTAGTTTTTTGAAAAAAATAAAAAAGTTAACACACCATTGGTCCAACTAACAAAAAAAAAGAGGGAGAAAACCAAAATCAATAAAAAGAGATGAAAAAGGAAATGTAATAACAGACACCACAGAAATTTTTTAAAAATCATCAGAAAGAGCTGTATGCCAAAAAAATTAAGGAAACCTTGAAGAAGTGGATAGATTCCTGGACACATACAACATACTTAAGTTGAGCCATGAAGACAAAGAAAACCTAATCAGACTCATAACCAAGACAGAAATTGAATCAGTAATAAAGACACTCCCAACACACACACACACACACACACAAAGCCCAGGACCAAATGGCATCACTGCTGAATTCCACCAGACATTTAAAAAAGAACTAACTCCAATTCTTCACAAGCTATTCAAAACAATTGAGAGGGAGAGAATCCATCCAAACTCCTTCTATGAAGTCAGCATCAGCTTAATTCCTAAACCTAAAAAAGATACAACAGAGAAAGTGAGCTACAGTCCAATCTCCCTAATGAACATAGATGCTAATCGAATCCAATAACACATCAGAAAGACCACTCACCTGGAACAAGTGGGGTTTATACCAGGTATTCAGGGATGGTTCAATATTCACAAATCAATTAATGTTATATATCACATTAACAAATTGAAAAAAAACCATATAATTATCTCATAAATGCAGAGAAAGCATTTGATAAAATATAACACCCTTTCATGATGAAAACTCTAAGCAAATTGGGTATAGAAGGAACATTCCTCAACACAATTAAGGCGGTTTATGACCAATCCATGACCAGTGTCTTATTGAATAGGGAAAAGTTGGAAGCATTCCCACTGAGCTCCAGAACCAGACAAGGATGCCCACTCTCACCATTGCTATTCAATATAATCCAGGAAGTTTTAGCCAGAACCATTATGCAAGAAAAAGAAATAAAAGGGACACAAATTGGGAAGGAGGAAGTCAAACTATCCCTATTTGCAGATGCCATGATTCTACATATAGGGGATCCAAAAGACTCCACTAAGAGACTATTGGAACTCATAGAAGAGTTTGGTAAAGTGGCAGGATATAAAATCAGCACACAAAAATAAACAGCCTTTATATACACAGACAATGCCATGGTTGAGAAAGAACTTCTAAGATCAATCCCATTCACAATAGCTTCCAAAAAATCAAATACCTTGGAATAAATTTAACCAAAGATGTCAAAGATCTCTGCAATGAGAATTACAAAACATTAAGAAAGAAATTGAAGAAGACACACAAAAATGAGAAAAAAAACTGCCATGTTAATTGATTGGAAGAATCAAAATCATCAAAATGTTCATAACTCCAAAAGCAATTTACAGATTTAATACAATATCAATCAAAATACCAAGGACATTCTTGTCATATATAGAAAAAAATGATGCTGAAATTCATATGGAAACACAGGAAACTCCAAATAACTAAAGCAATCTGATATAACAAAAACAAAGCCAGAGACACCACAATACCAGATTTGAAGACATACTACAGGGAAGTTATAATAAAAACAGCCTGGTACTGGTACAAAAACAGATAGACCAATGAAACAGAATAGAAATGCCAGAAATCAACCCACACATCTACAACCAATTTATCTTTGACAAAACTAAAATCAATCCCTGTAGCAAGGACAATCTCTCCAACAAATGGTGCTGGTGCTGGGAAAATTGGATCTCCACATGCAGAAGTATGAAGCAAAATCCCTGCCTTACACCTTACACAAAAATCCACTCACAATGGATTAAATACATAAATTACAATCCAATACCATCAAATTATTAGAGAACATTGGGAAAACCCTGCAAGACATTGGCATAGGCAAAGACTTCTTGGAAAAGACTCCAGAGGCACAAGTAATCAAAGCCAAAATTGACAATGTGATTACAACAAATTGAGAAGCTTCTGCACTGCAAAAGAAACAATCAGCAAAGTGAAGAGGCAACCAACAGAATGGGAGGAATAATCTGCAAACTATAAAAGGATATGTAACCAGAATTTATGAAAAGATAAAGAAATTCAACAACAACAAATCAAACCACCCAGTTAAGAAATGGGCAAAGGACTTAAGTAGGCATTTTTCAAATGAAGAAATCCAAATAGCCAACAGACACACGAAAAAATGCTCAAAATCACTAGCTGTCAAGGAAATGCAAATCAAAACCACAATGAAGTTTCACCTCACCCCAGTTAGAATGGCTTTCATACAGAAATCAACAAACAACAAATGCTGGTGAGGATGTGAGGGGAAAGGTACCCTAATCCACTGTTGGTGGGAATGTAAACTGGTATAGCCCTTGTATAAAATAATATGGAGATACCTCAGAATTCTGAATACAGACCTACCATATGACCCAGCCATCTCATCCTGGAAATTTACCCAAAGGAAATGAAATTAGCATATGAAAGAGTTATCTGCACCCCCATGTATATTGCAGCTCAATTCACAATAGCTAAGATATGAAATCAACACAAATTCTTATCAGCTGAATACTGGATAAAGAAATTATGAAATATGTACCCCCATGGAATACTACACAACAGTAAAAAATGAAATCCTGTCATTTGCAATAAAATGGTTGAAATTAGAAAATTTAGTGGAATAAGCCAGTCTCAAAAGGAAAAATGCCATATGTTCTCCCTAATAGGGCACCTAAAAGGTAATCTACAGAAGTGAAATTAACACTTCAAAATGCAATGAGTTTGAAAAGCCCTTTTCTCAATTGTTGTGGAGCATTTTTTCCATACAATTTGTTGAATTCTTGGTATAGAGTTAATTGTATGGGTATAAAGTTAATTGAAAATAGATCTTAGTGGGGCCAGCACTGTGGCACAGTGGGTTAACATCCTGGCCGGAAGTGCTGGCATTCCATATGGACACCGGTTCAGTCCTGGCTGCTTCACTTCCAATCCAGCTCTCTGCTATGGTCTGGGAAAACAGTAGAAGATGGCCCAAGTCCTTGGGTCCCTGGACCCACATGGAAGACCCAGAAGAAGCTCCTGGCTCCTGGCTTCGGATGGTGCAGCTCCGGCCTTTGCGACCATCTGGGGAGTGAACAAGCAGATGGAAGACCTCTCTCTCTCTCTGCCTTTTCTCTCTCTGTGTAACTCTGACTTTCAAATAAATAAATCTTTTTTAAAAAAATAGATCTTAGTAAAAAATAAGAATGGGAATAGGAGAAGGATGAGCAAGTGGAGTAGGAGTGTGATTGGGAGGGTAGGTGCGCTGGGAAAAATCACTATATTCCTAAAGTTGTATTTATGAAATGCATGAAGTTTGTATTCCTTAAATAAAAGCTTTCTGGGGAAAAAATTTAACAAAAAGAAATTATTTTCAGTTGTAAAAATTTGGTGTTTAGAAGACATTCAATTCATTTTAGCCAATTATTATACACTCATAGAATTTGGCAAATTCTAGATATTTAATTTACATTAACTAATCAGTAGCTATTTATTTATTTAAGAAGTGTGTGTCAGGGGAGAGAGAAAGACATATAGACAGAAAGCATTCCCACCACTGGTTCACTCCCCAAAAGCCCACAGAAGGCTGGACTGGATTAGGACTGAGTTGGGCACCAGGAACTCAGTCCAAGTCTCCCACACAGGGACAGGAACTCAAAGACTTGAGCATCAGCACTGCTTCCCACTACTTCCCACTTCTGCACTAACAGGAATCTGGAAGCAGGATCTGGACTTGGGTATCAAATCCACATACTCGGATATGGGGTTTTGGGCTTCTTGACCACTAGGCTAAATGCCTGACCCATGGTAGCCAATTCTGAAACCAATTTTTTAGGCCAGTTTTAGGTTCACAACAAAATTGAAAGGAAGGCATTCTTCTATACCCGTGTCCCCACACATACATTGCCTCCCTCATTATCACTAGACCTTACCAGAGTGGTGCCTGTGTTAACAGTGATAAACCTGAATTAGCCCGTCATAAGCATCCAAAGTCCACAGTTTTCATTAGACTTCACTCTTGGTGCGGCATATTCTATGGGTTTGCACAAATAAATAATTACATGTTTCTACTGTTATAGTATCATACTAGTAATTTCTTTGTTTGTTTGTTTGTTTTTGACAAGCAGAGTGGACAGTGAGAGAGAGAGAGAGAAATGTCTTCCTTTACTGTTGGTTCACCCTCCAATGGCAGCCACGTCTGGCACACCACGCTGATCCAGAGCCAGGAGCCAGGTGCTTCTCCTGGTTTCCCATGGGGTGCAGGGCCCAAGGACTTGGGCCATCCTCCACTGCACTCCCGGGCCACAGCAGAGAGCTGGCCTGGAAGAGGGGCAACCGGGACAGAATCCGGCGCCCTGACCGGGACTAGAACCTGGTGTGCCGGCGCCGCAGGCAGAGGATTAGCCTAGTGAGCCACGGCGCTGGCCTCATACTAGTAATTTCTTTACCCTAAAAATCCTCTTGTGCTCCTTCTATTCATCCCTCCCTAAGCACCATGCTCCTATCCCCTGAAAATCACTGATCTTGGCCGGCGCCGCGGCTCACTAGGCTAATCCTCCGCCTAGCGGCGCCGGCACACCGGGTTCTAGTCCCGGTTGGGGCGCCGGATTCTGTCCCAGTTGCCCCTCTTCCAGGCCAGCTCTCTGCTGTGGCCAGGGAGTGCAGTGGAGGATGGCCCAAGTACTTGGGCCCTGCACCCCACGGGAGACCAGGAAAAGCACCTGGCTCCTGGCTCCTGACATCGGATCAGCACGGTGCGCCGGCCGCAGCACGCCGGCCACAGCGGCCATTGGAGGGTGAACCAACGGCAAAGGAAGACCTTTCTCTCTGTCTCTCTCTCTCACTGTCCACTCTGCCTGTCAAAAAAAAAAATCACTGATCTTTCTACTGTCTCTACAGTGCCACCATTCCAAGAATGTCACTTAGTGGGTGGGAATCAGACAGTATGCAGTCTCCCTCCATTGGCTTCTTCTACTAAGTAAATTTCCTCCATGTCTTTTCATGACTGGATAGCTCATCTGTTTGTAGTGTTGAATATTATTTCATTGACTGGATGTGCCTTTTGAAGGACACCGTGGGTGGTTCCACAGCTATTAGTTTTAAAAGCAAACTAGCTGAAAAAGTGAAGATCCACATCTATAGTTCAGTTTCAGAAGCACAAACAATGCTCTGTTTACCTTTAGGAGGTTCTCTTCCACCTTAAAATAAAGCCTGCTGGTTTTTTCAACAAAGTTGAATTTATCTGACTTAAAATATTAAAACAAAAATACTCCTAGGAGAAATATTACTTTAAGCATCGTTAGCTATTTACACTTTAGAATGAGTGTGCTTTATGTCTTGTTCTTGGAAATTTCCCCAGAGATAGAGGGAAGCAACATGAGACAATTGGCAGCAGAGAAAGCAATTTCACCTGCTCCACAATTATAAATAACTTATATGAATATAAAATTTAATAATATATAAAATGTTTTGGTCTCAGTGCCTAGTCCACATCTCTCCCATAGTACCCAATAGAATGATCAGGTTTTAAGGAGATTACGAAAATAGGCAAAAATCCTATTAATTGAAGTTGATTAGGTATTCAAATTATTTTGTTAGTTTTAAATGTTTTCCAAAGTTAAGTTGGTATTGTCCTTGGATGAAATTGCTGTAAATTTCATGAGTAGGACTAAAACTTAGGGAAAATGTGGCTATTGTTCCTTATTCCTGCGTTTTCCTCTCTCCTGACCTTTGCCAGGCACCCATCTGCCCCACTAGACACCCCCACCAGGCCTGGGTCTGCCAATAGCTTACTAGAGGAAGCAGAAACGTTGAACAAAAGCCACGTGGTACAGTGGAGTAGACAGTCTGTTGAAGAGGCCATGAAGATTTCTCTTAGCTGAGAGTTAAAGACTAAGGCTCCTAGTTCAGCTCTTCCACAAATGAACTAATCCTGGCAAGCCACTTCCGTTTGCCTGGCCTCAGTTTCCCATCAGTAAAATGAGGAGCCGATAAGATAACCTGTAAGACAAATTTTCTAGTTCTAAGACTCTGTGTCTTCCTTGACAGTTTTGTGTTTAATTAAATGCCAGGCATCAGCAGTTCATGTGAATTCATGCCCAGCTGGAAATTAGTTACTGGTTCCCAGGATTTCATGTTATAGCTTCTTTGGGCCAGGGTGTCAATATTCCCCAAGTCCCCAGGGCAACCTGTCTTTTATTCACTGCCACCTACAGCAAAGATGGAGAGGCTGGTCCCCAGTGACTCCTGCTTCTCCTTTCTGCCCCACCCCCACGCCGGGTCATCCAAATAGACAATTCTGGAATCGTAAGCCTTTCTTGGACATACTATCTAAAGCCTCTGAGCATTAATTTGTCTTTTATAAAATGAGAACAGTAATAGCCATCTCATTGGGCTTGTGGTAAGAATTCAATTACATAATGCATACTCATATAACCCAACCAGCACCATGTCTGGCATATATTGATAATTTTCTCTTTCTTTTGACTTTATTGCCCTGTGCTTTTAAAATTTTAAGTCATCGTCCACATTAAAGGAAAGGAAATTATTTGGTGAGACAAAAACTCATCTATATTGTATGATGTTTTCCCCAGGCATCTAAGGGGGCTCAGCCTTTTATCTCTGACCAGGGAAGGTTTTGACTATCCTAAAAAGAATCCTAAGCATGCGGGGTGCAGCTGGGAGGCATGTCTCTTGCTAAGCTGGGACATCTCTGACATAAGCTCAAACTTCCTCAAAGAGGTTTCTGAGTCTACTTGAGTTTTTCTAGGAAGCCAGTAAGTTGGCCAAGCTGGATTCATGAGGGATGGCGAATCTCCATCAGCTCCCTTCACCACATGCCAAAAAGACAACTGTCCGGGCTCCCCTGGGAAGCAGTGGCAGCTGCCGGAAGGAAGTCTTGCCTGGGAACTGGTGGTGTGGAGGATGAGGAGCTGGCACAGAGGGTTGTTTGCTCCGTGTCTTCCACCCCCTCCAGCTGGCTGCAGGAGTCTGGGTGAGGAACAGGTGGAGAGAAGAGAATGCAGCCAGGAGCAGCTGGAGTCTTGTAAGGATCCCACAGAAAAGGCTGGTTCAAGATTTGAGCATGTGGGCCCACTCCAGGGAATCCAGCCCAGGTCCCCGCCATGGGCTCCCTCTCTGATGCAGCCTGTTGCCTACAGAAGGCCATCCGACCCCTTTGCTTGGTACCAGGAGCCCTTCTCAGCATAGCTGCTGTCCAACTTCATCTCCACAAATCCTGCACCATCCACTTCCCCCCGAGCAGCCCCCATATCTCTACACTCCTAGGCTCTTCTTTCCTGTCTGTCTATGTCCTGAGAACTCTGACACAGTCCGCATGACCCAACCCAAGCTTGCTGTGCACAGCCTTGCGGTCTGCCCGTGCCCCTGCAGCATTCACACCTCCATGAGGACTTCTCATTATGTCATGGGTATCTATGTACAAGGCTTGTCCCTCCACTAGGTGTGAGTGACTTGAGAGTACTGACCCTGCTTGATTTACCTCTAACTCCAGTGCAGGTAAGTGCCAGAGAATGTCTCTTTTTTAAAGATTTAGTTATTTATTTGAAAAGCAGAATTACAGAGAGGCAGAGGGAGAGAGAGAGAGAGAGAGAGAGAAAATCTTCCATCTGCCGGTTCATTCCCCAAATGACTGCAGCTGGGCTGATGTGAAGCCAGGAGCCAGGAGCTTCTTGAGGGTCTCCCACATGGGTGCAGGGGCTCAAGGACTTGGATCTTCTTCCACTGCTTTCCCAGGTATATTAACAGGGAGCTGGGTTGAAAGTGAAGCAGACGGGACTCGAACCCAAATGGGATACTAGCACTGCAGGTGATGACTTTACCCGCTACTCCACAGTGCCAGCTCCCGGTGAATGTCTCTTAAATGGATATAGATCCCAACTAGGAAAAGGGAATTGAAAAAGAGTATGAACAAGCCGGCGCCGTGGCTCAATAGGCTAATCCTCCACCTTGCGGCGCCGGCACACCGGGTTCTAGTCCCGGTCGGGGCGCCGGATTCTGTCCCGGTTGCCCCTCTTCCAGGCCAGCTCTCTGCTATGGCCAGGGAGTGCAGTGGAGGATGGCCCAGGTGCTTGGGCCCTGCACCCCATGGGAGACCAGGAAAAGCACCTGGCTCCTGGCTCCTGCCAGGATCAGCGCGGTGCGCCAGCTGCAGCGGCGGCCATTGGAGGGTGAACCAGCGGCAAAAGGAAGACCTTTCTCTCTCTGTCTCTCTCTCTCACTGTCCACTCTGCCTATAAAAAAAAAAAAAAAAGAGTATGAACAAAAAGACCACATGACTTGTAGGATCAGGGACCCCGTCAACTCTAGCACTGATCAGTTTATTGGAAGATTAACCAGGATAACAACTAGAAACACGACTCATTTGTTTAAGATCATAGTCACTTTTTTCAATTTTCAAAATGTTTTTCCATATACATTAAAAAAATCTTTCTCCTGAGGGAGAATTGGGTCCTCAGCTGTCCAAGATCCTGGTGGTGCGTGTTCACGCCCCCCCCCCCCCCTTATCTGTGCAATCCTGGAGAAGCAGCTAGGAGAAAAACACAATTATCACACACTGATACACGCAGAACTCTGTCACACCGTGGACATCAGAGCAGCTTGCTAGATGTGATTTTGCTTTGAGAAAAATTCTCCAGTATTTTAAACATTTCCTCAATTCTCTGCATTTTCTCCCACCAGTAGAAGAATTCCAAATCTAATTATAGGCGTTTATGGGAATAGCATTCATTGATGTCTAGCCACCATGTTGTATAAGTATTATATATCCACCAGAAGTGTGAGAATAACTTTGCCGTAAATTGTGTTGGATTGTCACATTAAACTTGTAAATGCAGACACAGTCTTCAGCCAGTTTGTCCACCATGCTTGGCTGGCCATTCACAGAGGACCATTGGGGCTTTGGTGAGAGTTATTGTTGGTATCTCTTCTAGATCTTTCATAGCACTGAGCCCCATGCTACATGGCTGCCTTGGAAGACTTCATAGATATCTGCAAAAGGAGCAAAAGGGAAAATGAGGAGAACATGTTGGGAGCATGCAGGAAACTCAGTGGCCAGGAGCCTTTGAAAGATTCCCTGGACTTTCCAGTCTGGTAGGAAAATCTGACATTTTTAAAGGGGTCTTTTGAGTAATTGTTTAAAGAGAAATGTGATTGTAATCTTTTATAACCTTTGGACCTTCCAGATATTTCTAAGATCACAAATTCTGCTGTTTGCACGTTAGATCTAAGGTGGAAGGGAGCAAATCACACCTACAACATCCTGATATGGGCATGGGCAAGGGTGACAGATCTAGAGCTGGAGTGGGAGGCAGTCCCAGTTACACCACTAGCTGGGGAATTGGGACATGTCTCCTGCGGCTTCCTGCTCTGTGACGTGGGCTTAATTAACCTTAAGTGGCCCATCTCCCACAAGTGCTCAGAGGGGCAAAAGGTCCTGGAAGTGAACATCGTGAGGCAGGTACCGTGAAGGCTGGGAGAGTCCACGGTGCCAGCATTAACCAGGATTCTTGCACACACACTACAGTCACATGTGAATCAGAGGTTTGCTGAGGGAGGGAGGGAGCAATGGGCGGGGTCCTGAACACCACAGTGAAAAGTCACCCCCCTCCCCAGTGGTCACTCCACTGGCTCGCCCAGCACAGCGTCCCCTGTCCTGCCCTCCATGGCCCTCTGGGCATTCTCAGTGCTCTCTCAGGGCGTGCCCTCAGAGTTGTGCTATAAGTTATTGCCCATGCTGACCTCTCAGGAAAGGTAATGATAGAGAATTATTGAAATCGCTTCTGCTTGGACAGGCTTAGGGTGGAAGCCAGTTGGCATAGCTGATGGGTTAGTTAGATAGTTCTGAGATAGGGATCGAATCCCCACTTCCATGGCAGCTCCATCCCTGAACAGCAAGAAGCTCTGTAACTGCAGAGCTGGGTCCGTGGGAGCCTCGGGATGAGGGTGGAGGCCCGGGGCTCGGGTGCCCCTGCAGGAGAGAACCTGCACCAGGTGTGCTCTGGAAGGCTTCCTCAGGGCCAGCATTCAAGCAGAGGCTCCTCTCCCCAGCAGGACCAGCCGATGACTGAACACCGCAGGGCTTGGAGTCCCTAGAGCTTCCTGTCAGGCCGGCCGGACCTGCCTAGGGTTGCTGGGCAGTCAAGCTCTTCCCGCCCAATCCTCCCTCCTTCCTCATCCCTGATGCCCTGCCTGCTTCAGCCCCTTCTCCCCCTGTATTTTTCACAGGCGTTTCTCCCCACCAGAAACCACTCACTACCAACTCTGTTTTGATGTCTGTTCCCAGAGGACTCCAAGAGACGTTAGGTATATGCCCAGGATAGGAGAAATTTATTGCATCTTTAAAAGCTTATTTTGACTCCAAATACAGGTCTATAATGTTTTATCCACAATTTGATATCCCCAAAGCTCAAAAATACTAAAACTTGATCTGAGCTTATGTGAGGGTGCTTGTAGTCTATAGTTCTTTCACTTGAGTCATGCATTTCATTTCAGAAATCTACATGTTCTTGGTTATGGGGTGCTGCCCCCAAATCTGCAGGGTATTACATTAGCTCTCTCATATAAAACAAATCTAATCCGAATTATGAAAAGTGCCTGGCTCCAAGTGTTTTGAATAAGGGACTGTGAATCTGTACTATACAAAAATTGATGTCTCTATAAAGCAGCTCCTCTCCAAAGAAGGCTGCCAACGAACCACACCTGCTGTGCTCCTGTCCTGCGTGGTTCTCTCATCCTGAATCTGCACGCTTTACTAACAGAATGGGAGAAATGGCATTGTGCATGTTCTGAACCCCAGCTTTATAGGTTTAGCAACTTCCACTTTTGTACTTTCAGACAATCTGATCCACAAAGAAATCTGGCCCGGTGGACAGAGCATACAGAGAAGAGCAGGGAGGCAGGGGTCCTAAGATTATGTGAGGCGAAGGAGAGAGCTCATTATCACTGTGTTCCATCTGAGCATCTTTCTGACCATTCCCCACCTAGGAGCCAGATACACTGTTTAAGCCATCCTGGATATTCCAGTTCCTGCCATCTGACTACAACTTCCACGAGAGACACCAAGTGAGACCCACCTGAGAACCATCCAGTTGAGCCCCAGTCAATGCCTGGAATTGTAAGAAATCATAAATCACTGTTATTTTAAGTCACTAAGTTGTGTGGCAGATGTTACACGGCAGAAGATAATGCAAACACTGAACTAAGACCTTTGCTCACACATGAAGGAAGGGTCACAGAATGGGAAAGGTGCATGCACACATGCACACACACACACAAATAGCACTGAAGATATGTAATGATGATGGCTTCCATGAACTACACACGTACTTTGTACCTGCAGTGTTGATCTACTACATTATCTCAGAGTAGCCATGAAAACAAAGCCAGATTCCAAGATGGCAGACTAGGGAGAGAGCTTTCTGCTCTAGTTTAGGGGAAGATAGCTAAAAAAAAATAGTAGAGAGAATACAATCTCAGGGAAGAGTTAGACAGAAAATGGCAGAGGAAACTCCATGCAAATTAGAGGGACGTGTGGATCTACATGGAGGGTGTAGATGCTCACAACTCAGGATCCCAGAAGCCAAGCTCAGCACCAGCTTTGGAGAGTGAGGTGAGAACAGACTGCAGCAGCCCAAGGCACTGGTGATAACGTTGCAGCAAGAGCCTGGCATGAGTCTGGCTTAGAGCCCTCTGGGGGACAGTGTACCTGCCAACTTAGAGGAGAAATATGGGGGCACATTCTTCTCTCCCCAACCACCCAGCACTAGTGTCCTTTAACTAGCCAAGACAGGGTGGGCACCATCTTGGACATACATAAAAGCTGTGCCAGCTTGTGTCTGCACACGGAGCAACCAGCTGAGAGGAGACACAGGAGTCTGTCTGGGAGAATTGATGGGGGCCGGGTACTCATGACCATGGGAGCTTTGTGTGCTGTAAAAACACTGTGACTGTGTGGGAGGATGCAGGATGTGGCTGGGTCTTTGGGTAGTCACTGTGGGTGGCTCCACATGCTTGGGGTTCCCTAATTCCCTGGTGAGGGTCATTGCTGTGGGATCTGGGCTCACACCAAGAACTGCACAGATCTTTTGTGTGGTTCTTGTGGCAGTGCAGTTGAATATTGTATCAGCTGGGGTTAGCACCCAGGCATTGGTCTCCTTGGAGGAAAGGAAGTGAGCATGAGACTACGCCAACAGAACTGAACAAACCTCCTTTCTAATTTAAAAAAAGAGAGAGAGAGAGAGAGAGGCCTGCGCCATGGCTCAATAGGCTAATCCTCTGCCTGTGGCGCCGGCACACCAGGTTCCAGTCCCGGTCGGGGCACCGGATTCTGTCCCGGTTGCTCCTCTTCCAGGCCAGCTCTCTGCTATGGCCCGGGAGTGCAGTGGAGGATGGCCCAAGTCCTTGGGCCCTGCACCCCATGGGAGACCAGGATGAGCACCTGGCTCCTGGCTTCGGATCAGCGTGGTGCACCGGCCACAACGGCCATTGGAGGGTGAACCAACGGTAAAGGAAGACCTTTCTCCCTGTCTCTCTCTCTCACTGTCCACTCTGCCTGTCAAAAAGAGAGAGAGAGAAAGAAAGAGAGATTTACCACACCAAACATGGGTGTCACCTTGGATAATTTCCTCACACTAGAACACTGAACAAAACTCCCTGGCTACACCCAGCACACGCCTCTGGGCTATTCACTGAAAGAGCAGCCCCTTCACTAAGCCACAGATGCATAGTTCAGAAATAAAAGCCGTCACAGGAGAAAAAAAAAAAAAAAACAAGTATCTCCACAAATGCCTAAAAATAAACACAGCAATTCAAGAAACAAGAATAAGAAAGATAATGTGATGGTTCCCAAAGGAAGACAACACCACAATATTAGAATGTAAAGATGAAGAGACTGACAAAATGCCAGAAATGGAAATCAAAAAATTAATCACAGCATTACTTAAAAGTAATCAGAAGCAAATCAATGAATTACAGAAATCCATACATGACATGAATGAACATTTTCTCATAAAATTAAGATTTTAAAGAGAAATCAAAATGAAATTTTGGAAATGAAGTTTCAACAAATCAAATACAAAATGTGGTGGAAAGCCTTAACAACAGACTCTGTGAGGCAGAAGAAAGAATATCCGAGTTAGAAGACAAATCTCTGGAAATTTTATAGCCAAACCAAAAAAAAAAAAAAGAAGAAGAAATTAGAAATCTAAAAAACAGTGCTGGAGATGTAAAGGATACTTTCAAACAACTCAACATACGGATTTTAGGAGTTCCTGAAGATGTGGAAAGAGAGAAAGGATTAGAAGGCCTTTTTAGTGAAATAATTAGAAAGCTTCTCTAATTTGGAGAAAGAAAGAGACGTCCAAGTACATGAAACATGTAGAACTCCTAACAGACATGACCAGAAAAGATCTTCACCACCACACATTGTAGTCAAACTCTCCACAGTAACATAAAGAAATGATTCTAAAATGTGCACGAGAGAAATGCCAGATTACTTTCAGAGGATCACCACTTAGACTCACAACTGACTTCTCATCAGCAACCCTATAGGTTAGGAAACAATGGCAAGACATAGTCAAAGTCTTAAGACAAAAACTGTTAACCCAGAATACTGTACCCTGAAAAGCTCTTATTTATGAATGAAGGTGAAATAAAGACCTTCCATAACAAGCAAAAATTAGAAGAATTTGTCACCACTAGTCCAGGCCTACAGAAAATGCTTAAGGATGTGCTACACACAGAAACACACAAACATGGTCATCACTATGAAAGAAGGAGAAGGCAGAAAATCTCCCAGTAAATGTACAAAAGAAATCTAAAGTAAACAATAGGAATACTTATGGAAAAAAGGCAGAGCCAACTTATCAATGGTCACCTTGAATGTAAATGGCCTCAACTTCTCCAGTTAAAAGACACAGACTGGCTGAATGGATGAAAAAATAAAACCCACCTAATTGCTGCATACAAGAAACACATATCACCAACAAAGATACACAGAGACTAAAGGTGAAAGGATGGAAAAAGGTATTCCATGCTAACAGAAACCAAAAAAGATCTAGTGTAGCCATCCTAATATCATACAAAATAGACTTTAAGGGGCCGGTGCTGTGATGCAGAGGGATGCAGAGGGTTAATGCCCTGAAGTGCCAGCATCCCATATGGGCGCCGGTTAGAGACCCAGCTGCTTCACTTCCCATCCAGCTCTCTCCTATGGCCTGGGAAAGCAGTAAAGATGGCCCAAGTGCTTGGGCTCCTTCACCCGCGTGGGAGACTGGAGGAGGCTCCTGGCTCCTGCACCCAACGGTGCAGCTCCAGCCATTGGGGTCAACTGGGGAGTGAACCATCAGATGGAAGACTTATCTCTCTCTCTCTCTCTCTCTCTCTGCCTCTCCTCTCTTTGTGTAACTCTGACTTTCCAAACAAATAAATCTTTAAAAAAATAGACTTTAACGCAAAAATTGTTGAAAGAGACAAAGAAGGATGTATGTATCTATGTAATGATACAGGGATCAGTTCAATAAGAAGATGTGACTATAACAAACGTATGTGCACCTAATTACAGGGCACCTGGCTATTTAAAAGAAATGTTAAGGGCTCTAAAGGAAGACATATTCTCCCATAAATAGTAATGGGGGGCATCAATACTCTACTTTCAGCAAAGAACAGGTCAACCAGACAGAAAGTCAGCAAGGAAACAGCAGAATTAATTGACACTCTAGACTAAAGGACCTAACAGATACCTACAGTACTTTTCACTCTAGAGTTCCAGAATACACAATTTTCTCAGCAGAGAAGATAGAGTATAGATCACATGCTAGACCATAAAAAATGAAACCCCATCATTTGCAACAAAACAGATAAAACTGGAAAAATCATACGTAGTGAAATAAGCCAGTCCCAAAAAGACAAAAGCCATATGTTCTTCCTGATCTGTGGTGACTAATAGAGTACCTAAAAGGTAATCTATAGACGTGAAATTGACATTTTGAGATGCGATGACTTTGAACAGCTCTTGTCTTGACTATTGAGGGACACTTATTTTTCCTATTTGTTGAACTCTTTACTTAGCATAGAGTTAATCTCATGTGCATAAAGTTAACTGAAAATAGATCTTAGTAAAAAATACAAATAAGAATAGGAGAGGAAAGAGGAAGAAGAGTAGGACTGTGGGTGGGAGGCCAGATATACAGGAAGAATCACTATATTCTTAAAGTTGTATTTATGAAATGCATGAAGCTTGTATTCATTAAATTAAAGTTTTCTTTGGGGAAAAGGGGGACTTTAATTTGTCCAAAGTCTTTACTTACTCTGTGAGTGAGAGAATTCATACCTGGAAATTTCTTTTTTTAATTTATTTTTATTTATTTGAAAGACAGAGTTACAGAGAGACGTAGAGACAGAGAGAGAGGTCTTCCATCCACTGGTTCACTCCCCAGATGGCCGCAACGGCTGGAGCTGTGCCAATCCGAAGCCAGAAGCCAGGAGCTGCTTCCACATCTCCCACATGGGTGCAGGGGCCCAAGGACTTGGGCCATCTTCTACTGCTTTCTCATACCTGGAAATTTCATAAAAGATTGTCCCTGACCAATTCCCAGCTCTTGGGGCCCCAGTGAAAATTAATATCCTTTGTGGTGAAGGTGTGTTAACTTACTATGCCGTGTCCAATTCCCCAAGGACAGTACCCCCAGCTTCTGTCTGGGGACCAGCCAGCTCACTCTCCAGGCATGTACTTTTAGGGGCACTCTGCCCCCTGGGATCTTGGCCTCAGGCCATAAGCACATCCCACTCCCCCAAAGAAACAGTTCAATGAGATGGCCTGTGCCTTTGCACACTAGACTTGACACAAGGGGATGTTCACCACCCCTGTTCTCCAGCCTCACCCAGATCTCCACAGTACTCTTCCTCCAGGGCTGTTGCATCCTGGATGTATTCCCAAGCACATCCTCCATCCCCTGCCTGGAACAATCTCCTCTCACTTTCTCTTTTTGTCCAATTATTTCTCATTCTCAAAATTCAGTTCATGTCCCCTCCTGATCCAGCCTGACTTAGTCCCACTCCCACTCCTTTATCTAAGGACCTGGGGTATCAGTCCCTGTTTTCTGTGTTATATATCAGTATGTATATATATATATATAAATATATAAATGTGTGTGTGTGTATATATATATATATATACACTGAACATATTGCTGCATCACCTCCGGTTTGTCTGCCTGTCTTCTCTATCATTCTGCAAATTCCTCAAAGCAGGGAGCATGTCCTAACCATCTTTGTATCCTTACTACCCTGTACAACACTCAGTCCACACATGATAACGTAAAATAAATAAGTGGAGAAATGAATGAACAATGGCAGAGTCATCATGACCATCCTTACCTGGTATAGTTTTTCCCGGGATTTTCAATGGCAACAGATACCCAGTGAGTGAGTGTCTCAAACTCTGCTTTCGGCTTCCCAGGTCCTCCAGGCTGTTGCTGGTTGACACTGGCGTATGGGAGTGTTAAGATATTGGCTACCATTTACTGAGTTTGAAGGATAATAAATAGTATCTTCTTTCAGTCAACTGAGAGCTGAGGCCCAGGAGGATAAAAAAAAAAGGTGAGGATTCAAATGTTAGTTTTATTAGTCAAAATTAATTAGGGAACGTGCCTTGACTTTGGTGGCTAAGTTGGGCTTTCGGATATGCTTTCCCCTAGGGAGCACGTGAGTTTGCAGCCAAGCCATTCATTCTGATTTGCTGCCTCCCCCAGTTTCACGGCAGAGAGGAAAGAAGGAAAGCAACTGTCTATGTTGGCAACATTCAGGGAGTGTTGATCCACACATTTAAGAAGCACGGACCAATAGATGGTAATTCCTTGTAAACCCAATCTGTGGCTTAACTACCCCTCCTCTCAAGCGGAGAAGGAAGGAAAGGCCCCGGGAGAGACTGGAGAGCAACCTAGAGGCAGCCACTTCCCAAAGGATAAAGCCGGGAACGTACGTGATTGGAAGGACATGTGAAAATCAGAAACTCGGGAGCCCAGCAAGCTGCTAGTGTGTCCACAGTGAAACACGTGTGTGCTGGTTCCCTTGAGTGATGGAGAACACGGAAGCTGCACTCAGGAATCGCCTGTCTCAGTGCCTGCGAACACTGATTAGGAATTTAGAACCAAGAATGTCAGCCACTCAGGCAATAATATTTATGGCATGTAGGGAAAAAAAGCCTCTTTGCTAACTTATTCAATGGCATTTCTGAAACAGGAACAATCACAATGTTCTTTAGTTCACTTGGAAATGTGGTAATTTCTGTTTTTAATGGAAAACACTAAAATGTTATAATGTTCAGGCTGAAATAAATGATTTTTTTTACGCTATTCAGAAAATGGGCGGAAAAAGTGCAACCCTGGCCACTTCCTGTTATAGCTTAGAATGCAGTGCGAGTTAACTGATTTTCCCACTTCAGGTGCACATTTTCCTCTTAGGTTACAAGTCAGGGGGAGGGGGAAGTAGTTTAGCTACATTAAATCTGAAATGGTTTGCAGACTGAGATTGAAGTCAATGTGGCCAAGACATCCAACTTCCCTGAAACTCAGCCCCCTCCTGCCCATTTGCAAAATGGAGATATTAGGATGCCTACACCCCTGGGTTGGAGAAAGAATTAAAAGCAACGGACTCCACAGTAATGTGCAGAAAGATGCCGGGCATTAAACTAGGTGCTTGACAAATCTTTGGCTTGGTTCCGTTTTGTTACGTGTTTTTAAAAGTAGTCAGCAGACCGGGCCGGCGCCGCGGCTCACTAGGCTAATCCTCCGCATGCGGCGCCGGCACACCGGGTTCTAGTCCCAGTCGGGGCGCCAGATTCTGTCCCGGTTACCCCTCTTCCAGGCCAGCTCTCTGCTGTGGCCAGGGAGTGCAGTGGAGGATGGCCCAGGTGCTTGGGCCCTGCACCCCATGGGAGACCAGGAAAAGCACCTGGCTCCTGGCTCCTGCCATCGGATCAGCGCAGTGCGCCGGCCGCAGCTCGCCGGCCGCGGCGGCCATTGGAGGGTGAACCAACGGCAAAGGAAGACCTTTCTCTCTGTCTCTCTCTCTCACTGTCCACTCTGCCTGTCAAAAAATAAAAAAAATAAATAAAATAAAGTAGTCAGCAGATCAACCCACGCTGGTTGCAGTGTTAGCAGGGGATGCTGGGAAAGGCTGATCTGTCTTCCTGGAGTCTTCACCCTGGTGTGAGCTCATTCCTATCAACACAGCACAACCACTAGTGTTGAATTACAAAACACCAAGGCTGAATCTTAGAAAGAGTATTGAAAAAAAAAAAAGGTTAAAACCTTTCAAAGGCCGTTCTCTCAGCCTTGCACTAAGGGCGTGAGGCTGAAACCATCACAGGGACAGAACACACCTGCACAAGTGCACTGAGGACTTCGGGACGAGTGGATGACTGAGACGCTGGGGAAGGACGTGTTCCCCTGGAGTGCACATGCACTCAGCAAGTAGCTGCACATGTAAGAAATCATTCACTCCAACCTGAACATCATAATACGACATTCAGCATTTTTCATTAAATAGTTGAGTATGCATATGCTTAGAACTAAATGTGTAATTCAGCCTGCAGGATACGTGCTGCTCAGCCTAAATGACAAGAATATCAGATTTAAAAATATAAAAAAGAAAAAGATCTTAAGGAATAATCATCTCCTATTGGAAGTTTTTCTGTAACTATTTGTTTACAATTTAGCCTTTCCATGAACAGAGAAACAACTAGGTAGACTAACACAAGTACTCTTCCCTAAGAAGTTATCATGTTATTGTCCCACAGTACAATTGAACATGATGGATCCAAAGTTGTATTTTTAGAATGATGTGCATGAATACGTATCTTCAAATTGACATTTGAATTTTTCATTGCCAAATTTGAATATGCAAATATGAGACCTGTACAATTACTTAACCAAAACATTAGTAAAATTGTATATTAAATTGTAAGCTCCTTGAGAGCAGGAATTATGTTGTTTAGCCATGGATCCTCCTTATCACCTACAACAGCCCAGGAGAATCTCAATACATATTGAATTAATTAATATCAATAAACTTATCTAAGCTTTTAAGTGTAACAAGTGTTAAGTTGCCTTTGATCTTTTTTTGGCGTCCTATAAAAGAAAATGAGATGTAATGATATACGTAGTATTAAATTGGGCCCCAACACCATGAGTCTTTCCAGGTCCCAGGATAGCCTGCACTATCACCGGCGATTCGCCCTGGGCATGCTGGGCTTTGGTGTGGCCTAGCCCCAGAACTTGAGCCACAATAAACAATGTTCTTCTGTGACGGCTTAGAATACACTGAGCAGGGTGGTATATGAGAGGGTGCTGTCTCCTGCCCCAGAGCAGACCTGTGGTTGCTGAAGAAAGCGATTCCCCTAGGAGTTTGGTCTGGAGGTTCCTAATGAGCATTGTGCAGTCTGCCCCGTTTGGGATTGGTTGCACCTGCTCTGCGACATGGCACAGAAGCCCTGGCCTATCGTGTGGTGATGCTGAGGGCTGCAAACCTATGAGCTGGTTCCCATGCTGCCTGGCAAGGTGGGTCACCAAATGCTTGTCTACAGAAATGACCACAACCAGAGCAAGAGGGAGATCTGAATACGTGCCCAGTCTCTTCCCTCACAGGAACTGGTATGAGGGCAGCCCTGGGGGAGGGCCCAGGGCCCTGGCCTCTTTTGGTTTGGGTGGAGTTGGTGTCAAAGTGGCCGTCCCTGGAGTTTGGGGAGCACTGTGGATGCACAGTTACTGGGCTGTAGCTTACTCTTGCCGCAGAGGGAGCTGGGACATGCAGGCAGACTGGGCTCAGCACTTCCTCTGCTGAAGTGCATCCTCCCCTTTGGGAAGCTGCCCTGTGACTGTTTAAATCCAGCCATCCTTCCTGGTTCTGACACGACTGGGCTCCCAACAAGTTTCAGCAAAAAGCCACAGGAAGTCCAGAAAGAAAGAAAATAAAAACCTTAATTCATTTGTGACTAATGTAATTTCTAAGCAACAAATACTCTCCTTCCTTTTTGTAAATTATTATTATTTGAAAGGCAGAGTCAAGGGAGAGAAGAAGATCTTCCACCTGCTGGGTCACTCCCCAAATACCCGCAACAGACAGGGCTGGGCCAGGCTGAGTCTGGGAGCCAGGATAATATGAGTTTCTCACGTGGGTGGCAGGGACCCAAGTACCTGAGCCATCACCGGCTATCTCCCATGGTGGGCACCAAAAGAAAGCTGGAATTGAAAGCTGAACCGAGATTCAAACCAGACACTCCAATGTGGGATGCAGATGTCCCAAGCAGCACTTTAACCGCTCCAAATGCCTGCCCCTTGAGCTGCTCCCCGAGAGGGACTTTGACACAGCCAAGGAGGCAGGTTAACTGAATCAGCTGGCCGGAGCACTGCTTCACGTGCTATGACAGAGCTGCGTTCAGCATCTCCACGCCGCTCTGCTAGGATGGCCACTCACCTCGCCTTGCTCTTGCTTTCCCAAAGTGGCAGGGATCTTACTATTGTTGATGTCTGCTTTCTCCACTAGAAAGGACAAAGGTGATCAAAATATTACCTCAAATAAAGCAGTTTTAGATGAAAAAAAGAAAGCACCAATAACTTCTCCTTTATGCCTACCCTTGAACCTGGCAGAAGGCAATACAATCACCCCAATGTCTTCCCATTAGAAGCCAAAGCTCCATTCCGCCAGCAGTGCAGGGTTTACTGTCAGATGTCACAAGAGAGGATAGTTATACTCCGTCACCTCACTTTCCATCAAGATAAACTGATACCAGAGCTACAGTGCTCAACCGTGGAAAACCCCAGAGTGAATAGCACAGGTAGTGGATCAACAGAGATCAGAAGCAGGCCGAGGGATGGGCAATTAAGCAATTACTGTAGCAATTAAGATTGCTGCATCTCATATGGGAGTACTGGGTTCAAGTGCTGGCTCTCCAGCTCCTAACTCCAACTTCCTACTAATGCAGATAGCAGGAGGCAACAGGCGATGGCTCGCGCACTCAGGTCCCTGCCACTCACAGGGGAGACCTGGATGGAGTTCCTGCTCTCTGGCTCTGGCTGGGCACATTAGTTAGAGAAGGAAGGAGTGAGCCACAGGATGAGAACTCTCTCTCGCGCGCGTGCGCGCGCTCTCTCTCTCTTCTTTCTCTCTCTCTGCCTCCCTCTCTCTATCCCTCCCTTTTTGCCTGTCAAATTCAAAAAATTTAGAGAGATAGGACTAGGATGGTTCAGTAAAAGTTAAGTACTCTTCCATTTAATTTCCTCCGGGATTTATGAAAGCAAAGCCACCATAAAGTTTTATTTCCCTGGACATTTTCTGAAACACTCAGAAAGCAGGGCCATGGGAGTCCCCTCTAGCGAACAGCTTGAACTCTCTTCCTGTCTTTGTTCTCCACCAGGACCTCTCCTGTCACAATGGCCCACGGTAGAAACTGATCGCCCAAATCTGAGTCAACACAGTTTCCCAAGGAAATTTATGTATGCATTAACTAAAGAAAACCCAATACTTTTCTTTTAAGGATGTGTCTTAAAAGCCTCTGAATGATTTCTAAGAGACAGAGACAATAGAAGAAAAACCCAGAAGCAAGGAGACAAATAGATAGGATCGACTCAGAAGAGCTAAAATGAGACCGAGCGCTTTGATTGATAAGGTGATTTAAAAATTAAAAGAGGGGAGTCTATCTGAGCTGACTGCCAGTTACTCAAGATTGATGGATGGCATGAGTTTTCTTCTCTTTGTGGCACTTCAGATAAAGATGCGTTTTCTTTCGGAGAGAATTCTAAGACAATTGCTC
This sequence comes from Oryctolagus cuniculus, assembly GCF_051225735.1. Lineage (NCBI taxonomy): Eukaryota > Metazoa > Chordata > Mammalia > Lagomorpha > Leporidae > Oryctolagus > Oryctolagus cuniculus. The sequence continues at coordinate 39,937,040 of NC_142869.1, read as the reverse complement.
AACTAGAAAGAGTGTGTGAGTGTGTGTGTGTGTGTATGCACGCGCTACAGTATTTCAGAGGAGGGCTCTACACCTAGATTGTAAGGCTGTTCAGCTTTGCAAACTGTCTTTCCTCTCCATAGCTTGTGCATAAATAACATACTTGAAAAAACTCCCTCTGGATGAGCCTTCATTTTCAATTGTGTCCATGCACCATGTGGTAGCCAGCATGATTAAGGAAAAAGTGATTGTGTGAACCTCCAGATCCATCTGTCATGTCATGGGCATTGAAGAGCCTCGCTGAAAAATCAGCCTCCTCCTTCCCCCAACTTGTGTTTTCCCATCCTCGAGACAATACAGGAAGCTCTTAGCTGGAGAGACGGGAACAAAGGGGCAAGGAATTCAATAAAAAAGAGATCCTAGGCGAAATGAAATATTGTTTCTATGTCTGTATTGCTCTTTTCCTCCAGCCTGCCAGAGCATTAACCACTTGTCTGCTGCACCACTAGGCAGGATCACTTCCAGGGTTTCCCTTCAGAAGGCCGAGTTCCTTGTAGCAGCTGGCACGCCCGGTGTGACAGCCTGGAACATAAAAGGCTAAGCTGGCTAAATAGCACTTGTAATGCCTACCTCTTTAGAATGTTCCCCGTACACCTGCTTACTTAACTTCACATACAGATTCAAAGACTTTTTATGGTCTCTGTGCACATTTTCCGCACTTTCTAAAATTGTATACAAAGTATCATTTACCTACGAGTGTGCTCATTTTTCTAGATAGAGGATCCATAGTTGATCATTGGGTTTTGTTCAAGGATTTACAGTCCGCAAAGTTAAAAACCACTATAATAAGGCATTTACTGTCCAACTATATTTTTGTTTTTATTTTTAGTTTTAAAAAGTTCATTTCCATCATAGAAGATTAATGTTGGGAGACAAATATCTATAAAATACTTACTTCTGCCAAGTACAATCCAAAGAACACAAATAAACTAGGAAACAAATGTTAAGCTAGAAGGCAATAGATATAAGGCAACAGATATCAGATTATAAGGAATATATATCAGATAACAGATGTACAAGGAATTTTTATGCTCATTGCATACTTGCAATTCAGATTCAGGTAAAATACATAAAAAGCACAGTGTGTGGATTTTACTATCTTTAAAAACTATCTCTTTGGGAAGTTTCTTTTTAAGTTTTTATGTCAGTTGTTAGAGAAAAAGATGTGAGTATTTGGACTAATGAACTAATTTAACATTTCTTCAGTTGGTATTAAATTTAAATAAAGTTAATTAAATAGAAAAAATGTAGGGTAGCAAACTTGTTCCAGGTCAGAGTCTTATGATGGGAAGAATTGTTAACACAACTTGCTGTTGGCAGACTGACTTGCAATCACTGAAATTTTTGCATTCTTCTTAACCTGAATATTTTCTAAAAATTAAAAGGTGTACTTGAGAATAATGCACATTGCCTCTACACTGTGAAAGCTGTTTGAGGCAAGAAAGATACCATAAGCATAGTTTGAAAGGGTAAAAAGGGTCTCTCTGGAGACAGCTGGAGCTGTGGTGTAGCAGATAAAGCCACCGCCTGCAGTGCCAGCATGGGTGCTGGTTTGAGTCCCAGCTGCTCCACTTCCAATCCAGCTCTCTGTGATGGCCTGGGAAAACAGTAGAAGATGGCCCAAGTCCTTGGGCCCCTGCACCCACATGAGAGACCCAGAAGAAGCTCCTGGCTCCTGGCTTTGGATCAGCAGAGCTCTGGCTGTTGCAGCCAATTGGTGAGTGAACCAGCAGATGGAAAACCTCTCTCTCTCTCTCTCCCTCTCTCTCTGCCTCTGCCTCTCTGTAACTCTGCCTTTCAAATAAATAAATAAATATTTGGAAAAAAAAGGTCGGTTTCTCATCAAGAATTGAACCCTAACGTTGATTTGCCGTTTATCAGATAAGTAATCTTACAAACACAAAAAACATCCCTTCATGGTCATAACACCCAACAAACTAGAAATAGGCCAGAGCACGGCAAGTCTCTTGAAAAAACAGAACAAACTTCATACTTTGTGTGAAACACAGAAGCTTGAGGTTGGGGTCAGGAGTGGCGCTAGGACTCAGACTGTGGTACTCCAGTGTGGGATGTGAGCATCCCAAGGGCAACGTCATTCTGCACCAAATACTCACCTTCATAGATCTGACAGTAGCAATTAACAAACCACAATTGAAATTAAGAAAACAATTCCAGAGGCCAGCACTGTGGCATAGTAGGCTAAGCCTCCACCTGTGGTGCCGGCATCCCATATCGGCCTCGGTTGGAATCCTGGTTGCTCATCTTCTGATCCGGCTCTCTGCTAATGGCCCAAGAAAGCAGTGGAAAATGTGGCCTAAGTGTTTGGGCCCTTGTACCCACGTGGGAGAACTGGAAGAAGCTCCTGGCTCCTGACTTCAGATCGGCCCAGCTCCAGCTGTTGCGGCCATTTGGGGAGTGAACCAGAGTATGGAAGATCTTTCTCTGCCTCTCCCTCTCCCTGTGTATAACTCGACCTCTCAAAGAAATACATAAAAAAAAAAAAAAGAAAGGAAGGAAGGAAGGGAGGAAGGAAGGAAGGAAGGGGAAAGAAAGAAAATAAAATTAAACGATTACATTTATAATAGCATCAAATAAAATAAAATATTTAGGAATAAATTTAGCAAAACTATAAAACAAGACCTAAACATATAAATACAGGCAATTTCATGGATAAGAAGACATGTTCTTGAAATGGCAATAATCTCTAAACTAATCTTCAGATTCAACACAATCTCTATCAAAATCCTAGTTGATCTGTTTTGGGTGGTTTTTTTTTTTTTTTTTTTTTGAGAATCTGACAAGTTCTAAACTTAAAATTAATATAGAGATAAGGCCCAAAATAATAAAACCTGCATCAAAAAAGAACAAATTTGGAAGACTTACACTTCTCTGCTTAAAAATTTGCTGAGATCTACTTTAATCTAAATAGCATGACACTGGCATAAAGATAAGTCAACAGGTCAACAGAATAGAATTGAGAGTTCTGAATCAAACCCCTACAATTACAGTCACTTGATTTTCATCAAGTGTGCCAAGGTAAAGGGATGTTTGCACAAACAGATAGCCACATGCAAAAGAATGAAGCTGAATCCAATCACTCTTTATATAAAAATTGACTAAAAATGGATCATAGCCCTAAATGTAAGAGCTAAAACTGTAACTCTTAAAAGAAAGACAAAAGAAATCCTGGTTTCTTGAATATGACAGCAAAAAATCCAAGCAACAAAAGCAGAAGTATTTGATCTGAACTTCATCAAAATCAAAGTACTCAATGGAGCCAGCACCCTGGCACCAGTTCTAGTCCTGGCTGCTCCTCTTCCAATCCAGCTCTCTGCTATGATAAGGGAAAGCAGTGGAAGATGGCTCAAGTCCTTGGGCCCCTGCATCTGTGTGGGAGACCTGGAGGAAGCTCCTGGCTCCTGGCTTTGGATAAGCTCAGCTCTGGCCATTGGGGTCATCTGGGGAGTGAACCAACGGAAGGAGGACCTTTCTCTGTCTCTTCCTCTCACTGTCTGTAACTCTACTTCTCAAATAAAAAATAAAATCTTTAATGAAAATTAAAGTACTCAAGAGAATTGAAAACATATACACATACACACAAATGCACATTATTTATAGGGTAACATTATTTATAATAGTTGTGATCATTCTTGGCAACATTTTTCATAATAGCAAAAAATGAAATCAATCAAAAATTCCATCAAATGATAACAGAATAAGCAAAATGTGGTATATCCATACACTGAGTTATTATTTGACTATAAAAAGAATGAAGTACTGATCATGCTGCAACTTCAATGAACCTTGAGAACAGTATGTAAGTGAAAGAAACTGTCACAAAAGATAAAATATATTGTATGGTTCCATTTATTTGAAGCGTCCAGAATAGGCATATACATGGAAATAAAAAGAGATATTAATGGTTCCCAGAGACCAGGGAGATGGCAGAATATAGTATGGTTCCTAGTAAGTACAGGGTTTCTTTGCAGGATGATGAAGTTGTTCTGAAATTACAAACAGTAATGGTTGTAAATCTGTTAATATACTAAACTTTATATCTATATATGTCAAAAATATGGAGAGATTCATTGTTAAGTCATTTATTTGATATTTTCATTTTTAGATAGGCACTTACTGCTATAAATTTCCCTCTGGACATTGCTTTTGCTGTATCCCTCAAATTTTGATACATTGTTTCCATTTTCATTACTTTCAAGAAATTTTTTATATCACTTTTGATTTCTTCATTTGGAAGCACATTGTTCAGTCTCCATGTACTTACATAATTTCTAGAGTTTGTTTTCTTGATTTCTAGCTTTATTCAATTGTGGTCAGAAAAGATATATGATATGATTTCAATTTAAAAAAAAATTAATTGGGACTTGTTTAATGGCCCAGCATATGGTCTATTCTAGAGAATGTTCCATGTGCTGATGAAAAGAATGTGCATTCTGCAGCTGTGGAATGGAATCTTCTATAAATGTCTATTAGCTCTGTTTGGTCTGTTTGTTAATTTTTGGGGGAGTTTGGTTGATTTGTTCTTGATGAAAGTGGGATGTTAAAGTCACCCAGTATTATTGTATTAGAGCTTATATTTTCCTTAATATTTATTATCAGTTATTTTATAAAGCCAGTTGCTCTGAAATTGTGTGTGTATACATTTATAGCAGTCATATCTTCTTTTTGAATTAAGCCCTTGAACATTATATAGCAACTGACTTTTTTTTTTGTTTGCAGTTTTTGTCAAGTCTGTTTAGTCTGAAATAACTTGCTTCTGCTTACTTTTGACTTCCATTTGCATATAAAATCTATTTCCTTCCTTTCACTTTTAGTCTTTGTGTGTTTTTACTGGTGAAGTATGTCTCTTATAAGCAACATATAGCTGGGTCTTGTTTTTTGATCCATCCAGTCAGTCTGTATCTTTTAAATGAGGAATTTAGTCCATTTACGTTCAGAGCTATAATTGGTTTAGTCATTACTTTGTCCAAATGATTTTCCCTTTAAAATTCCCATTATTTGCTTTGAATATCATTTGTTGCTTTGCTAGTTGGTTTCATGCTTTCAGGTTGCTTTACCATGTTGACTGTCTTTCTCTGCTTCTGTATCTAGTGTATCCTTAAGTATCATTTGTAGAGCTGGTCATGGGATGATGAATTATTTCAATTTTTGCTTGTCTTGGAAGGTCTTTATTTCACCTTCATTTGTGAAACAGAGTTTTGCTTGTAAAGTATCCTGGAATGATAGTTTTTTCTTCCAGAACTTGAACTATACCTACAGGCCCTTCTTTCTTGCCCTGTAAAATTTGTTGAAAAAAAGTCTGCTATTTGTGGGAGTTCCTTTAAAAGTGCCCTGGAACTTTTTGCTTGCAAATCTTAGAATGCCCTCTTTTTATCTTTGACTATAAAGTGTCACGCTGAGATTCTTTTCTCCTCACATCTATCTGGGGTTCTTTTGTTTGTTTTTTTGCTGTTTTGTTTTGTTTTGTTTTTACAGGCAGAGTGGACAGTGAGAGAGAGAGACAGAGAGAAAAGTCTTCCTTTGCCGTTGGCTCACCCTCCAATGGCTGCCACGGACAGTGCGCTGCAGCCGGCGCACCGCGCTGATCCAAAGGCAGGAGCCAGGTGCTTCTCCTGGTCTCCCATGGGGTGCAGGGCCCAAGGACTTGGGCCATCCTCTACTGTACTCCTGGGCCATAGCAGAGAGCTGGCCTGGAAGAGGGGCAACCAGGACAGAATCCGGTGCCCCGACCGGGACTAGAACCTGGTGTGCCAGCGCCGCTAGGCAGAGGATCTTCCTGAGTGTGAATATTCACATATTCTCCAGGTTGGGGATATTTTCAGCTATTATTTCAATAAGTAGGTTTTCTAAGTCATCTTTTCATTCCTTCAGGAATTCCCAAAACTCAAACATTGATTCATTTCAAAATATCCTGCTGTTATCCCTAAGATTCCAAATATTGTTTCAACTTTTCTAAATATCACTGTTTTTTTTTTTGGTCTAATGGAGATATTAGACCTGTTTTTAAGAGCAAATATTATTTCTTCTGCTTGATTTGTCTGTTGTTAGAGCTTTGTACAATATTTTTATTTTGTCCTATTGACTTTTCTATTTCTAATGTTTCTAATGTTTGGTTCTTTTTAATATCTCATATCTAAAATGAATTTCTCATTCATGTTATGTACTGATTTTCTAATTTCATGTAACTTTTTTTCTAATTTCATGTAACTCTTTGAGTAGCCTTACAGCTATTCTTTTGAGTTTTTTTTTCAGACACTTCATTGATTTTCCTTTTCTCCATGATATTGTGTTCCTTTTTAGGTGTTGTATCACCTTGCTTATTCATAGTTCTTCTATTTCAATGTCAGTTTTTTGCATGTTGAGAAGATGAGTTGTTCTATCACTTGTAGAAGATGGTTTTTATGACTGAAATCTTTTTCATGGATATATGCTTTTGGGTATTGGTCTGAGAGACTACTTTGGCTTTAGTTCCAGTTGGACTTTGGAGTACAGTCTCCCCATATCTTTAGTGCAGCAGTGGGAATCTGCAGTGCTCCTGTGGCTCAGTGTGGTCACTGAGACCCCATTACACAGCTCCCCAGCCATGCCCCAAGGGATTCAGGTGATGGGACCCTGCCAGTGCTGTGGGTGAGTCTGGCACACAGACTTAAAGCTAGTACCCAAATCGGGAGCTGGAGCTGTGATATTAGTGTTGGCTCCAGGAGCAGGATGGTCTGATGGACTCCTAGTCACTGCCCAACTCCAAAGCTCCAACAGTGGCAATGATGCTGGGTAGAGAAGATGGGTCCCTCCCATGCTGTCTGAGAGAGTGATTGGATCTGGAAGAGTCATTTTTGGCTCTGGGACCTCAGAATAATCTTTGGCTGCTCTCCATAGACTGCTTGCTAGGCTAGGTGGGGTGCAGAAACCTCAAGCCTAAGCCACAAATTAGCAGTTGTGCCTGAACCTGGCTGCCTCCAATGGAGGAGCCAAGGAGCCAATTCTCAGTAGCTATATTATAACCCAACTGAAGGTATGAAAGTTTTAAAAATATTTAAAGATGAGTGTGAAACTTGGTGTGTTAAAGAGAAATCTATTAATTAGCTATCTGTGATAGATTATTCAAATTCTTCATTCCTTCAGGTAAGAATATAAGGTTAAACTGCATACAAATCATCATTTTCAGTTAAATTAAATGTGGCCAAATATCAGTGATTTCATGCAGTTTAACCTAATACAGTCATACTTTTTGTTGTGTACGTTTGCAGTGTTCTCCCACTGGGGATGTAGTATTCTAGTTCACCCCAGTGATGTTGAGCTTACTGGTGCAACCTGTTTTGCTATATGGAATGTTATAAAATGTGAGCAGGAACTTTAAGTGTGCTTGTGTGGTTTGGCTCGTGCACTACTACTCACCATGAGAAGAATATTCCTTGCATAGTCACTAGTCCGGGGATGATGAGATACCTATGGAGCACGCCTGACATCAACCCACAGCCAGGAGCAGCCCAACAGACTTACAACCAAAAACACAGTCTCCCAACCTACAAAGCCATAACTTGAACCTGCCTTCAGACTTCTGAATATGAAAATAATATGAAATAGTAATAATATGAATAAAAATATGAAAATAATGGTTAACAACTAAATCAGTTGAGGTTATGAATTTGCTTGTTAGTATTTAGTTGGCTACAGCTAACTAATACACCCTTTGCACTGTGAAGGAGGAAGAGCAACTGAAACAAATGGAGACAGTGTCTGTCCAACCAATGTTCAAAAGGAACAGAATCTTGTTAAATAGACTCCAATAGATGAATTTCCTGGACTCTGAAAAGAGGAGAGTCAGTTGGATAGAGTACAGTGGTGGCAGTAGAAGCTCCAAGCACTGGACGGCAGCTTGAAGACTGCCTTTGGATATTTGATCATTGCATTAAAAGGAAAAATTGACAAATTCCAACTTTTAACACTTCCCAATTTTGACCAAGATATGTGTGAAAGCCTGAGCTTTAATATGAATTCTCATAGAAGGAAAAATCAAAGAAAGAAAGTTTGATTACAAGCAAGGGCATTCATTACATTAGTTTTGATTGTAACAGGCCAAGGAACAAACACTTGGATTCTATATTGCTTTCATTTACTCTGAATTCTGATAATTATTTTTCACTTGTATAAATCTTGGATTGAGAACAGAGTTTCAGAAATGAAACCACAATTAATTGAAGTTGCTGGGCAATGTACAATCAAGGGCTCATGCATGTATTTATGTCAACAATTCCAAAGAAAATTGCTATTTTTACCAACTGTCATCCACTTGTCCTCTTTCACATCCTGGGTTAAACTATGACAATAATGTCCTCCAGTCTCCCTAATCATAACAGTGTCTGCTGTTTATTAAGTTCTTACCATTTACCAATGACTTTGCTGGGCACTTTTCAGATGTATCTAATTCTCACAGTGACATTGAGTGGCAAGTATTATTGTCCCATTCCTAGAGATGGGGAAACTGTGATCCAGAAAGACTGAGTAACTTTGCTTATAATACCTTACAGCCAGGAAGAAGGGGAGCTAGAGTTTGATCCCAGTTCTAACCATAATACCATTTAATAATGAGCACACATTAATTTAAGCTAGAGGTTAGCTAATGAAATAAAGATGTTCTTACACAGGCAGGTCATTTGGTGCAGCAGTTAATACGTGGCATGGGACATCCATATTCCGTATCAGAGTGCCTGAGAGTGACTTCTGGCTCCACTCCCAATGTTAGCTTTCTACCAGTGTGCACCATGAGAGGCAGAGGGTGGTGGTTCAGGTAACTGGGTTCCTGATACCAGTGTGGGAGACCCAGACTGAGTATCCAGCTCCCAGCTTTGGCCTGGCCAATCCTCGGCTGTTTCAGACATTTGGGGAAAAAACCAGCAGATGAGAGATCTTTCTAATCACCCACTCACTTTCAAAAAAAATTAAATAAATATATTTTAAATGTTCTATCTAGATTTAGTTGCTGTCATAGAAAAAGATTTTATTATAAGGTAGTATCTATCTATCTATCTATCTATCTGCCTACCTATTATCTAAATCTACAACATAAACTCTTGAGAAAACTTACCAGAAAGTGCACGTTTGATCTAGATTTTACATGACTTATTTTATCTGTCAGGTCAGTTTACTTCTTGTGTTCATTGTTGACCTTGATTCAGGGATATTATGGACCTTATCCCATGCTAATTGTGGATCTTTGGTTCCGTGCAGAATGGAGTTGTTTTTGAAGAAGCACCGTTTAAATATGAATTTCAATCTTTGCCTAGATCTCTGAGAAATATAGCATGGGATATAAACAGAATCCCCAACGGATCTTAAAAGTCTTCCGTCTCATGGGAATGTCTTACTTTCAATCCCAGAAAAGTCTTAGTCTCTCCTCTCTTCTCTCATTCACCCTCCTGTCCCTCCCACTATTTCTATCCTCATTAGATTTGTCCCCCGTCACCTTCTAGACAACCCTTCTACCTGCATTTTCCGCACAGTTCCCCACCCATTTGCTGGCACTTGATTCTCCCAGCCCCATTGTGAATGTGTTGCCTCCTTGTTCATTCACCTACTCTGAGACTCTGGTCCACTCTAACACTCCTCTTCTCTCTTCTTCTTTCATTCCCCCTCACAAGTTTCAAAGGAACAAACTGGCCCAGAACTCTAGAAAAATAAGGGGTATCTAACCCCAGAATACTCCATGTCTGGCAAAGAATGTAGGAAAGGGGAAAAAAAAAAAAAAAACACACAGAGATCCTCTAACCGCTCTAACCGCTCCACTAATGCTATTTGCCAAGGTGTGTTAAGTTTCCTATTGCTGCTGTGACAAAGACCACAAGTTTACTGGTTCAATCAACTTAAATTTGTTACCTTGCAACTACTTGGATCAGAAATCCAGCATGGGTTTCCCTGGGCTAACAGCATGGTGTTCGCATGTTGCGTGCCTTTCTGGAGCCTCTGGTTGAGGGTAGTGAGTAGGCAGGGTATCCATTTCCTGGCTTATTGGTATTATAGATAGAATTCAGCTCCTTGTAGTAGTTGGACTAAGAACCCTGTTCTCTTGCTGTCTGTCAGCTGAGGGCCATTCCCAGATTCTAGAAGCCATTCACATTCTTCAGCTCAAAGGTCCCTTCTTCCATTTTCTTTTTTCTTTATGTATTTATTTATTTGAGAGATAAAGTTACAGTGAGAGTGAGAGAGAGAGAGAGGTCTTCCATCTGCTGGAAGTCTTCCATCTGTAATGGCCAGAGCTTAGCTGATCTGAAGCCAGGAGCCAGGAGCTTCTACCGGATCTCCCACGTGGGTACAGGGGTCCAAGCACTTGGGTCATCTTCTACTGCTTTCCCAGGCCATAGCAGGGAGCTGGATTGGAAGAAGAGCAGCCGGGACTCAAATCTGTGCCCACATGGGATGCCGGCACCGCATCGCTCCCATCCCTTCTTCCATTTTCACAGCCAGCCACTTGCAGGTTGAGTCCTTCTGATTGCTTTGCTCCTCCCTCCATTTTCCTGTCATTCCTCTAACACATCGGGAAACTTCTCTGCTGCTAAGGACGAATGTGATTAGAATGGGCCCACCAGATAATCTAGGTCACCTCTGGTCTCCAGGTCCGAGTCCTTAGTCTTATCTGAAGCATCTCTTTTGCCATGCAGAGTAACACAGGCAGTGAAGCTGCTATGCAAATGCCTGGGCGGACAGCTTGGATATCTTTGGGGGAGCATTTTTCTGCCTCCCATACATGGTAAATTTCATCGTCATCTTACAAATGCAAAAGCTGACGTCAGGAGGGCATTTTGTTGAAATGGACATGTCACAGGCTAAACAAAGGGTCAGGTTAAATGAAATTATAAAGCTCTCAATCTGGGGTATACTGTCGGCCCATATAGGAGCCCTTTAGAGAAATCGGTAATAACATTTGAAAACCATATAACTGTGCTTATTTGATCTGTCCACCAAATGTTTTATTAAGCTACACATATATAGAATATTTTCCATTAAGTAGTATATAAGAAAAGACACAAGTTAGAAAAATGTGTGTTCTCAGAAAAAAAAACATTAAAAATTAAGTATCTATGATTAAAAAACAAAATGTCTGGTTTGTATTTTCATGAGACCACCTTTCTGTAAGGTTTGGTGACTTTTTGCTGCAGGTTGTCACAATGGTTTTCTAAGAAAAATCACATTTTCCTGCAGCATCCTCTCTAAATGTCCTGAATTGGTTGCACTGAGATAATTTAAGAGTCCCCAGTCACCACCATGCCAGAATATCACCTTTTACTTTATCTCCTCTGCTGAGGATGGGACATTTAAAAATCGGTAGCTAAGCGCAAGGCTTATCAAAAGAGGTGGGGTAGGGAGAATTCTGGTTATTTTATTACTTTTCAGAGTATCTGCAGCTGATGCATTACACTGTCTAGGAAAATTAGAGATCCAGATTACATCAGATAATTGCAACATGCAGAAACCAAGCAGGATATGCACACAGAAGCTGCCAGAAGCAACCATGATTAAATTATCAATGATAAACAAGTCAGGAGGAAACACACAAAGCTAACTGGAGCACCTAAGCCGAACAAGGTATCACTGCACAATGGAAATCAGTAAGAAGGAATGCACGTGGGAATAGGAGGCGTGGCCTGGAAGTCAGACGAGAGGCTCTAAATGAAGTTGGACAGTCTAGGGTGTCTGCAAGGCTTTCCTCAAAATAAACAACGTCCCAAGGTGTGGCAGTAGATGTAAAGGAATGCTATAGTGCCTGCCTCCTTGTAGGGATTTGCAACGAAGAAGGTTTTGTGCTCTGTTCTGTTTTTACACATTTGCATCCCACCTGCCAGAAGCTTCCATGTAGCTTCCTCCTTGTCTTCAATAGTGAGCAAGAGAGGCATGATGGGCAGTTGATAAAAGTGCGGTGCTAAATTTACATAACCATTCAGCGACTGTCATGGACCATGATGCTTATGGAGTACAATTAAGAGAATCCCTAATTTGAATCAAAATCTGTTCTTTTAGTTTTGTGTCATATACAATATCACTACAAGCTCATCTACATAGCCTATTATAATGCACACTTTTATACTACTATAGCCTTCACCTAATCAGTCCTCTATGAGCTAATCAGCTCAAAAACTGTCACAAGTGGCATAATGCATGCAATTATCTTTAATTCAACTTCTAAACATGGAGGTGAAAGATCAGACTTAGCCAAATAGGCTTATCAGGAATTCATGAATTGATAATCATGATTAATGGGAAATCACAGTGCAAAACTTGTTTTAATTTACCTGTTCCTGTAACTGGTGTGACAGAGAAATGTGAACTTTCATTCAGAGCAAACAAAGAATGTCTAGACTATTCAGTGAATTTTAACCCTGGAGTAAGAAATGTGCATTTTATGATTTCAAGGAAAATCTTAAAGGATAGAAATCAGTGTGGCTAAGTAGCGATTATAACTTTGAAAAAGACCCTAACCTTGACTCACTGAAAGAGAAAAGATTGCTCAAAAATGGCATATCTGGTTATCACTAATAAGTGAAGAAGGGATTTGTGTTGAATGGAATAAACTGAACTGCTTGTCTCTGGAGATCCCCAGTTAGCTAAGAGAGTGCTATTTTGGGAAACCGATCTCTGAGGAGTGGGCATTTGACCTACAGTTAAGAAGGATTGGAGTGCCTGGGTTCAGTTCCCAGCTCCTGCTCCTCAACCCAACTGCCCACCGATTCAGATCTTGGAAGGCAGTAGTGACGGCTCAAGGATTTGGGTTCCTGCCACCCACATGGGAGAACAGTATAGGATTAGGTCCCCAGCTCCTGGTTCTGTCCCTGCTTCTGTTGTGGGCAAATGGGAAGTGAACCAACAAATGGAATCCTCCCCGCACCCCTCCCTCAAGTAAATAAACAGTACAAAAAAAAAAGAAAAGAAAAGAAAAAGAAAAGTGGTCTCTGAAAAGCACTAGAGTTATTGCATTAGGGTTGATGTTAGCTTAAATATTGACTACTTATAATATTCTCAGGGCCGGTGCTGTGGCTTACCTGGTAAATAAACCTCCTGCAGTGCCTGCGTCCTATATGGGCACCAATTTGAGTCTCGGCTGCTCCACTTCCGATCCAGCTTTCTGCTATGGCCTGGGAAAGCAGTGGAGGATGGCCTAAGTCCTTGTGCCCTTGCACCCATGTGGGAGACCCAGAAGAAGCTCCTGGCTCCTGGCTTCGGATCAGCACAGCTCTGGCCATTACAGCTATCTGGGGAGTGAACCAGCAGATGGAAGACCTCTCTCTGTCTCTCTCTCTGCCTCTGCCTCTCTGCAATTCTGCCTTTGAGATAAATAAATAAATCTTAAAAATATATATATACTCAGAATACTGACCTACCAGTCAATCATTTATCAAAACAATATTTATGGCCCGCACCACAGCTCAATAGGCTAATCCTCCGCCTGCGGCGCTGGCACACCAGGTTCTAGTCCTGGTCAGGGCACCAGATTCTGTCCCAGTTGCCCCTCTTCCAGGCCAGCTCTCTGCTGTGGTCAGGGAGTGCAGTGGAGAATGGCCCAAGTCCTTGGGCCCTGCACCCCATGGGAGACCAGGAGAAGCACCTGGCTCCTGGCTTTGGATCAGCACGATGCGCCGGCCGCAGCACGCCGGCCGTGGCAGCCATTGGAGGGTGAACCAACGGCAAAAAGGAAGACCTTTCTCTGTGTCTCTCTCTCACTATCCACTCTACCAGTCAAAAAAAGACACAATATTTATGGAGCAAATGTTTTATGGCAGAACCTTATGCTAAGTATTAAAGATAAACTTGATTAGGAGAAGAAGTCTCATCCTTGAAAAACTCACAGTCCAATGGGACATGCATTCAAGTACACAGAACGAAACGATGCAAATGGTGAGATTTTTGAGATGTTAACCAGGGAAAAGTGAAATACAAATTAGCACAGTCTCTGAAAGACTTACATTCCTCTTCCTGACCATGTGTGGGGGGGAGTAAACAGCTTCTAGGTCCTGAGTGTGAATTGGTAATCTCTGCCTATAGCGAGGCAATTTACACACAGGACTGAGAAGGGCCAATGGCTCCGACGATGGCATGGCTGTGGGGCACTATGGAAGCTGGAAATCTAAGTGCCGTGGCTAAGGTCTCTGCCACCGAGCCCGGGGAGGAGAGCTCCTGGAAGCTCATCTCTGAGTCCACCCCCTCGCTTCTCATCAGGGCAGCAGTGCACAGCGACACCAGAGCATCCGCACCAGGAAGCGGCACAAGGCTGATACGGCGCCCAGTGTCCCGGAACCACTCAAGCACAGAATTCCCGTGTCTTCCCACGCATGTTTGGTAACACCGCAGACATGTCTTAGATTGAATGTGTCACCCGTGACTGTCGTTGGAGAGCAAATCTGTAACACCTGTGGCAAACCGGTTGCCCACAGGTACTGCAAGCAGCACCAAAAGAATCCAGAGAGAAAGTGGGCCTGGCTTGGCGAGGTACCCTGCAAACCACCTGCCTTTTTAAAGAGAAAAGCCTACCCAGCTCCACCTGGTGAGGACCACGTGGGAACGCTGGTGAGGTGGAGCGATGTGTTGGAATTTTCTAATTTATTTTCAAGAGAAGCTGCATTTTTGTGTAAAACTCCCTGAATTTTAAATGTTGGCAACTAATTCAGAGTTGATGATGTAGGCCATACAAAATTCATCTGCTATTTTTGATCCACAAACTGGTCATTTGCAACCTCGGAGCCATAAGAAGGAAAGGAGGAAGGGAGGAAGGGAGGAATGGGGGGAGGGAAGAGAAATTGGGTCATCAGGTGGGGATGGGGCATGATGAGACTCCCGGTTCTCAGAGCACACGGGGGAGATGGAGCACTAGAATTTGTGAGTTTGTTTACTCACTTCTCACGCAACACTACCTGCTGAATGCCTCCTACCTGTCAGGCAGTGTTCTCTCTCAGATGTGCGGGAGGAGGAAAGGTCCCTGTACTCAAAACCCAACTAGTGGTTGGATACCCAACAGATTAAAAAATATTCTCCAGAAAAGAAATCAGAGGGTAAAGGAGGATGTTTGAGGATGCAAAAGGAACAGTACATGGGAAGGCCCAGAAGTGAGCATTGCAAGGTGTCTGCACAGCCCAAGGAGGTCTGGACAAACAGAGTTCAAGCGGAAGCAGCAGCAAGAGGAGGCCAGAGCCTGGGAGCCCCAAGCAGGGACCCTGCACAGCAGTTCGCGCTCATCCTAAAAGTGATAGGAAATTCATCAAGGATTTTAAGCAAGAGCCGCCTGATCAGGTTTGATTATTTCGAGATTCAAGGAAGGGTATGGGACACAGAATGGAAGACCAAATGTGAGCATGTGGCTGTGATTTAGGTGAGAAATAAAGGCCAAGCAGAGCCAAAAGAACTGAACTGAGACGAGTGACTGGGCTCAAGAGACATTTAGGAAACGGAAGGAGGCTACACGGTAATTGATGGGAAGCAGAGAAGGAAGGAGATGGGGGATTTACAGGAACCTTCCTAGGGGTTCTGGTTTGGGGGAACTGGGTGAATGATGGTGTCATTCCCCAAGAATGTAAACTGGTACAGGAAACAAAAGCTGATTTGGGGGGAAAGTTGATTTGCTTTGTTCTGACATGTTAAAGTCATGTTGCCAGAGAGACATCCAAGTAGAGGTGTCTAACATGGAGTTAGTATATGGGCTGTGAACTGAAGGGGAGGAGTCAACTAGAGTTAGCATTTGGCCAGAGGACGTTATCCAGAGAGCTGAGAGGGAAAAGATCAGAAGAGAGGATCCCAAAGGACCGCTCGTACTTAAGGAATGAGTAACCAGACCGAGGCTGAAAAGATACTTGAGAAGAAGCAGTCAGAGAGACAAAGGAAAAATCAAAGACTGTGGTTAGAAAAATGGAGGCAAAGCAACCATGGAAAATGCCCTTGAGATTTCACACCAGGTAGGAAATTGGGAATTTGGGCAAGAGAGGGTTCAGTAGCCTGGAAGGGAAATGATAGGAGTCATATTCTCAAGTCTTGGTGAAGAAGAAATGCAAACAACAAGTGTAGACAAGTCTTTAAAAAGTCTGGTTGAGAATGGCAAGGGTGAGGCTGCCTGGGCTGTGGCTGACAGAGGAAGTGAAGTTGAGGAAAGGCATGTGTGCATGTGCGTGTGCACATGTGTGTGCATGTGTGATCATACATGCGCATGCATGTACATGTGTGTGCATGAGTGGGGAGAGTGTTGACCTCATCCAGATGTGGGTGGAAGAGGGTGCCAATAGGGAAGAACATGTTGAAAATAAATGGGGAAGAGGGAAGCAGAGAAGGGGTCCACAAAGCTTATGGCAGGAGACGGGACCTTTCTCCCAGCATGAAGATGCCTGGGATGCGGTTACAGATTGGGAGGCAGAGTGAAGGGCAGGCCATGCTTGCATCTCTTTGCCTGTGATCTGGGGAGGAAGATCATGCAGTGAGAGTGAGAGAAGGGGATGGGAAGCTGGAGGCTGCTAGAAACTGGACAGGGTTCGAGAGAGTTCTTGTAGTGGAGCATGCGGACGAGAAACGGAATTTCTGTGGTGTTTGGATGGTAAGTGTGGTGACACAGTTCTGCTGTGCCATGACAGTTTCCTTATCAGAGCCCGGTGGCCCAGAGGTCAGATGTGGACCCAGGGCGTCTGGCTCTGAAGGCCATGTCTGCTGCAGGTGTGTTCTGTCTCCTTCCTGTGCCTCTTGGCATCTTTCTGTCTGCCATCCACGGACAGACATGCTTTTCTACTCAAGGGGAAAAACGAATGAGCCATACTTGTCCCGTTATTTTATGTATGCTTGCAGGCAGAGCCAGGGACAGGGAGTCTTCCACCCTCTCTCTCTAAAATACCCAGGTCAGACACTGATTTGAGGTTTCACTCCAAAGAAATTGGGAAACACACAAGCATATGTGACAATGACAGCTGCATCCCATTCTTGGGATGGCCACTGCCACCCATACACATGAGTGGTGCTGACGGAAACAGCATCTGTCAGGGGCCAGCATTGTGCAAAGAGGGTTAAGTTACCACCTGTGACATCTGCATCCCATATGGGCACGGGTTTGAGACCTGGCTGCTGCACTTCCAAACCAGCTCCCTGCTAATGTACCTAGGAAGGCAACAGAAGATGGCCCAAGTGTTTGGGCCCCTGCTACCCATGTAGGGGACCCAGAAGAAACTCTAGACTCCTGGTTTTGTCCTGGCGCAGTACCTGCCATTGCCACCATTTGTGGAGTGAACCAGTAGACAGAAGATCTCTCTTTCTCTCTCTCCCTCTCTCTCTCTCTCTCAATCCCCCTCTGTAACTATGCCTTTCAAATAAAAAAGAAGGAAGGAAGGAAGGAGCCAGCATCTGTCAATCTGCTGAGGCTGCAGACAGTGAGCCAGATCACCATCCCTGCCCACCTTCCCCTGAACTCCTGATGTCCCAAAAGTCCTAGCCGGTGTTCACTCCTTTGCTTGCTTTAGGGGTGTTCTTAACTAACCAGTCACACACGCCTCTGTTTGCAAGCTTTTTTTCTGAACTCAGATTTTGGTGGGCACAAAAAGTTACAGATAATGAAGTCATAGCAGGAAAAGAAAAGAGAAGTGTAGAATGGACAAAATTCTTTTGCTTACCATTTTACCCACTGGCTGACGGCGATGGAGCGTTTAGATATATTTACAGAACAATCAGACGGAACTGTGCAGACCAACTAGACTGAATCTGGGCTGTGATTCACTCTGAAAGTAGAAAATTTTGTGACCATGAATGTATTTTCAGTGTCTTTCAGATAGTGGACTCTTCTTTTCAAATCACAGATATTGCACATTATTTAGTATTTTCCATAAAATGTGGTCTCTGAAATCTTTGAAAAGAATCCAGCTGTATAGAAATATTTCATCAGTGACAAAAACAAGGCAGAGTTTTTTTGGTTTTTGGCTGTTTTGGTTTTTTGCTTTGTTTAATCTCACAATGCGGACATCACATGCTGGCACCTCAGTGCTTTCAGTGGACTGCGTGCGCTAGTCATTTTCTTCCCATTCTTTAAACATCTTCCCTCCTCCTAGCCCTCGCCCAGGTGCTCAGACTTATTTCCGAAGTCCCAAAGTACAATGTGTGTTGAACATCTGGCTCATAAAAGTCCTTTCGAAGGCAGAGCAGAACGTCTCTCCCATCAGAGAGAGATAATGGAAGAGAGCGGAACCGGGGGATTCCTCCCCGATACTGCCTGGGGCTCGTCTTGTTCATTGCAAACCCAGAAAGGCATTGTCCTTCCTGGATACTTAACTGTCTGGAATTGTAATTAGGACGCATTCACAAGCCAAGCCTCCACCCAGAAAAATGGGGTGGGAGGGCCGATGGGGGGGGGTGGGATGGAGCAAGCATCCAGATGCCCTCAATGTGCCGTCCAGGGAGGCGGAACAAGTATTTCATGCAAACCGTACAGCTGGGTTTCTGCGAAGTTGTTTTTGATTCAGGAACCAGCTAAAAGATGAAAGTGCCTCATGGCAAAGAAATAAAGCTCAGGAAGCAAGAAGACAATTACTGAAGCCACCCACATAGAAGCATGATGGGAAAAAATCTGCCACTGATAAACTCTATGTTACTTACTGAACGTGAGGCTTAAAGAGAATACAAATGCCTGCCTTGCTGCCGCCTCCCATGGGAGGGCAATGAATTTGGCTTGGTGATCCATGTGTCAGGCAGCCTGCAAGCTCTCGGAGAGCAAGTGTCTTGTTTATCATGATCAGCTCTAGTTTCTTTTGCTTGGGATGAAGCTTTGCACCATTTGGACACAAAACAATGTGTTGAGTGTTTTCAAAGACCTAATAATTGGGGCCGGCACTGTGGCGTAGCTGGTAAAGCCATCGCCTGTAGTGTTAGCATCCTATATGGGCGCTGGTTCGAGACCCGACTGTTCCACTTCTAATCCAGCTCTCTGCTATGGCCTGGGAAGGCAGTGGAAGACGGCCCAAGTCCTTGGGTCCCTGCATCCACATGGGAGACCTGGAAGAGGCTCCAGGCTCCTGGCTCCTGGCTTCGGATTGGAGCAGCTCCAGCTGTTGTGACCATCTGGGGAGCGAACCAACAGATGGAAGACCTCTCTCTCTCTCTGCCTCTGCTTCTCTGTAGATCTGCCTTTCAAATAAATAAACCTTTAAAAAAAGACCTAAGGATCTAACCTACACCAACCTGTAAATTGCCTGTGAAATGGCTGCCAAAAATGCAGATATGAAATTTGTTACTACTAAAATTTGACCACCAAATAGAGAGCTTGCTAGGCGTGTTTTTCCCTCAGGATTGTCTGTTCTTTAATGGCTAAATCCAATTTATACAAGGACTCTTCTATTCCAACAGGAAAGAAACAAAAAGGTTGTTGCCCTTAGGCAAGGCCTTCAAGAAGAATGTACTGCCTCTGGAATTATTAAGTAAATCTCTACCCTGTTGCGTTCACATCTTCAACACCCAATTTCGCCGGCACCGCGGCTCAATAGGCTAATCCTCTGTCTAGGGGCGCCAGCACACTGGGTTCTAGTCCTGGTCAGGGCCAGGGCACCAGATTCTGTCCAGGTTGCCCCTCTTCCAGCCCAGCTCTCTGCTATGGCCAGGGAGTGCAGTGGAGGATGGCCCAAGTCCTTGGGCCCTGCACCCCATGGGAGACCAGGATGAGCACTTGGCTCCTGGCTTCAGATCAGCACGGTGCGCCAGCCGTGGCGGCCATTGGAGGGTGAACCAACGGCAAAGGAAGACCTTTCTCTGTGTCTCTCTCTCACTGTCCACTCTGCCTGAAAAAAAAAAAAAAAAACACACACACACACACAGCAACAACAAAAAAAACCACCCAATTTAGCCAGAAAAGAAAAAAAAAATTGTCTTGATGATTAAAAGGGCAAAAAACCAACTTGGGCACTCAGTGCCAAATAAACCTCCAAAATGTGCGACACACACACATATTGAACAGGCACGGAGCTTGAGAGAAATCCGATAGCATCCACCTCCAAAACAAGTTAGTCTCAGAGCAGGACAATTAGCAAGGGACCAATGCTCCCTTCTCTGTTCTTTAGTGCAATCAAGTTCAAAGGCATCTCTAAACTACAGCAACTCTTACTCACCCCCTTGCCATGGCCTTCAGCTCCGCCCTCAGAATTGCCAGAAAATGTCTCTTCCTCTGCTTCAGCGACATCACAAAGATGCCGCACAGTGCAGCTTCCTGGGTTCTTTCCTTCTCTTCTTTCCTTTCCAGCTGTTTCCCTCCACTTGAATGAAAACAAGGACTGAAACCACACAGGCGGCAAAGGAAATCTTTTTTACAGAAAGAGCATTCGTCCCTTTAGGACTGGCTTATTTCACTCAGCATAATGTTTTCCAGATTCCTCCATTTTGTTGCAAATGACCAGGTTTCACTGTTTTTGACTGCTGTATAGTATTCTATAGAGTACATGTTCCATAATTTCTTTATCCAGTCTACTGTTGATGGGCATTTGGGTTGGTTCCAGGTCTTAGCTGTTGTGAATTGAGCTGCAATAAACATTAAGGTGCAGATCGTTTTTTGTTTGTTTGTTTGTTTCCCAATTTAAATTCCTTTGGGTAAATTCCAAGGAGTGGGATGGCTGGGTTGAATGGTAGGGTTATATTCAGGTTTCTGAGGACTCTCCAAACTGACTTCCATAGTGGCTTTACCAGTTTGCATTCCCACCAACAGTGGGTTAGTGTCCCTTTTTCCCCACATCCTCGCCAGCATCTGTTGTTGGTAGATTTCTGAATGTAAGCCAATCTCACCAGGGTGAGGTGGAAGCTCATTGTGGTTTTGATTTGCATTTCCCTGATGGCTAGTGATCTTGAACATTTTTTCATGTGCCTGTTGGCCATTTTGATTTCCTCTTTTGAAAAATGTCTATTGAGGTCCTTGGCCCATCTCTTAAGTGGGTTGTTTGTTTTGTTGTTGTAGAGTTTCTTGATCTCTTTGTAGATTCTGGTTATTAATCCTTTTTCTGTAGCATAGTTTGCGAATATTTTTCCCATTCTGTCGGTTGCCTCTTTACTCTTCTGACTGTTTCTTTTGCAGTACAGAAACCTGATCAGTGACAACTAACCGAGCACCAAAAAGGAAACCTGTTAAAGTGAAATGAACACTATGAGAAACGGTGACTTGATCAGCCCTTGCCTTGACTGTTGATGAACAACTTAATACGTTATCCCTCCTGGTATTTTTTTGTTTGTTCTACTTAATACTATTGGTTGAATTCTGTAATTAATACACAGTTATTCTTAAGTGTTGAAACTTAACTGAAAAGTGATCACTGTTAAATATAAGAGTGGGAATAAGAGAGGGAAGAGATGTACAGTTTGGGACATGCTCAAGCTGACTTGCCCCAAACGGTAGAGTTAGAAACATACCAGGGGATTCCAATTCAATCCCATCAAGGTGGCGTGTACCAATGCCATCTCAGTAGTCCAAGTGATCAATTTCTGTTCACAATTGATCATAATGATAGCACTAAGAGTCAAAGAGATCACATACAAGACTAGTGTCTGCAAATACTAACTGATAGAATAAAAAAGGGAGAGAACGATCCAACATGGGAAGAAGGATACACAGCAGACCAATAGAATGGCAGATGTCCTAAACAGCACTCTGGCCTCAGAATCAGCCCTTAAGGCATGCGGATCTGGCTGAAAAGCCCATGAGAGTATTACAGGCATGGAAAGTCAAAACACTCTGGCAAAAAAACAAAACAAAACAAAACAAAAACTAAATGAAAGATCTCTGAGAGTGAGATCCCAGTGGAAAGAACAGGTCATCAAAGAAGGAGGTACCTTTCTCTGAAGGGAGGAGAGAACTTCCACTTTGACTACGACCTTGTCTAAATATGATCAGAGTCGGTGAACTCAAAAGGCTTCCATAACCTTGGCAACTCATGACAAGAGCCTAGGGTGATTACTGATGCCATAAACAAGAGTGTCAATTGTTAAATCAACAACAGGAGTCACTGTGCACTTACTCCTCATGTAGGATCTCTGTCCTTAATGTGCTGTACATTGTGATTTAATGCTATAACTAGTACTCAAACAGTATTTTTCACTTTGTGTTTCTGTGTGGGTGCAAACTGTTGAAATCTTTACTTAATATATGCTAAACTGATCTTCTGTATATAAAGAGAATTGAAAATGAATCTTGATGTGAATGGAAGGGAAGAGGGAGCGGGAAATGGGAGGGTTGCAGGTGGGAGGGAAGTTATAGGGGGGAAAGCCATTGTAATCCATAAGCTGTACTTTGAAAAAAAAAAAGAAAGAGCATTCGAGAGGAGTTTAATAAAAGGACCATCAACACCAGTAGCAAAGGCAAAAGAGTTAGCTAGGTACATGTTGTCCACACTGGAATCCATGGTTCTCACCACACCTAGGCCTGGTGTGGCCAGAAAGAGGGGGCAGTGGGATGTAAGTGGGCTGTGTGTGTGTGTGTGTGTGTGTGTCTCTGTGTGTGTGTGGCTCTGAGTGTGTGTGTGTCTGTGTGTCGTCTGTGTGTGGCTCTGAGTGTGTGTGTCTGTGTGTGTGTCTGTGTGTTGTCTGTGTGTGTGTGTCTGTGTGTTGTCTGTGTGTGTGTCTGTGTGTGTGGCTCTGAGTGTGTGTGTCTGTGTGTGTGTCTGTGTGTTGTCTGTGTGTGTTGTCTGTGTGTCTCTGTGTGTCTGTGTGTGTGTGTGGCTCTAGGTGTGTATGTGTGTGTCTGTGTGTTGTCTCTGTGTGTGTCTCTGTGTGCTGTCTGTGTGTGTCTCTGTGTGTCTGTGTGGGTGTCTCTGTGTGTTGTCTGTGTGTGTGTGTGTGGCTCTGTGTGTGTGTGTCTCTGTGTGGCTCTGTGTGTGTGTGGCTCTGTGTGTGTGTCTCTGTGTGTCTCTGTGTGTGTGTGGCTCTGTATGTGTGTGTCTCTGTGTGTCTCTGTGTGTGTGTGGCTCTGAGTATGTGTGTGTCTGTGTGTTGTCTGTGTGTGTGTGTCTGTGTGTTGTCTGTGTGTGGCTCTGAGTGTGTGTGTATCTGTGTGTGTGTCTGTGTGTGTGTCTGTGTGTGTGGCTCTGAGTGTGTGTGTGTCTGTGTGTGTGTTTCTGTGTGTGTGGCTCTGAGTGTGTGTGTCTGTGTGTGTTTCTCTGTGTGTTGTCTGTGTGTGTGTCTCTGTGTGTGTGTGGCTCTGAGTGTGTGTGTGTCTGTGTGTGTGTTTCTGTGTGTGTGGCTCTGAGTGTGTGTGTGTGTCTGTGTGTGTTTCTCTGTGTGTTGTCTGTGTGTGTGTCTCTGTGTGTGTGTGTCTCTGTGTGTGTGTGTGTGTGGCTCTGAGTGTGTGTGTGGCTCTGTGTGTGTGTCTCTGTGTGTCTCTCTGTGTGTGTTTTCTGTGTGTCTGTGTGGCTCTGAGTGTGTGTGTCTCTGTGTGTGTGTGTCTCTGTGTGTGTGTGGCTCTGAGTGTGTGTGTTGTCTGTGTGTGTGTCTCTGTGTGTCTCTGTGTGTGTGTGGCTCTAGGTGTGTGTGTGTGTGTCTGTGTGTTGTCTCTGTGTGTGTCTCTGTGTGTTGTCTGTGTGTGTCTCTGTATGTCTGTGTGGGTGTCTCTGTGTGTTGTCTGTTTGTGTGTGTGTGTGGCTCTGTGTGTGTGTGGCTCTGTGTGGCTCTGTGTGTGTGTGGCTCTGTGTGTGTGTCTCTGTGTGTCTCTGTGTGTGTGGCTCTGAGTGTGTGTGTGTCTGTGTGTGTTTCTCTGTGTGTTGTCTGTGTGTGTGTCTGTGTGTGTGTGTGTCTGTGTGTGTGGCTCTGAGTGTGTGTGTCTGTGTGTGTCTGTGTGTGTGTGTCTCTGTGTGTCTCTGTGTGTGTGGCTCTGAGTGTGTGTGTCTCTGTGTGCTGTCTGTGTGTGTGTGTCTGTGTGTGTGTTTCTGTGTGTGGCTCTGAGTGTGTGTGTGTCTGTGTGTGTGTCTGTGTGTGTGTCTCTGTGTGTTGTCTGTGTGTGTGGCTCTGAGTGTGTGTGTCTGTGTGTGTGTCTCTGCATGTCTCTGTGTGTGCGTTGTCTGTGGTGGGCCTCCTGATAGAAGCTGAGGCCTCCATTAGCTTTCAGAGACCCCATGGGAGGGAGCCAATAGAATAAATACCTACCTCCTCTAGTCTCCTTCCAGTCTGTCTCCTTGACCTTGCCCAGCCAGGAGACAGAGGACAAAGCAACCAGTGAACGTGTTCAGCCCAGATGTGACCCCCAAGGCACAGATCAGGGCAGGAAGCATGGGGGGGTGGACCTGAGGGGAAGCAGAAGTACTGTGCTGGAAGTGCACAGTACTACATGCTCAGTTCCATATTTGATTTCTAGTTTAATGACTAATTAACATGTCTTTGAGCCCATATTTTCCCTCGCTCAATTGGATTTCAAGCATTCTTTATTTTTTTGTCTGCTGATTATATGGCCTATTTTATATTAATTTCATAGACTTTGATTGCCTGGTTTCCAGACTCCATGACTTAAAAAAAAAAATCACA